>NC_143395.1:391906410-392212680 GCF_052110815.1 Crocodylus siamensis | reverse complement strand
TATGACAGGTCATTTATACAGACTGAACTGGATTGTTGAACAACATGTGCTTTAACACAGTCACAACCAAGGGCTTAAATCTGGAAACACAGACAAGAAAACATGCCCTCAAATACAGTGAAATCACCAAAGAAAGCAAACAATCTTTGGATGCATTAATAGGAGAATGTCAGCTAGAAGTATGGAAGTGATATTACTTTGTACACGTTAGTGAGACCATTACACATATGTCCAATTTGGTGTCCCCACTTAAAAAAGAGTATTGAAGAGTTAGAAAGAAGCAGAAAATAACTTTATGGATTACTCAAAATTTGAAAAACTTATTTTATAGGAAAAGTCTTAAATCTGTTTGGCTTATCCAAAAGAAAGTAAAGAAGTGACTTTTTCTGAGTTACAAGTACTTATGTACGGAAGAAATTTTTGGTAGTCTTTACGAGATCGGGAAAGCCATAACAAAATCTAAAAGCTATAACTACATAAAATTAAAGTAGATATAAAGCACACTTTTAAATTGGTGAGGATATTTTAACACTTACATTTAACAATTTACCTGTAAATGTAGTAGATTCTCTTTCATTTGAGTCTATATCTTGAGTCTATTTATCTTTCTAAGCGATGCTATAATTTAAAGTGAAGTTGGTGCCTTGATTCTGATATTTTGGGCTGAAGATCTTCAACCTGCATTATTAGAGAATTTAATTTAGATGATTATAATGTCCCATCTATCATTCAAGTAAATCTGATTTGACTAAGATTTTGCTTTACAATTTACTTTCTATGGGATCTAACAGACAGAAAATTGTAGGTAAGCACAGTATACCTCTAGCCTTGCTTGGGTGGAAAAGCAAAATCAGTTAATGCAGAAGGCCACAAAATGTCTAACAAGGTAGCTAATTGAAAATACCCCTTGAGAATTTTCTTCTGGAAGAGTACCAGCTTGCAATTGCCTGCGTCTCCTTATAAAAGGTCTCTAAGTTATTAAATTAGCAATTAAATGGGCAATTATAGGTGCTAATTAAAGTACAAAAACTCTGTGATATATTTTGTATTGGTTTAAATTTATTAGAATGAACTTATATGTTGTTTGGCCTCCACAGTTTTAGAGCATTTTTCAATTCAGTGCAATGGGAAAGGCTTGGCAGTCTCCCACTCCTACATACACTTCACCTAGGGATAATTCTACCAATTTTATATCTAAAATTGTTCTTATGAATAATAAATGAAAGCAAAATACAAGCACATTAGTAAATTAGCAGAGTCCCTGTCTATAAATATGTACATTTTAAAGAGAAAATGGACTACAGACTAATAAATAAAAATAACTGCAGAGTTGAAAGTGGCCATTGCAGCAGTAACACTCAAAACAATTTGGTCTTCAGAAATTTGAACGTATAAAAAGGTGGTGAAACAAGTAAAGTCCTTAGTGAAGTATCACTTCAAGATATAGTGGGTAACAAATCACCCTCTATTGCAGCATTTTACACTCTGCAGGAGGGCATAACCAGCATAGGGTGCTCTTGTTAGATCCTTACCCAGCTGAAGGAGGATTCTGTTCTTCAGTTACAGTGAAGAATAGTGATATGGCTGCCTTTCAAGTAGGGTTGGGTATTTGACTAGTCAAAGTTCAGTCAAATGACTGGTCAACTATCAATTAAAAATTGGAAAAAATTGCCAATAGGTCCAAATAAGACACTGAAAAAAAACCATGAGTTTTTCATTAAGAAATGTATCAAAAACAAAAAATCACATTTCTGTCTACAAAAACTACAAAAAAGTAGGGGGGGGTTGTTTGTTTTAATTGCTATTACCTTTGATCAGTTAAAAAACTATAAACTTGATCAACAATTTTTGACCAGTCAATTGATTGGCTTGCCAGCCCTACTCTCAAACACTGTAGAGATTCTAAGCAGTGCTGCAACCCAGAGAGGCTGTCATAATTTAGGCAAGCTGCCAATGGTATCTAAGCTAAGGGCATCTCCGCAGCCTGTAGATCAGTCTGTAATAGGAGGATCCAAAGGTGATTATAAAGCCATTTTCTATATCTATATATCCCCTTAGGCTCTAAAAGGCTCTGCATAGATATTCATCCTCTGTCTCCTTGTTCCTGATTCTCAGTTTAAGGATTACCAACCATAACTTATACAAGGAAGATCCTGTGCCTGCTATTTCTATGGAAAACTCCCTCCTCCTAGTGACTTGTAAACCTTTACATGCTGTGGCTTGAAGCTAATCAGACCATCTTTAACCTGGCTGCCCATGTGAGATAACTGAAGTAAAAAGAAATATTCTTGCCTTTTCCTGCTAATCTGTTACAAGCTGGAATCAAGAATACAGATTGACATGAAAGTATGCACAAAATCAGTAGTGGGAAGAATAAACAAAGGAAAAAATCATAAAAGATATCTGAGTGGATTGCCTTTTTCTATATTTCAGAATTTACCTATAATTAATAGACATAAATATTGGAAGTGAGATGGGGTGTAGAAGGAAGGAAGAAATATAAAAGAGTGTAATGAGAGCCTGAGTATCTTGTAACTAATGCAGAGGGAATATAGTAAAAGGATATAAGGAATGGCAGACCATATAATGATGGGAAAAGGAGGTAATCTTTGTAGCATTGTTTCTTTGGAGCAGAGCTCCCAATTATTGTATTTTTGTTTCATATTGAAGCTAGGTAAGGCACTTTGAAAATTAAGCTCAGTGCAGAACAAATTCCTGAGTTCCACAATACTGTTTGGGGTTTTTAATCCTTTTATTCTATGTGGCAATAAGAGAGATTCTTTGTTTCTGGAGATTCATCTTTTACCAAATGCTTTTCAGTTGCATTTTATTTGTGTGTAACACAACAAAAAATGGGGAGGGAGGGGAGGAGGGAATGCAATAAGAAACCAAATCCCATGTTTGCTTCTACTGGCCATTCTGTACTTGCAGTTTGGAAACATTAGGAAGGCAGCTGTTGAAATACTGAGACATTTGTGGTATCAGACAAAATGGATAATTTAGTCTGATACCACATTATTTCTCATTATTTCACAAATATGTAGGTATCTGAGAGACTGCCCTGTTTCCCCATGTGATGCTGGTGCTGTCAATAGGGGAACTCCAGTTGTATTTCCTGTGGTTTAAGCACAAAAAGCCTGAAACTGGGTGTTCTTCAAATTTCTGTTTTGCTGAATGGAAAGTGTTTGATAAGCTCTATACATTACTGCAGTGATGTTCATGAAGGAGGTTTTAGGGGACAATAAAGAACAGTCAAGGGCTATGCCAAGGAAAGATATCTCTGTATCACTGAGGTTTAGGTTCCATTTTCTGTTCAGGCTGTAATTTGTTAATTTTTTAAAACAGATGAGTTGATCCATCGTAATCCTGACAGTTTTTTCTCCAACTTTCTAGCACAATATAGTCCTTCTAGTGACTGCTGCAAATCCTTGTTTTGAAAACACTGTAAATTTGGCTTTTCATTGTGTGGGATACACTCACACATTGAAAATCAGCCTGAATCATTTGTCCCTTGAAGCCTTGACAAACTGATGCTGATTGTTAGAATGAACTATCATTTAATACAAGACAGCAACACTCCCTAACAGGATTTCTTTCTGTTTCAGATCTCACCCCAGAACAATTGGCAAGATCACTAACATATGCAGCTGTTTCAAAGAGGAGTTTAAATTCTTGGTTATGTGGTACTGACATTGCACTGGAAATTTACTGTTCAATGAAAGACTACAATAACATGGTGCAAAAAACTCTTTCTATTATTACTAGAAAAAACACGTTATACTCAGAACTTGAAACAACCAGCTTTCTTCAGTGTCATTATAGCCAGCAGTTTTACTTACCCCAGTTCTCTCCTGTTCCACATTTGTTAAATTGCCTATAAAAACCTATGAGGAACAATATAGTATTTTAAAAAATATGCTTTTGCTTCACAAAAACTTGATACTTAAGAACATCATGAATTTATTCAATATGTGTGTTATATATTCAATGCCTGTGAGTTCATTTCATATCTCCTCCTTAATTTCTTATGGAAATAGTCAATGACTTAAAAATGATGGAGCTATGGTAATATAGGTATGCTAGAAATATAGGTATTTTCATAGGTATGGAAATATGCAGGCATGCTGTGCCTGCATGGAAATATGAAATGGATAGATAATAAAAGTTCTTCATGAGGATGGGCCTCTATAGGTGTTTTCTCCCAGAGCAGACTTTGCTGGGGAACAGGAAAGACAATTTTACAAGCTGCCCCCTCTAACAAGCTATCAGGGCTTGTAGTAGAGGTGATAGATTTTATTAGACCAACAAGATTTTTGCAAAGATCTTGTTGGTCTAATAAAAGATATCACCTCTACCACGAGCCCTGATTGCTTTTTTCTCTAGACCAATATGGCTACAACCTGGTTACCTTCTAACAAGATCACTGTGGGAAATGATGCCTAGTGATGGAGAAGGGGCGTCAGAAAGACAAAAGAATTCAAGGTACTAGAAGGGGTTGGCAGCTTTTTCAAGCTGTGGGCTGGAGCAAGACAGCTCTAGTCCAATGGTATCTGGTGGCCTCAGCAGTATGTCACAGGAAGGAGACTTTCCCTGGGCCTGCTCTGGGGCTAGGCAGCTGGAGCCTGTGCCTGCACTGCTGCTGTTTCTCTCAGCCCTCGCTCCCCGACTTGCTGCAGCGTTGGCATAGCTGCCAACCAGTGGGAAGCTGTGCTGATATCAGGTATCTGTAAATTGTGTCCAGTTGCCACTGCTTCTCCCTGCTCATCCTTTCTCCCCTCCCCTTGGATTCAGAGGAAGAGGGAGCCCAGCCCCAGTGCACCTCCCCACTGGCTGGGAGTCATACATGTGCTGCAGCATGGATGGGGTTTGCAGATGCCCAGCCCTGGTGCAGCTCCCCACCAGCTGAAAGCTGAACCTGCACCACAGCCAGGAAGCAGCGAGCTGGGGGAAATGTCAGCAGCACAGGCTCGCTTCCCAACTGCCTGACCCCAGTGTGGATGCAGAAGAAGCACCCTGCCACTGAAACTATTTGACCCACGTTGGACCAGAGCAAGGAGGAATGGTAGTGTCATGGGTGCAGCTGGAAGCTCTTTGGCCCCCATTTGCCAAACTTTCTGTTAGAAAGTGAAACTGGTCAGAACCATAAAGGAGATGAAACTCCAACAGCTTTCGGCATTTTTACCCCCTGTAACAAAACTGCTAAGAAGCAGAGTTCATTAATCTGATGGATAAAAAAACTGATCCAGACACAGGGGACATTTCTATATTGGACTTAAGCTGTTTCTAACCCGCAGTGAACCATAGTGTTAGTGCTATGGGGATTTTTGTCTATATTTTCGTAGGGTAGTCAAAGCTTTAGGCTCTGTGTTTTGCTTCATACGGTTGGTGCAGAAGTATAGTGTATCACATGGGAGCTCAGAGAGGTATAGTGCCTCAAAGAGATGCAATCATTCCTGAACATCTTGTTAGGTTGACATAGACTACTTCCACTGTTGTGACTTCCCAGGACTGCTACTCCACTCCTCGTCTGCTGTCTTGGTGGTATTTTGTCTTTAATTCTTGCATACAATGCACAGAAGTCTTTACACCCCTTTGTATGCATGCAGGGGCCATAGCCTGGAAAGCTTGAGAAACAGCTTGATATTCTTCAGAGGACAAAGTATTTTAATAATTCAAGGTATCACTTCTGGTATAAAGCCATGTGCCATCTTGTAAAGGATGTCAATTAATGAAACATGTTGCTGAGGCTGCCGTATGAGAAGGAAAGGCATTAGCAGGACATTATTCAGATCATGTTGAAGATTTTGTACCTAATGTATCAAGGCTACTTGATTTTTTTTCTTGAAAAACCCCCCAGAGATTAATTGCATGATAAAGATATATGTATTGTTTTTATTAACTTACAGCACCTTTTGCCTTTGATTAGTTAAGCATTGTGATACAAAATAATAAAAAACACAGATGCAAAGATATCCAAAATGGACCGCACAAGGTATTTGCCATTAACCACAGATGTGATCCATCAGGTTACCAGGAACCAAGCCAAATTAAACCATCACCTACTGCTGGCTGATATTAAACCAGATGCACTAACTAGAGCTTTCTGGGATGTTTTTAGGGTTTCCACTTGTAGGGCTAATGAACTTGGGTAGTTCAACTGCAGGCAACAAAATTAAGAGCATCGATGCTGGCCCAAACTGAGAACAATAACAATATTGACCAATATGAAGGTTTTTGTTGAAATTCTGTCACCTTCAGTCATAACAGCTGGACCCAATGGGTGAACACCCTCATATTTAAGAAGAATAGCAAGACATAAATCCAAAACTCTTTGGATATGCACAAATAATCAGACTAAAGCAAGTTATCAGAAGGCAGGGAAGAGCTGTTATTTTTGTGCCTATGTTAACCCTGGAGTAAGCAAAACTAAATCAGGATAACTCAACCCTGATCTATCAAGGGTTGAAGCTGTGCAGGATTGGCTTTCATTTACCACAGAGCAATCATGGCCCCACAAACAATTACTGCACCTCAGCTGTTCTCTGGTAAGTCCCTGCCTACTATTAGCTCATTTTACTTTGACTTGACATTTCCTCAGTAATGTCTTTACATGCATATAGCAAATAACCTCTAGACCAGACAGTCTATTTTTACTGAAGGGGTGAAATAAAGACTAAGTAGCTTGTATTTTTAAATATTTTAAATGGATGAGTTATTGTAATAATGAAGGGCATATAAATGTCTAGATATATTCAAAATGAGAGGTCTTTCAATACCTAATTTATTTCCCAGTGTGTGCTGCTGTGGACAAGAAGTTACTGTAGAGCTATGAGACTAATTTTATGCGAATGTGACAACTTGCTCCAACTTAATGACAAGTGTCTGCAGTTTCTTCACTGGCTTAAGCTTCTGGTTGGTCTACAAGCACAGCCCTACAGCACACTGCTCTATCCTTAAGGTCAGAGAAATGGCTCCAGTAGCACAGAGCTAGCATTCAATCACTTGATAATGAGAAAAGGACATGTTGGCTATTGCTTCTAGATGGGAATTCAGGAGCTCTTTGGACTTAATAGAAGTCTATTACTAGAAGCAAAAATGATTGTGAAAATAGACCATTTTTGTTTCATCTGGGTTGAGTCACAGCCTGTTCATTTTTACCCATACCACCCCCTAAGCCCATAAATAGGAGTTGTGAGACAATGTCATCTCAGTGAAATGAAAGGAGCCATGCATAACTCAACACAGTGTTTTATTATGCCCATTGGAAGGCATTTTGAAGGCGTTTCAGTTGAGATAGTTGCTAATGAAAGTGTACTCAACTCCATTCCACAACATCCAGTCAGAGATGATCTCAGACTCCTTCCCAGCCTTGATGAGATGAGGAAAGCTACCAAGCAGATGGAGAACAACAAGGCATCTGGAGCGGATGGAATCCCCACAGAAATCTTCAGGCGGGGGGAGAAGAGCTCACATCACAGCTTCATGACCTCATCTTAAAGATTTGGAATGATGTGGAAATCCCAGATGACCTCAGAGATGCCATGATTGTGGCAATCTTCGAGAAAGGAGACAAGTCCAATTGTGGAAACTACAGAGGGATTGCCTTGCTGTCCACCACAGGAAAAATCATTGTGAGAACCCTCTCAAACTGTCTTCTTCCACTTGCTGAAGAGCTCCTCCTGGAATCTCAGTGTGAGTTTAAAGCATCAAGGGGCATAACTGACATGATCTTCATAGCTTGCCAGCTCCAGAAGAAATTCTGGGAACAACATAAGCCTCTTTACATTTTCTTCTTTGACATCATGAAAGCCTTCAACTCTGTCAGCTGAGATGTGTTGTGGAGAATCCTTCTGAAGAATGGATGCTCATGGAAATTTGTCACAATTCTCTGCCTGCTCCATGACAGTATGAGAGCAGTGGTTTTCAGTAATGGATCTATCACAGATTCTTTTGAGGTTAAAACAGCAGTTAAGCAAGGCTGCATCATTGCTCCAACGCTCTTCTCAATATTCCTTGCTGTGATGCTACATCTGACCACCAACAAGCTTCCAGCCAAAGTGGAACTAAACTACTGAATGGATGATAAACTGTTTAACCTTAGCCAACTCTGAGCCCAAACCAAGATGACCTTGACCTCAATCATTGAGCTCCAGTACACTGATGATGCTGTAGTGTGTGCTGACTCAGAAGCAGACTTTCAGGTAATTGTCAATGCCTTTACCGAGGCATACAAGAAAATGGGACTGACCCTTAACATTCAGGAGACTAAGGTTCTCCACCTAATAAGCTCTGGTAATCTATATCCATGGTGAAACTCTGAAGAATGTTGAGCAATTCCCATACCTCGGAAGCCATCTCTACAGAAAGCTGACATAGCTGAAGAAATCCAAGATGGCCTCAAATCTGCAAATGCAGGCTTTGGATTCCTGAAGAAACGGGTGTTCGAGGATCATGATGTCAGTGTACAGGAGACATCTAAAGTTGTTGGAGAATACCATCACCACTGCCTGCAGAAGATCCTCCAAATCCAGTGGGAAGACAGATACACCATTAGCATTCTCCTGCAAGCAAACACCACAAGTATTGAAGTGATGAGCATCCAACATCAACTTCACTGGGCCAACCACATCATCTAGATGTCAGACTCCAGGCTCCTGTAGCAAGTTTTATTCTCCCAGCTGAGCCAAGGCTTAGGCTCAAAAGGAGGGCATAGAATCACTTCAGGGACATCCTCAAGGCCAACCTAACAAAACGTAATGTTGATGTCAACTCATGGGAGATTATTGCCCTGGACTGCCCCAAATGGAGGAAGAGTCTGCAGGGATCGCAGTGCTTTGAAATCTCACAAAAACAACAGGAGGTGAAAAAGCTGGTGTAGCAGAAACCACATGTCGTGAACAAAATAAAAAATTCTGCACGACCCAGGCCACACAAAAACACACATCTGAGCTGCAGTAGAATCTGTCAGTCCTGGATAGACCTCATCAGTCACCTTCAGACACACAAGTAAGACAATCATGGAAGATAATCACTCTCAGTTGTGAGGAAGAAGAAGAAGAAGGAAGTGTTGTGTTGGTGATGACAGCAAGACTTATACCAGAAAACACATAATCCAAAGGAAACTTTTACAAACATATAATCATGCTAATTTATAATAGACATGTATTAATTACCTCATATCCTGTATTCTGAATATATCTGAGAAGATCTACAGAATTAATTTAGTGCTGACTTGCTATATTATATGTTGAATCAAACTGTACATGTTTTTCTAAAACAATTTTCCATAAAATATATATTTGGGTCTGAGGGAATATTTTTAGTCTATTACACATGCTAAAATAAAGCTACACAGTTAAGTTTAGAGATTACTATTTGTACATGGAAAATTCCAACATAAAAGATACATTATAACCCACTGGTGACCATTTTTGAGAGTGTCACTGATTTTATATGTTCTAGCAAGATTTCAGGAAACCATAATAACAGTCTTGCTGGGGAGGTTTGCTTAGTGAATAATCACCATGAGGCTGCAAGTACTTCATTTTCCATAAAAGCTTCCTCCAGAACAGGACACAAGGGCTGTTACAATGTTGAAACTATTTCTCTTGTTTTGTATATTTTCTTAAAATTACCCTTGTGTTTCTGAAAGACAAATAAAAGGCTGTTTTTTCCAGGGACTAAAATTATCCTTTTAGTTTTAGGACAAGTAAAGTATTGATGAAGGTAACGCTTTTTTCTGGGGAACATTGAGTGCATCATAATCATGACCTCAAAGGTTTCTTATTTAGTGAGTATAATTCACCCTCTCTGCATATTTAATACTAGCTTTCTTAAGAGCAAAGTCTGCCAAGATTCCTATCTTGTGTAATGGTTTTCTGATGCCGCTATTTTCAGTAGTACAATTTGCAGGTTTAGCATTTTATTACAGATTTGTAGTTAAGGGTGGGTGAACATTTTTGACTCTTGTGTAAACACACTACAGATTTATTAAGCGTCAGGAACAGCATGAAAATTTCCATCTGCTATGTTTTTGTGTCTTGGTTTATTATTATTACATATTACACTCTGTGAGCTGCATGCTGATATCAAATAGTTGAAAACAGAACAACAAAGAGACTGAGTGGTTTTTGACTAATAAAACATTTCGTTTTGGGTGTTAAAATTGCAAATGAAAATTTATTTAAGTTCTTCAGTTGGAACTGTATAAAAATACAGGTCTATTAAGTCAGAAACATCAAGGCAATGCACTGCTACTGCATACAGGAAGCAAGGTGATGGATTTGGCTTTGGATGTATAGATGTAATCTTATCTTGATGCATGGTGATTTTTATGCTTAAGTCAACTGCACACTGAGATGAGAATATAGTTGATAGCTATACTAAAGCAGTTATGTTTTCTTCATAAAGGTGAATCACATTTGAACTTTCTTTCAAGCAAATATTTAATTAGCTTTGCCAGGTGAGATTTAATCATGCAGTGTTTCTGCTCTGTACAATTAAAATGTATTAGCAGGGTAGCAAGCACTGTTGTCTTGCATAGCAGGGGTGTCAAACTTACCTTGTGCCCTGTGCCAGCCCTGTGCCAGGAGGATTTGTTGAAGGATAGATCCAACTAGGGCATGGGGTGGCTCCAGCAGCAGCAGCAGCTCTGGCTCCAGCCTGGTGCAGTTAGTAGCAACAGTTCCAGATCCTGTCTCATACCCCATGCTGAAGCCGAAGCTGCTGCCACTGACATGCCTTTGGTGCTGTGGTTGCAGTTCCAGCTCTGGAATGGCGCACACAGGACTGATAGCTCTGGGTCCAGCAAGGGGAAGATAGCAGCAGCAGCAGTGGGGCTTGCAGCTAAGGACCTGTGGCTGTGGCACTGCCAATGGGCAAAGTGGCTGTAGGGCAACCAGGGCTAGGTCAGGCAATGCTCTGACTCTGGTTGCCCAGCCCTCATCCAATCTGGTGCCCTCCTTGCAGTCATGTGACCACCTAATTGCACTTGACTGCACCTGCCAGCTGCTCCACAGCCTGCCTAACTGTGGCATACTCTGACTTGGCTCTGGCTCTTGATTTTAGTTCATCTTGACTTTGGCTTCTCACTCCTGAACTTTGACTCATCTTGTAATTTGGACTCTGCACCTAGATTTCACTTTGGATCTGGTAACTTGGTCTCTGATTCCTTGGCCCCTGACTTGGCCTGTGGTTTGGCTCCTGCCCTTCCCTGGTGGATCACTCATGACCCAGGCCTTACAGGTCTTTCCAGGTGCTGTTGACTCATGCTGGCTGATGTAGCCAACTAGGTTAGAACAGGTCTCTCTGAGCTAGTGAATACTAGGGTAGAGGGAGACATTGAAGAAAACCCTAGAAATGCTTTGGCTCAGGAGAAAGCATAAGTAGAGGAGTAATGTTGTGCTGCTGTTTCTGTGTTACCAGTAAAAGCAAACCCCAGGAACAGGGTCATTAAAAAAAGGAGTCTATGTATCCTATGTATAAGGACACAAAAATAAAGCAAATGAATAGAAGACAATGAGTGGTTTGAAAGCAAGAGTTATACCCAGGAATCAGACTTATTTTGGCTTTACCATCTTAGTTCTCTTTTCATGCACAATACTGATTTCAGCTTTAGGTTTGTATGTTATATGCTCATTCCATTCTTACCAAAACAGTATGCCAAAACCTGTTTGGCAGTTACCTATCTCTTCGTGTAAAATTCTCTTTCGAAGTTCTGTCCTTCTCCCTCATGCTCCTGAAAATCCCAGTATACTACATGCATGCCAAATAACAAGGCAACTAATGCAGGATACTACCATTATCATTCTGCTATAAAAGTCTAAAACCTTGCAAATTTCACCTAATGGAGACCCATCATGACCTTGCCTAGCTTGTTAAAGACTGACAAGAACATAGTTGGATGGGAAATATCTAAAGAACTTAGTACTCTGAGGAGTGTTGCTGATGTAGTAGATGGCACTCTTCCCTCAGTAAGAAATGAACCAGGGACGTGAGCCAGTATAGTTCTGGGTGGTCATTGTGTTGCTAGTGTTGAATTACTATCTTTAACATAAGACATAAAAACTAGATTCAGAGCCAGCCCAATTTTAATTTGTAAGTATACTTATTTTCCCCCAAGACTAAGAGAGGCCCAGACAAGTTCTACTTAGGTAATTGCAACTAGCTTATCTAAATTGTCATTTTAGTTTTAATTGGATATGAATATTGAACATTCTTCTGCATTTCCTGTTTGGTAAAACATTTTGGAACCACTCAGGATGAGTGTTGCCATATACCCATAAGTAATTATTTTGTTATTGTTGTATCAAATTCTCCAATTGTGTTGAAACCCATTTGGATTAGAGGTAGGCAAAATCACTGTGGCCTTGTTTTAATTCTTTTATAGAAGTCTGATTGTTCATTATTGTGTCTTTGTTTTTAACTACAAAAGCTGAGATAACCTATCACTTCCTAGTTTTCCCTGATCACTAGAGATGTGCAAACTGAAATTGTAAAACCAATTTCAGCAATGCAGACATATCTATGAGAGAGAGCCCATATAGTCGGTCCTTCCCCAGCCAAAAGCATAGAGATGTTTGGTGATTAGATAAAATGAATCAGAAATTTGAATTGACTTTTGGTTTAATTATGTAAAAAAACAAAAACAAAACAAAAAAAGGGACCAATCATGTAATATAAAATCTAAACCATCGTGTTTTATGCTGAGAGAGCCAGATTCTTATGCACTTTCTCCATGCATTCTGACAATGAGTGGCCCTGTAGAAATAAAGATTTAAGCAGCAGTAGGACCACTCATTTTCAGATGTCTATTCAAAATAAACCCAACTGTCTAAAATAATCCATTTCTAGGTATTATTAGAGGCAGGGAGCAGACAAGGAGTCTCATTCTTTCTTACATTTACTTGCTCAGGCAGTGCAAAAGAACTTTCTAGTTAACATATGAAGAGAAATATAAGGCAGGCTGAGTGAAATGAGTTTTGAGTCAAAGGTTTCAATGGCAGATTTCTGACTTAAAACAATTTTAGATATTTATTGGAACCTTTTGAGGATCCTATCAGCTTCTTAAACAACCATGTTTTCTAATTGTACAATAGCTCTCTCCTGTAAGTCTGATAACCTGATTTCCCCTGTCCTGCCCTGCATCAGTCCTTAACCAAAAAGGATCACAACTAATCCTATCTTACATCTCAAATCCCTATGTTATCTAATTCTTATGTATCTGTTATTTGTCTTACAGATGGTGTCTGTTTCTCTGTTCCAGTATTTTCATGAACAGGTCAAGTTTTAAAACTGTTTTGTTCTCTTGGGAGTGGATGGAAAGGTACTTTTAAGGTATTGTGGTCTAGTGAATAAGACAGTTCAACAGGAGAGCGACAACTCAGCTTCTATGCATGGATTAGATCTTGACCAGTCAGATAACAAATAGAAGGGAAGTGACTGAACAATTTCTCTTATTTGGGCTGCTTCAGAGCCAGAAGTCTTGAAGCTAGCATAACGTTTGGTTTTCCACATTGTTTCCTTTTCCTACAAGTACCCATGTTGTAAGAACAAAAAGTTGAAGTAAAAGTGTTACATTAGACCTCTGACTGATTCTGGCAAACAAGAAAGCATTACTTTTTTTGTGAAGTCTTATTTTCCAACACTAAGGCTAAATGCAGCCATTTGGGAGGTTAAAGTGAGTTCAAAACAACCACCCAATTTAACTTTGGCTTGTCCCAGTGCTGACATTACACTTTCAGACCAGCAATCAGTCCAACAGATTGTAACACAACAGAAATTTCATGCACACAAACTGGTTTGAAAATTGTAGAACCTGGTTTAAAATAAACCTGGATCTGTATAGTATCAGACTCACTCGATTTAGATCAAACCAGTGCGAGGAGCTTCTGTTCACTTCCCCTGTGCAGCACTGGGGCTGGGAAAACCCACCCACTGGTGCCCAGCCCTGGGGCTGCAATTTTCACTCCCATCTTCCCCCATGCTGGTCTATTTTTTTCCCCTTGGATCCCCCCCAGCCAGCACTCTCAATCCCCATCCCACAAGCCACTCCAGGTGGAGCTGCTTTTACTAGCTTTTGCCGATGCTGGAGCAGAGTCGAGCCAAGCCAAGCCAAGCCAGTAAGTCCTGGTGGGGGGAGGGGTGGGACTGATGGGGTGTAGTTTCACTGGGAGGGATCCTCCCGTGGGTCATGCCTGGCCCCCTCACTCCCCTTGAGTTGTGCCTGCCCCCCATTCCCAGGCAGACCCCCAGTCTCTTCCAGACTGCTGAACCCTCAATCCCCCTGGCTAGCCCCCCATCCTGACTTATCTATTATGAGGCAGCCATTTTGAATTGATTTAACCTTCCCCAAATGCCTGTACTTAGCTTAATAGGTGTTTTAGTTTGGACACTATTAATCTCAGAATTACATTCCACAAAAATGCTTTTAAAGAGAAATATAAGAAAATGAAATACCCAAGAGAAAAAAATAACTCCGTCAATTCCTTGACAGTTTGGGGTTTATTTTTTAACTAGACCATTTATAAGAAGCTTCTGAACTCTTTCTTCCTCAGAAAATCACATTTCTTTTCTCCAAGTATATTCAGAAATTTTCTTCCTGGTGCCAGGTTTCCATGGCTACATAGTCATTCACCAGAACATTCTGCCAAAAATGTTCATAGAATACCAGTGTCAACCACACACTACGTTCCATCCCAGGAGAAAGGTACAGCTTGAAATAGCAACCTAGAAAACCAAATTATTGGTTTGATTTTGAATCAGCTGCATACAGAAAAGAGAATCCTGTGCCTGGAACGTGTGCTTAATTGTTGATAACAAGATACCTTGTAAATTCAGTGTAGCAATTCTGCTAAAAAAATTAATAAAGGACTTAGTTCATGAAGCAATATGATGCATCATGTAACTTGTTAGGTCTTTCATATGGACCATGAAGTTATGACACATTAAGACAGTTTGATATCTTGGTGTTCGGTTTCACAGCAAAGTTACTATGCAAAAAATGAACAGGCCCAGAACACACTCACAACCACTATTGTCAGTCTTAGGAAAACTCAGTTTTTCCTAAAAACAAAACAAAACTCCCCAAAAAGAGTTAAGACTGTTAACACACATCCTATTGTTTGTTAACAGAATTACTCAGAGCATTTTATTGACACTAGAGCATTCATAAAAAGGAGCATCACTTGCAGTAGCATGACTGCACTGACCCGCTACCCGCTGCCACCTGGCTGACATGACCATGTGCTGGTCTCTAAGGGAAGGACATGTGCGAAGAGAACCTGGTGCTTGAAACTCTTGGTCTCACTGTAAATATACGTCAGAAGAAAGACAACTGATCAGAGGAAAAATATCTGCTGCTTGAGAAACCTACAAGAACTCTCCAGGAACGATGGTTAATATATTTTAAGTTTATTTAGGAAAAAAAACAGCTAATGCGTGTATCATATGTCTGTGAGAAAATTCATCTCAGTTGTATTCTCCCCCACACTGTGAGGATTGTAAAAAGGCACTATGACCATTGTAAAAGCAAGGCAAATCTGGTTCATTTAATTTTTTTTATCTCGTTTACTATCCCTTTTCTTGATGCCTTATTTCTTTTTAGATTTCAAGCTCTTAAGATCAGAGAGTTTTTCAGATGCCTAGTACAGATGGCTCTTGATCATGATTAGGCTTCTGGAGTGACAAGACCTTCAGATTTCTTCAAGTGACCAGCAAAACAGATCATGCTAAACAACAAGGGACAGTCAGAAAAACAAACAAAGGGTATGAAATGGAGCCAAAGGAAATGGACCTGGAGATGACAAACAACAGCATATAACACAAAAGTATAGCTAACAGAAAATATTGAGCAGATGTCTATCTACATCTGCTAAGGGTTTATAAACCCTCCAAAATAAATGTGCATCTAAATGGGGGTAGCTAAGAGCAGAGAGAGATTGAAATGAGATGGCCAGAAAACAACAACAAAGTTGTATAAATACCAATCCCAACAGTCGATCCTGATCCAAAACTAGTCATAAAAGAGATGGCAGGGGCATTTCTGAAAAAGTCAGTCATCCCTGAGTTTATGAAGATACTTCAGATAACTAATGCTCCACCTCCTTTTTCAATATAGGGGCCAAAGCATAGACAATGCCAGTAAAAGATGCCTTACCCAACAACCTGGACACAACTCTGATACAGTGTCAGAGAAAATAGCAACAAGCTGCCTTTAATAGCTGAGCCCTAGAAGAAACCATTAGTGATATGCATTAAAAAGCATTCGTGGGACATTAAGACTATATTCACTCTTATTGGATGGGCATGGATTTCACTCATGAAATAAAACAGAAGCCCTTCTTAGATTAGAAAAAAAAAGTTCTTGGATGAATAGACAGGGAAGTAAATTTTGCTTTAGGCCTACGCTTTATCTACAGAAACACTACATTTGCCAAAATGATGTAAACAATAGCAATTTCCAATGAGTCCAGTCCCCTGCAATTTCAAGCAACCATGTATTAAGATGTTAGGTCCAAAGGAGTCAGCAAGACAATCCACTCTGTCCTCCCCCCCATGTACTACACACACCACAAAAATCCCCTATTACCACATGGCAGACTCAAGTTTCACTATTAAGCCCCCCCCCCCACCACAAAATAATACAAAAATTACTAAAAAAAAATGCAAGGGAAGACAACAGGACAGGCAAAGAGGTCAGTGTCTTAGGACCCTCCAGTGGCTGAAAACCAGTTGGATGTAATATGCCCAGGTTGTATTAGGACATGGCTCACATTACAATGGAAGGATGCCAAGTCAGAGGGAGGATGGTTTAGTGAGGTGGTCTCTGTCCTGGATTCTTCCCCTGCTCCTAATGGATTTTCTAAACCCAATGTTTACCACTTGCTTGGTAAAGAACAATAGGATGGCTCCTGCCCCTGGGGCAGGCCTACTCCCTGGCAGCATCCACTCTACTGAGCCACCCACCTTCTGGTCTGCTTTTTTTCCTCCTGGCCCCATAACTGTCTTACGTTTCCTGCCCAGCACCAAGGGAATTCTGGAGAGGGTCCTACTTATTGCCGAACTCATGGTTTGGTGGTTAGAGTACTTGCTGAGATGCATGTTCAAATCACCTTTAGAGGAGAGGGGCCTAAAATCTGAGTCTCCTGCTCACCTGGTAAAGTATTTTAGCTACTAACCTGTTGGGTTAAAAATGGTGGAGACCCCATCCTATGCTGTTAGACATCAACTAGTGATTTTTCTGCAGCTACTGTTTCAGGACTTATGCACATTATATGCATGGTTGTTTACATATCAAATTGCAGCCTTCTGGAGATGCTGAGAAAAGAAAGGCAGGATCAACATGGCTATGCAAATATGTATATATGTTTGCAGGGGCAGGAGGAAGGTGTCTCTCTCTGTAGCAGGAGAAATGGTCCCTTTCTTGAGGAAAGAGTATGTTAATGAACTACTTTCCATTCTTGCAGTAGCTGGACTTTGACAGTGCCCTCACCCCCTTGGTTTACTTGTGACAAATTAGGTTTTTATATACCTTAGGGGGGCCAGGGCAATCTCTGCTGTTGAGGCTGCTCCTGCAGGGTCTTAGTGCTGATGACCACTTCCATGGTTCTTCCTGCCAGCCCCAGGATTGTGGGAGCAGTGGAGGAGACAACTCAGGATGCAAAGCACAGCTCTGGATGTCCACCCACCTACTCACAGCGCAGCGTGCTGTTGACAGTATGGGGGACCAGCACAGGGGCTGCCTGGGCGGGGGGAAGGGTAGGGAAAGGCAGCAGTCATGGCAGCAGTCCCCAGAGGAGCAGCTCCAGGCGCAGGTGCTGGGTGGGGGGAAGAGAATATTTACCTCCTCACATAGGGGGATTTTGTGGCACACCCTTTGGGGATCACTGAGTTACACAAGCACTTGTATATGGTGGTTAAGTTAGGAGTGATCCTGCCTTGAGCAAAGTGGACTAGAGGGCTTCTGGAGGGATCTTCCAGCCCTACTTTCCTATGACTCCATGATGATAACTTCATTGTTTTTCAGTGTTATTCCATAGCTGTTACCATCATTTCTCTCATTCCTAAACAGTTCATAATCTTTAATACCTTTATTCCAGTCACAATGACTGTAATTCCTTGTTGTTTTTGTTATTTCTATGATGCATTTTCCCTCTTCCTTAGTTCTGTGGATTTATTCCCAGTATGAAAAGTATGCAGGTCTCCTATAAACACCTCCCTTAATGTACTTGTTTAAAGCTTTTTTTATTATTTTTCCCTGACTTATTTTCAGGAATCTGCTCCCTTGCCTACACAGGTGGAGTTCATCCCTCAGGAAGTGTTTCTAAATGGCCATACATCACAGCCCCTTCCTGATAGTACAATTACCTAAGCCATTTGTTGATCTTTATATCCTTGTCAGATGTCCATCATGTTCTCTAGGACAAGGAAGAGTCCACCTGGAATGTCACTTCCACTTCTTCAGCTGTCTTTCCTACCATGGTATATTTTGCTTACATGTCAGCAAATATCCAGATGTATTTTTTGGTTTAATGAGAAGCAGCAACGGGCTCTAGCCCACTCCCATCGAGATCAGTTTCAACCTCAGGCCTGTTACATGTATCTTTTGTTTCTTGCAGTGACTTTTCTTAACCCTGCTTTATCCAAACAGGAATAGGAATTTGAAAGAGGGATCCTCGTGCATTTTGATTGTTGCATAAGTTATCCACAAACATGAAGGATACATAGTACTAGCAAAAACTGTGAGCAGAAGTGGGATTTGAAAGTCACAAAGAAAACAGATTCATGAAATAATGTCATTCAATAGTTTTGATATCAATGTGCCACTGGTGTTAGCTGACAAATAACCACTTAACCCAAATAGTGCAGCCTCAAGTGCAAGTAGCATTAATGACAACAACTCATCCAGAGGCCTTGGATTCTGTGGCTAACCTTATTCTTCTGTAACTAGAGCACTGTAGCATAGTTCTTCTGTGCGTATATTGAAATATCCAAATGGGATAAAATAACCAACTGCATAATGAATCAACTCAAGTCCATGCACATGATTCAGTTCTTTGCTGCAGATTCCTTGTTTTCCAAAGGTTTTCCACAACACCAGCTTTTCTCAGAGTAAGGGGGAAGTAGAAAGAGTAATAATTTAACAACAGTTCTAAACAGATTGTGGCAGTCAATACTTTGGTACATGGAACTCTAAATAGGGACAAGACTTTATACTCTATCTCTGGCTACAAAACAATTTCAGCCCCAGGAAGAGGCATTTGGATATAGGGCTGGCTGGCCACACAGGCAAATAAACTATCTCTAAAAACGTGTCACTCTGACTGAACAAAACCTGTTGGTAACTTGAGCTCAAATTTGGCAAATATACTCAAGTGAATAAATAAAACAAAGAAAAACAATTCTGAGACATTATGTTTGTTTTGGCAATTCTAACCATTTTCATTTGTGGGCGATAGTTTCACAAAACTAATATGATGTGATTGCATTCCACCTCCTATAAGTGAGTTATGACACTTTCCCAGTATGAGGGATATTCCATCTTAACTCCTATGTTGGCAGAGATTTAAAATGAGGTCTTGTACCTTCTAGAAGAGTACCCTGGGAACCAGGAGTATTGTGTATTCTGTGCTATACTCAGTTCCTCTGTTTCACTTAGCAAAAATACTGAATATTAATTTGGCCAAAGATTATGACTATAACTTGGTACGTTCATGGGATACCTATATTTTAGTTCCTGCTCTGCATCAGGAAGGATGTTAACTGAAATTTGGGTTCTTTCCACTCCACCTATGTGCCCTCAACAATGAATTGTAAATGAGTCACCATCAACCCCTGCTTCTTCCCGAGGTATTGTGTTTAAGAAAAAGAACATTTAGGCTAAACAACAAGTTACTTAGTGTACTGTCAGCCCACCCACACTACTTTCCTTCCCCACATTCTTCTCCTTCACCCTGTTTTCTCTCTTCTTGGACCCAGACATCCTTCACCAGACTGTTTCTTCCTACCTTCTACAATTCACTGTACCCCTTCTGATTTTCAAATCTCCACATCTCACCACGGTCTTTCTGCTCCCCATAATCTCTGGTTCCAACCAGCTATCTTCTCTACTTCTCTCAGTCATCATACTGCTCTTCAGTTTTCCTCAGCATGTCTTTCAGTATATGTATGGTGCAAAGAAACCTGGCCTAGGTTATTTAAAGCTTGTATCTTGACAGGACAAATAACCAGCATGGAAATCTGGTTTGTCATACCTAGATTGCTTTTAGTATTCAAACTAGTGCATTTAAAGCCAACTAGCATATCTTTAAACCAGGGCTCCAACTGGTAGTCTGAGAGCCGCTTGTGGCACATTAGGGTTTAAATCAGACTCTCCTGGAACTCAGCACTGATCCTCGGACCACTGGTTTCTACTCTCAGCTCACTTCTTGGACAGTGTTCCTCAGATTTCCCCTTCAGCTCTCCTGGAACTCGGCCCCCACATTTCATCAATCCAGAGCATAGGATGCTCATCAAGTTTGGATGCTGCACTTAGCTTCTAGAAGTCAATACGGAATCTAACACTGGTTTTGATTTTGGGACTAATTTAATTGGCCCACATCATTTGTTCTATGATTCTTCAGCAACATGCAGCTCTAATATCTTTTGAAGTTCTTCATTTATTGTGTTTCGTAACATCTCTGGTATCCAGAAGTGGGTCTTCTGGATAAAACTTCCTGGTTTCAAGTGAACACTTAAACAGGTTGTCCCAGGGACTGATATGAATACACCTAAAAATTTCTCAATCATGCTTATCTTCCTCTTCTTGTGTTGGGGACAGGTTATCATCCAAGTTTACCTTCAAGTCTTGACCACTGCTAGCCTTCTGAAGATGTGGCTTTAGCTGAGATGTGTCTTCTAGCTGTAGAAGACCTCATGAGCCTTCCATGGCTTCAGGAAACTCACATGGTATATCTAGGCTCCATGTCATTTCCTAGTCACATGAATTTTTTACTCAGCACCTATAAGGGCCCTTGATATTTGGCTAGTTTCATAGTTTCTAGGGTCGGAAGGGACCTGAGTAGACCATTTAGTCCGAACCCCTGCCGTGGCAGGAAATAATAATGGGGTCAAATGACCCCAGCAAGATGTTCATCTAACTTCCTCTGTTCTACACCCCCAGGGTAGAAGCCTGCACCACTTCTCTTGGAAGTTGGTTCCAGATCCTAGCCGCCTTGACTATGAAGTAGCGCTTCCTGATATCTAGCCTAAACCTGCCCTCTGCCAGCTTGTGCCAACTGGCGGCTACAGGAATGGTGCTTCGAGGCGGGCTTTGGCTTCCTCAGCCATGACCAGCACATCACAACAAGAGACATGCTTGGATGGGATGGGCGATGCACGTTTCATGTCGTCTGCCTTGTCCACTCACTGGCAGGATAGAATAGTGACTTGCTATCACCTAGATTATAAACCCAGAGATGCACACTCATGTCATAACATCACTGCTCAGACCGCTGGCTCAACTGCAAGTTTCCCTTAGTAAAGGAGCCAATTAGGTCCAGTCTTTCCCTCAGTTTTATAATATACTGAAACACACTGTGGTTATTGGCCCCTTATTCTAATCAGGAATCTTGCAGGAGGTCCAGTGTGCCTTGAAGTTGAACATAGCTCAAATGGGAAGACACTTGTAAAAGACTGTGGGGCTTTTCAGATTGTAAACAAGAGGCTAGCTTCTTGTCCCAACACTTTCCACAGTGAGAAATTTTCTCATTATCCCAATTCAGTTAAAGTGCCCTACCAACCCACTGGTGTAAAGACAGAGGTGCTCATCACATGGACTTTTAGCAGGCTGCATACTTACTGCTTTGCCCCGGACATGAAATCTGAGCCCTCTTCTGCAGACATTACCTTTGGGAACCCCACCCAGGGAAATATTGTTATTACCTCTGCAGACACTGTTTGCAGAGAGCTAAAGCACCTGGTTTCATGCTGAAGAATCCACTACTACTAACATAAAGCAGTACCCCAAGAACCTGTCTAAGAAGAGCAACTAGGTCCACCCCAAAGTGATCAAAAGGGGTAATCATTAATGGATAGGTCACTAGGGGAGTCTTACGGTCAGACTTTGGTTTCACCAATTATCACTCCAGGCAGGAGGTGAAGTAATTCTTGATGTCCTGATAATACCCAGCCAAAAGAATCAGGCTATCTATCTATCTATCTATCTATCCCTTCCTTCCTAGCGGGGTCCTCCACCTCTTGGATGGTATAAACAGGGTACCTTGCCTGCTAGGGTCTGCAAGCAGGCTTTGGTACCTGAACTCTTCAGCCAGGCCTCCCATATAAAAGAGTCTTCTGTTTACTCTTCTGGGAGCATTTTAAAGCTCCTAGCAGGGCACTCGCTGTCTATCCAAATGCCCTGCAGCTGGGCTGTCTCAGGGGGGCTGACTGTTACCTCCTAAAGGGACCGACTGCCCTGTTACAGGCAGTTTCTAGGAAGGGGTTTCAAGTTATACTGTCTTTCCTGACTTTTTTGCCAAATTTTGTGTCCTTCTCATCTCTCACTTAATCCAATACCAACTTCCACATGACATTGACCTAGGCCTGAATAACCCAAAGTCCCAAAAAGGGAAGATTTGTTCCAGCCTCTCATCTCTCAGAGGCTCTTCTGAATCAGCTTACTACTCCATTTTCCCCACCCCTATTCTTACAAATGTGCAGAATTAGCTGAGGCCAGTCCCATCTCAACATTACTGGTGGGACAGATGCTGGGAGACTGTGAACTCCATCTCTTGAGTCTTTCCACCAATGGTCAGAGTGACCCTAACCACAGGATAAGGCCAGATGCCCCATGTATGCAGTCCACATACACCATTTGGGCCTCTTTTAGAACTTTACAGACAATAAGATGCTCCCTTACAAATGTGTCCAAACCCTGAATCCATCAACCCTAAGGCTAGAGTTCCCTCTACAATGGGGATCATACACACAGGTAATTCTTCCTCTTTTTTCTTTTTTCTTCCAAGGCAAAGGCAAGGGTATTGTCACAATACATAAGGTAACAGTCCCTAACTCTGTGTCCCTTCTTGTCACAGGTAAAATAAATGAACCCTTTTTTTTCTCTCTCAGTGTCTCATCCCTCCAAGGGTTACAGAGAGAGGAGACACTGACAGAAGGTCACTACTCAAGCCTTAGGTCTTGAATCCATCTCCCCACTGCCTCACAGTCCAAAACCATGGGGTTTTGAGTTCCCCAATGACTAGTAATTCTGGTCAATGTCCATTTAGTCTTTGATCAAGAGTATTAGAGTCTCTAAGTTGGTCATTCAGTGGAAGCATTCTCATTGAGATGGGACTGGCCTCAGCTCATTCCTGAGGTCCTAGTAGAAGGCTCCAGCACAACTGCTTCAGGGTTTCTTGTTCTAGCATGTAGCCAGGAGAACACTCCTCTGGTTTTAACCACAGAAAACAAGCATCCAAGGGTCACTGACAGTGGCAATAATGAGGTCCAAAGGTCTCCTACCCTCTATCAGCAGCAGGTTTCTTCTGTTGAGCTTAGCTGGTCTAAAATTGTAGCATAGTTTTTGGCCTTACCCTCACCTAAGACCCACTTGACACCTGTACTCCTGGGCCTACTTGGTGTCTTTGTTTCTCTCTAGCAAGTATAACCAACATTTCTTCTGATCTTCCTGTAGCTCTTGTTGCCATGCCAGGCAACTACTGGAGTTGTTCCAGTCATCTCAACTGGGCAACGCTGTAGCAAGAGGAGGAGCTGGGGGGGGTGGGGATTGACCGCCCCAGGTGCTGAAGCAAAGGGATGCCAACAGGTGCTGGCCTTCTGTGGTGGGGCATGGGATGGAGTTGCAAGTGGCTCCTTTTGGAGGGGTGCGGGCACAGAGGAAAGGTGGTTCCCACTGCTGCATGCACTCCTGGGCTTAGATGGTGGAAGGCCCAAGCTAACAGGGCTTAGCCCCTCCAAACATGGGGCAGCAAGCACAGAGGACTGCAGAGCAGCCTGGGTGCGAGCTCTAGGCAGTTGCAGCAGGGGGTAGGGGCACACAAAGACACAGACAAGCAGCTGGAGGCCAGGAATGGCCAGCTCCTGCAGGCAGCCAGGAGCTCAGCCTGGCCCTGACATGTGTGAAGAACAGCCCAGTAGGTAAGTGTGTAGAGGAGAAGGGGTGGGGGAGGGAAGGTTTCTGGGGGTGCAGATTGACACCCCTGCAGTGAGAGAGGCAGTGGAGCAGGGGCACAGGTTGAGGTGAATGGTGCCCTGGGGCAGGTCATGGGAGGGTCGGAGCCAGGGTGGCTCATCTGGGGGTGCAAGAGGCTCCCGCCACTGTGCAGACTCCTGGGACAGGCATGGGGGGGACACATGCCCCCTGGATCTGTGTGCAGGGTGGAGGTGGGCTGCCACTGCAGGCTGAGCATTGAACACATGCGACACCCTGTCCCTCCCATTGCTGGGTGGGCAGGGGCCTTGGCGCAGTGCAGGAGGCACGTGGCATTGCGTGATTGCCAGGACAGAGGCAGTGGGGGGCAGAGAACATCTCACAGTGGTAGCCCGCCTTTGCCCCACACACAGATCCAAGGGGCATGTGCCCCAGGGCTGTGCACAGTGGCGGGAGTCCCCTGTGCCCCTGGATGACCTGCCCACGCTCCGACCCTCCCACAACCCACCCTATGGCACTGCATCTGTAAGGATGAGTCCATGCCTAGTGGCATGTAGCATCTATGCCTGCATTCTCCACCACATTTAAACTGGTAATGTCCCCTTTCAGCTGGTCTCAGAATCCATGGCCACGCTTTCTTCCAAGTTCCTGAACAGGTCCTTTATTCACAACCTTACTGAACAAAGGAGGTAAAACAAACTAAAAACATGACCTTACCCTTCAGGCTTTATGAAAAAAAAGAATCTTTCTTCAGGCTGTAAAATAAACCTGTACCTTTCTCTGTTTAGGTTATTGAGGCTTTCACAAGCTCTTTTTTGTGCTCTCTTTCAACTAGCCCTTTTTAATGCACCCAGTTGGGGATGTGCCCAGTGGCTTGATTGCACCAGCACCTCATCAGTAAGTAGGGCTAGCTGCACCTTCTAGATATTTAGAAGATCTACACCACCAGAAGCTTACATTTCCTATTTTAACTCCTGGTCCCTGGGCTATACCAAACATTTCCCATTTCTCTTCAGTCTCTTCCTATACCTCACAGCTTCCTATGAAATCTTCTTCCTGCTTTTTCAGAGTCTGCTTATTGCACCTCACATTCCCCAGAGTCCCTTCTTTTTTCCAATGTCCTAAACAAAATACCCAAAAAGCAACCACCTTCCCAGAGAGTAGCCTAACCCAATACCCTCTGATCATAAGAAAACAGGATATGACAGATGTGTTGTTGTGTTGTGTCAACTTTCGTATTGTTCAGGACTTGTCAGCATGCCAAGGTTATCACAACACTTGACATTCATGAAAGCTGCTTTAGTTCCAGGAATCAGCAGGTTCTCTCATCTAGGAGATACCTACAAACACTCCTCCAACTGCTACATTCCTTCCATGGTCACACATACCCTTCCTCTCTCTTTAGCATCCTCCAGCTTGATGCACTTGTATCCCTCCTCCTAACCCATTACTTTCCAGCACAGGAGAAAAGAGCAGCACATTCATCACATGATCTTCTATCAATCTATGCTTTTTTATTCTACTGTTTTATATTGAGCTACTTGATTTTGTTTTGTGCATCGTCATATATTATGTTTGATTTTAATTTAAATTAGTACAATGTATTGTTTGTTTTTACCAATAACCACAAATCATGTAATTCTATTATGTAATATAAAATTTATTGTTAATTCTACTGTATCATTTTAGCAAAAGCTGTAAATAAACTACTACTACTTATTGACCTATTTCTCCCAGCATAGTCAACATGGGGGAGATGTACCAGTGGAAAGCTTTATTTCCACATACTGGCTAGTTCAACAAAGTCCTTTCTGTGGACATGACAAGTCCTATTAAAGGCACCTAGTAAAGGGAGAACATTTTGAACAGGGTCAAATTTTGAAAGTTTTATGTCAAAAGCAAGGTTCATAAAACTGGAAAAGGAACCAACCAAACAAGCAGAAACTAAACTAACTAAAAGTTTAAAAGAAACTAACTAAAAAATGCATAATAAAATTAGAACTGGTAGCCCAGAGAATGCTCCTTCTGTCTCTTTTAAAAGGAAAAGGCTATTATTTTCATGTATTCATTTATCTCCTTCTCAGTTCTGGGTGATATTTGAGTAACTACATATGAAAACTAAAGTTCTGAACAAGAAATTGTAATGTTCAAATCACATATCCTAAAGCATTATCCTCTTCCATGGCCAAAGGTCAACAAAGACCACAGAGTTCCTCTTCCAAAGCCAAAATGACCCCTGAAATTCAATGCACCAGAGCTAGTTAATAAGCATTTCACAGTCAGAAAGCACAGCTAGAGTATAGCCAGATACAATGATTGTACTGATATCAAAAGAGAGAGATATAAGCTGATTCAACCCTAGTATGATTGTACAGCAATACACATGTAATAAAACCACCACAACTTTAGCCCTCTTGTCACTACTGAGCGACAGTGCATCCTCCCCTTTTAAAACAGCTAAAAACTATGTTTTTTTTCATATATATAAATGTATACTAGACATATACCATATATACCATATGGGCATGGAACAAAAACAAGTTCAAAAGATGTTACCTGAAGCTTTGCTTTTTTTTTCTCTATACCCTACACAATTTCTGTAGTGCCTAGCTCCTCCTCCCCCCAAGCCCTCCCAGTCTACACGAGGCTTAGTTGTTGCTGTTGCCACTCTTCCATATGTATTGAATAAGATGCTTTTGGTCTCTTTAGCAAGAAAGCTAACCAGTTGTCTTCCACTTCTCCTTCCATTTGTACTCAAACTCTCAAGCTCTAATGAAGTCTTCAGGCTATATCTTCATGCCCTCAGCCAAACAATTCATTATATCTCTATCCCATTCATTTCTGGGCCACATACTATCCCACTCCTTTTTATCCAATTAATATTACATACAAAGTACAGAAAACTGTTTGGGTGGGAAAGCTGGGGCCAGAATCCTGGAATCCACTCCAATCTGCCAACCTAATATCCATTTTAAAAAGGCGCATTCTCTTTGGTTTGCCTTTCTTTTGGTCCCATATATCTTTCCCAGGAGAATATCCTGTGGCCCAGCTTTAGTGGGGAGAAAGGAAGTTTGGAAGGTGTTCTGGGCAATGCCTAGCTCAGGGCATAGGCTCTAATAACTTTGGAAAGAACTGGTTCAACTCCCCATTTAATTGAGGTAGGCCAGAATCTGGGTTTTCCAGTCCCTGGGTAAGTTAAACTGTAAGAGGGAAGGCTTCCGTACCATCATCACTTAGTTTCTCTGACCAAAGTTTTGAACTGTTACTTGCTTACTTAGGTTATTTATTCTATCTTAGAGCTTACACAGTCAAGTGAAAGACAGGTACATGAGGAGAAATAGAGTAAAATCTGTATTCTTGGCACATTTGGAAAGAGTGTTAGCGTTGGAGCAGTTTTGCTACATTTGTGTCATTCCCAGCTGGTCCACACATACCAGTTAGGTTGTAAAAGCTGCTGGCTTTTTGAAACTGCTCCAAATGTACATGTGGGCTGGTCCTGCTTTGAGCTGGGGGCTGGACTAGATGACCTCCTGAGGTCCCTTCCAACCCTAATCTTCCATGATTCTATGTCCACAACATGCCCAAGCTAGATGGGTCTGCTCAAAGATCAAGAAGCACAATGTGCAGCAGCTGCAAGATGAACTATTGATGGGAAAAGGTGGTTCATTTAGCTTAGGTTAATTGAGGGAAATCCTCAGGACTGCTCCTAAAGTAAAATACAACCATACCTTTTCATTTTTCACATTGATTGCTGTATCTATCCTGTTTTTGGGGGGTTCTTTGTATTTTCTCTGACAGTGCAACCATATTTCTAGGATCTTTCAAGCTAAATTTCCCCACAATCCTCCCCCTAAAGGAAGGCTATATTAACTTTCCTGAGGACAGATACATGTCCCTGGGTTACACTTCCCTCTCCTTTTTTTCTTTTTATTGCAGATGATGCTAAGACTCGCTTCACATTTTCTGGGGTTGAAAAGTCACCTCCTTGACACAATCTGACCCAACATTATTCCTTCATTTACCCTTACACAGTGAGATGCTTTTGGCCTTTAGTCTAAAAGATGTTAGTACTTTTTACCACTTTATTTTATATTTTAATTAATCTGTGGAAAATGTATAGAATAGGATAGAGTTAAACTGAGCTTTATATTACCCTATTTACTTTACATTGCTATACTTAAGAATTATTCTTGTCTTACACACTGACTAAGGGATTTTGCTCTGGGACTTGCTTTTAATTTATTCAGAGCTTGAGTATAAATAAGATCTCCACTGAGATGTGTTAAAAATATACCTGATACTGATGTATGGAGAAAATTAGTTTCCTTAGACACTTACCTGACAAAGAAGGCAGAAGATTTATAAAGTAAAGATTCCAGGGATTCTTTACTTTCAGCTAATGAAGTCAAAATAAAAAATATTTTAAGTGCAAATATTTAGGGATGAGGTGAGGGGGGACTTTTCTTCTGCTCAGCAACATGCAGTGGAACTGGAGGAACCTCCATTTTTTGTGATGTGGTTCTGCATGTGTGTTGGGGGTGGTGCAAGAGTATGATTATAAATACATGTATTTTTCAAAAGAGTGATGGCACCACACTTCATTAGCAGAACAGGTGGGTTAAGGAAAGGGTATGTCCATGAGTCAGAAGAAATTCTGAGGTTTTCCCTCATCCTTGATCTTTCTTAGAATCTAGATTGTATGTTTTTATGGTTCTTTTATTTTTTCAGTTTCTCTGTCTGTAAAATGTAGATAATGACACTTATAAATGCTATAAATACTTTGAGATTTACAGGTGAAAAGTGCCAGAAGAGCTAAGAATTAATTATAAACTTTGGTCAAAATAAGATTAGTTGTTAAATTTTCCTTTAACTGTTCAGAAAAAGAAATTGCCTGATCCTGCCTTTTTCTGATGATTTTTGGAAATGAAGATTTGATATTGATCAACTTTTAAGAATATTCTTTATTTTTGTCCATTGACCTTTTGGTCTGCAATTTATTATTCCACCCATTTGTTACCAGAACAATATACAGATTGATAATACATTTTACTATTGTTACTTTGCGGCTATAGAAAATCAATCCTGTGTGTTTTAATAGATTTTAGTCTCCCAGTTTTGCGCTGGAGAAACTTGAGATAAATTAATTGCAATTGTAAATGTCAGGCCAGTTGCACATGATGAATTGTTTTTTAATTAATGTAGTATTAATTATTGCAGTTAGTGCATAGGCCAGATTCACTGAATCTACATAGGTATAGCTAAGATTATGGTCTGATAGACTATAGAAACCTACATCCTTGATACCTTCAGCCTAATTTTCATTGTATTGCACAGAAAGCACTAGACACACACTTAGTCCACTGCATATCCAGCCTTTCTGAGTGATAAGATTCAAGCCTTCGCAATGTCTGCTTGGGAGTCACCAAGTAAAAGAGGTGACAGAAACTAGTTGCAGATTCCTTTTGGATCTACCATATGCTCCAGTTTCCCTTTGATTAATCCCATGTATACATGCTGCTAACTCTAACAAGCAGTTTGTAATTGGCCAGTTTAAATCTCTTTGTGTCCCTAGAACACTTAACCATTTAAACCAGTTAAAACCAGGTCTTCAGTAATCCAGGAAGGAGTTACTTTACCAAAATGTATGTCTTTATGAAAGAGCAGGTTCGAAGGGGAAGGGTTTCTTATCCTGTTTCTCACTGGCCTGGAATGTCCCTTTACCATGTTCCTGTCTTTCCTGCCTTGGCTTTACAGTCTTATTAGTAAAGCCATTCTACCTCCCTTGCCCTTCATCCCCCTTGTAAATGCCCCCCAGTTTGGTTAAGAAAACTTAATATAAGTATACAGTTATAACTTAGCAGTACCTAAATCATTCAAGGTTACACATTTCACTCAGTATTATCTGCAGACATATAACAAGTCCGCTGGGTGCCTGGGGCAGCTGCAATACATGGAGACAGCAGTGACTTCCAACTGCTGTCATGCCACAATTGTGCAGCTGTGAAGGTAGCTGCTAGTTTTCCACCCCTCCCCCAAGTTGGCCCCTGGGGTTGCAGCCCCAGTTGTCCTTAGTGATTCCCTTGACTATCAGTGTAATTAAGGCTACAGACTGTATGTCTACACTTTATATATACATTCACTTGTATAAAAACAGTTTATTAGTAATTAAACTTTTGAAGAGGATTTCTCACACACACTATTCCTGTCTTGCTTAACCTAAATAGCAAAGATTATTGTTTGCTCTGCCTGGTATGTAGTTTACTTTCAGACCTTCTACTAAAATACCATCTGTATGAATCATGACGTTCGCATAGCAGTCACATAGGGCTCCAAGCTGGTTTGAGGCTTACTAAGCCACACTCTGTTAGCATAAGACCACCAAAAATTGCCAAAGTAGACAGGATGTAGAAAGCTACAGATTTGTAACTTTCTTACAAGAAACCAGGAGCTCCTGCATTGTAATCCTGGATTTATACCTTGTCTTATCTTAAGCACCTTTATTAAAGTCTCCACTGACTTTTCTCTGTCTGCAAAATGGGGATAATATTTGTCTACTCTATACCAGTGTTCTGGGGTTTAATTGATACTTTGAGTGCTATACTGTGTAAGAGGTAGGTGTTGTTACTATAATGGGTCAAAATAGCTATTCATTTTTCACCTCATAATAACTACAGAAGAAAACACATCCCCCCCACCCCATGACAGATAGTTAAGTCATGCAAAATCATTTTATATAATTACACAAACTGCCTGGTGTAAAATGATCCAGTTTGGAATTCCTTAAGCCTATTTATATAAGCAAGTTGAACTACGTGTAGCCAGATGTGAATTTCATGTTAGCTGGATTTCCAGTCACTATTATAGAATTCATGGACTATGCTTATTTTGACAGACAGGGTACCATTAGTGTCAGATGCAATATTTCTGAACAACATATTTAATAATTTGTACTAAGCACCAAAACTTGCTACTCATTCAGCAGCTACAGATGACTACTTTGCAGCAAAATTGGCATAGCAGAGACAAAAGACCTGCAGGTGAAGGACCTAGTGGTAGTGATCAGGTCTTGTTCCCTGGAGAAATCTAGGGCAGCAAATGTGGACAAGAGGAAAGCCTAAAAAATGCCGAAGAAGGGATGAAGGAAGGATGGTTGCCTAGACTTTATTCCTTCATGGAAATGTTGAACCCCACTCTAGACACTGGAGTTCAATAGGTTCAATAGAGCGATTCTGAAGCCACAGTGCTGGTTGAGGGGGGTTGGGTAGAGCATGGAGAGTGAAAATTTCATCAAAATGGAGACACTTTTATTTTATTTTTTTTATTTTGTGGTTATTATTACCATTTTCACATCTGCTCAGAATTTAGCATTGCTACTTGGGCTAGATAATGTTAGAAGATTTTTCCTAAAGAAAAAATATGCTCCTATTGAAGTTAATGGAAATTTCACCATTATCTTTAATGGAACTTTAGGACTTCAGAAAAAAAAAAGATTAGAAGCAGTATCTTCCTTTACCCTATTAAAAGGTCCATGTTCTGAGTGTACTTCTATTTTGTGAAATGACTTGTGTAATATATACCTTTGTTTCCCACCAAAAGCATAGTAAAAATGTGCAAAACTGAATTACAGAACAGTACAGAGAAGCATTTGGCAGAGACTGTATGAAATATATACAATTTCCTTTTCTAATTTCCTGGGTTTTTTTTATGCTTGAGAACTGCATTAGGCATAGTTTCCATATGCTGCCTTGCTCCATATGCAAGGCTTGATGTATAATTCCAACTCCTATTTAGTGGTGTTCTGCTAATAAAGGATAATGAGATACCATAATACTGCAATATAATTTATGAGTAGGCATCACATAAAGGTCTACAAAAGAAATAAATAGACAAGCCAACTACAACAAAAACTCTTCCTCCTACAACTTTGCTCTCCATAGTCTGCCCTTGAAATTAAATCAAAATCATGGAAAGCACTAATACTGGAACATTGTGAACCAGATGTCTCATACAGCTGACTAATTACTCTGTATAACCAGCAAATAGAAAATATTTGTAATCCTGCAGGAATTTCCATGTCTGCACAATGGTATAGTTTTAATGTCAATGGAGTTACTCCATATTTACAAATGTTTAAAATCAGGGAATACCTTTCTATCAAATTTCTCCTTGCTCTGATTTCTTTGCAGCTTTTATTTGCCTCTAGAATTCATGATTTTGTGGTGGAAAAGAAGAGAGGAGGAAATAAGTACAGGTGGTTGCAAGTAGTTATATGAAAATGTTTTTTTTATGACTCTGGTGACATACTTAATATTTTCAGTATCAAACAAATCATTATTATCTGACAAGAGGTGGAAGATAATCCCTGTTTGGAAATGTAAACGTTATGGGAAGGAATTTAATGCTGCTGTCTTATCCATTACAATGACATTACATACAACTATATCCAAAAGAAAGCACAGCCTGTTTTCTTCTGTAATGCATCATAATCTTAATCAGTATGTCCATGCTTTTTTGTATATTTATTATTATGATATCTATACTGTGACTTATTTATGTGCAAAATGTAAAAACAAATCTGAACTACTATTGCAGTCATATGTTAGAAGTTTCTGAGGAAACAAATCTGTTTTCCTTGACATGAATATTAGGTGGTAACTATGAGTAAAAGAGACTTCAGAGTGCAGGCTTCTTGGGGAAGGGGCCATCTTTTTGTTCTGTGTTTGTATGAGAAAGTTGTAGAAGGGGCAGAATTTTTGTTGTTGGGTTGCTTGTTTGTAAGAAAATGGTACTTCAGTCTGTTACTGTGGGGTTTCTAGGTACTCCCACAATACAAATGAATGGCAACAACTTTGAGAGAAATGTGTCCACTTACTAACTTTGTTTGGTGCTGACTATGACAAGGTGGGAACTGCTATGTTGCTTCTCCACTGAGCTATGGTAAAACCACAGCTGTATTTTGAACAGGGTCTGTTGACAATCAGGGAGTTATCACTGCATCACTGACCACTTCCACTACTCCATCACATCTGAGAAGAGCTTAAGTGCAATGGAGAATACAGCCTTTTACTTTCATGAAAAACCTAATTAACATAACAATGTGGGAAGAGAGGAAGTTATCAGAAAAAAAAAAGAAATACATGAGCATTCATAATGAAAAGCATAGATGAAAGATTTAGATCCCAAACTGCTGTGAGTTAATCCAGGAATCAGCTTGTGTGATGAGGCATCCAGCTGAAGGCTTCACTGAGGATCCCAGAGCATCAGTGGTCAGGCAGGGATTACCTGACTGAATCTCTATTATGAAAAATTCTAATCTCATATAGCCAATGCTTTTTTATAGGCTTATTTAAGAGTGAAGTAGTTATCCACGTTAGTCTGAAATCAGACTATGGAGAACAAAGTTGTAGGAGGTTTTGTTGTTGGTGGCTTACCTGTTTGTTTCATTCCTTTTGCAGACCTTTATTTGATGCCCTTAGAGACAAACTAGTTCAGGGAGGCCTGATCTTCAGTAGGTTATAGTCTACTTCACCAGTCCATTCACAGCATCTGACAAAGTAGGCTTTCAGTGACAAAATCATGTGCCTCTGTGAATGAGTGCCACCCTGCTCTGCCTTCTTGGTCTCATATAAAAGAGGGAGTCAATGTACTCTAGACACTCAGGGCAGGATAGCTAAGGTATCCTGGTGTATAGATGAGCCCAAGTTGCTTGGTTCTTCTACCAAATCCATGACGGTATAACTGAGCTGAGCCAAAGCCTGTTATTCCAGTCACTCATACCTGTCTCACCATTAGGGGAGCCTCACATATGTCTTTCTCCTCAGAAAGTGATGCAGATAAGGCCAGTTCATTTGGCAGTATTCATTTGAAATGTTAACCACAGGGCTTTAAACCACATAATAAAAACGGTATTTTTCATTCAAAACATTGCAGGAAGGGGTTAAACTTTAGCATATCAGGAATGAAGAACAGTGTACACAAAACAAATAATTATTGCAGATTATCTTTAGATTTGGGGTAATATACTCCTCATTCTGTTAAATTACATGTTATCTTGCTGAGTAAGTTTTATTCTGCCTTTGTTCACAGAGAAGCGGAAAAGAGAAGTCACTCTTTGAATTTTATTTCCATACCTACTGGGAATTCTCAAGCTGCAAAAGCATTGAAGTTATCCTCGTCAACTGAAACTTATCTCTGTTCATTTTTAAATCATTTTGGGAAATTGAACATTACACTGACAGTCTAAAACAGCTGCTACACAATCATAGGAGTTGCATGATTATAGTCATATGAAATTCAGAGCACAGTGATGAGGAATTTTGCAAACAAATACAAACATAAGCCACAATAAGGATGAAGTGATGAAGCAGATACCATGGGCTGAATAGACAGTCAAAACCTTGTCACAGACAAGTGTTGTCATTTACATTTGAGATACCATTGCCTTCATTGAACCAGGTTCAGACAATTTCTGGAGCAACAGAAGTCACTACAGGAGTTACATGAGGGGCACTAATTCAATATAAAAAAGATCCTGTGGAATAAGACAGGGTTTGGTTGTGTAGTTAACAGTGAAACTCTTCAACGTTTCTAAGACTTTAAATCCGATTTTTGAAAGCCACTTAGACCCACCTTTAAATTGCTCCATTCAGCCTTGAAAAGCCTGAGGGATAAACATGCAAAGGACATGCAGACTAGGAATTGCAACTAGAGCTGACTGAATTTTTTTGACAAAACACAGCTGGATCAGAAGATGCCAATTTGCTTGGAAACATCTTGTTTTAGTCAAAATGCTGCTGAGCCCAAGCTAGGGTTGTGAAGCAGCCCTCCTTTGGATTCTAGACCAGCAGCCCAAATGTTGGGGACCCTTAACCCATGAATCCAGGGCAGACCATATAGTATGTCTACACTGGGGCTGAGGATCCTAGGAGTGTTTGTGGTGTTTGGTATCTGTATATGTGTATAGATTTTCATGCCCCACTTTTCACCTAACTACACTAGTATCTTTCAAACTAAAGAAGGAAATCTGCAAGGTAAATGATATCTCTATTTTCTATTTTTTTCACTCTTCCATAGACTCCAGTTAGGAAAGAACAGTTATGAAGTGTTGTACTAAAAAGTAAGGTTGAAATAACTTTTGCATTTGGCCCAGATTATCATGTGGTTCCTGCAGGAGTTAATTTTACCATTTCAGACCAGCTGCCCACAGAAGGCTAAGTTCCTAAGAGCAGAGCTATAGAGCATGTGCGATGGACCTTTAGGAGTCCAACCTAGTACAATAAGGGCTATAAAAATAAGAGCTGGGACCATGACGTTAGCCCAATATTCAACAGAAAGCTAGCAGAATAATCAGCAGTATATTTAGTGTATTGTATCCCTGATGATTCAGGAAGTGTACAAGAAGAAAGGATTTTTGTTAATATCTTTTATTGGATCAACTGCATACTTAGGAGGGCTGTCGGATAAGCTTTCAGGCACAAAATGCCCTTCTTTAGGTGGCACTTCCCTTTTTTGTATACTTGACAGCTGAATATATTTGCACAAATGCATGCATGTTGAAGGCATCCTTTGAATATATCTTTCCTGATTCCTTTCCATTGAATGTTAGGTAATGCAAAATCACAGGATCCTAGAAATGTAAGGCTAGAAAAGATGTCAAGAGATCATCAAGCCAAATCCATCGTAAGGCAGGACATTTTATCAAGATCATCCCTGACAGATGATCTACAATTTTCCAGTGAAATTCAACATGCTGCCTAAGCAGTCAAGTCTAGTTCTCCTCTACCTTTATAACTACGTTAACATGTCACCTAAATCTTTTTTCCTACAAACTTAGCTGATTTCTTCTTGTCTTGTCCCCAGGGGACATGGAGAATAATTGATCACCATCCTATTTATAAAAAAGTTTTTAGACATTAAGAGACTCCTATCATGTTTTTCCCTTTCTAGAGTAAACAAGTCCAATTCTGTAAAACTTTCTGCAGAGGTCTTGCTTTCTGAACTTCCCATCATTCTTGTTTCTTTCCTCTGGACATTTTCCAATTCAAAAACATCTTTCTTAAAATGTGATAGCCCAACCTGGAACTATTCTTTGCAGAAACTGCCAGCACATAGGCTCTCTCATGCAGAGAAACCCCTCGCTGCTGTAGGACTGATGAAGGTGTATGGTGCTTTAGGGGAGTGAGGAGGAGGTGGCTACTAGCCAGATAAGAAATGCTGACTTTCTACACATTAGATGAACTTCTCTGGGAGAAAGGGGAAAATATTGAGAGAAATCAATGTTATCTTTCATCACAGGACTAGACACATTTACATTTTAACAACAATGCTACAAGAATCTCTCAGCTTCTGAAGCTTGTCCTTGTCAAATCAATCCAATGTCACAAATGTTTACATAACCAAGGGTAATTAATGCATTTGTAATCACTTTTTCTGGCAGTTTATGAAAGAACCACATGTTTCCACTTTAGCCCTCTAATCTGAAGTAAAGAACATGTCAGTGTTATACAATCAAAGCTATAAATATTGAACACAAAATTACCAATTGAGGCTAGATACTAGTGGACCTCTAGAACTTCCCCCCACAAATTGACACTATTCCAATTTTAACTAAAGGTATTAAATATTAGTTTCTCATTCAACTATCTCTTTGCTTTCTAAATGTGTACTTGCACAGTCAATCTTAACAAATAGCTATTTTATGCTTGAGCATTTTTACTGTCAATAATATTTTAGTCAATATTAACAAATATTGAATGGCTTTGAGTGCAATGACAATAAAAAATAATCAAACATAAAAATGATCCAAGAGATTGTCATGGAAGGTCAGAAAATAAAATTTGAATTACTTTTATCATTAAACAATTTTTGGATTTCATTCTTTGGTCCCAAAGCTGTATTCTTTATTATCCATCTATGTTCCTATACATATACACATTTACATATTTACATATACATACATATATTTATATATAGTTACATTTTTATATATATGTGTGTGTGTGTGTGTGTGTGTATATATATATAAAATAATATTTTTTCATTTCTTCCTTGATCTTGCTGATAAGAAAGCATTCTTCCAAGGCCTTTGGTCTCTTTGTCCTGTCACAATCAGTTTGAGAAAGGAAGGAATTAGACTATTGCATTTTCCTTTCTTTATGAGAAGCATTTTTGTAGAAGGCCATTGTTTTCCTTTTCCTCTTTCTCCATGATTACCTCTAAGGTTGGTTTAGCTCTCAGTAAAGAAATGTTTGTTATTATTATATATACCTTATAGACTACCTAAGATACATATAAAGCATAGGCTTTCATGGACTCAAGATCAATTCATGTGATGAAGTGAGCTTGAGTTCCCGAAAGCTAATGCTCTCTCTGTATTTTATTTAGTTAGTCTGGAATGGGGTGGGCTAGAGGGCCACTTAAGGAGTTTTGGTGAGCTGTTCTGGGCCGGGGGGAGGGAGTGCTGACTGGCTCAGAATGGCAAGGAGAGGGGGAAACAACTGGTCCTATCTGGCTCTGGACCATCCCCCACCCCAGCCCCAGCCCCAGCCCCAGCCCCAGTCCCACTCCCTTCCTCACTGCTGGAGTCTCAATCTTCCCCTGTCCCCAAGCCCCTTCCCTCACAACAGACTTACCAGCTGGACTTGGCTTCTCTCCATGCTGCCGGGCTATACTCCTGGCCACCTGTATGCTGCGCTGTGGCTGCATGCAAGCACGGGGCATTTATCTGCAATATTATTGGCCACATCAGCCAAAAAAGCTAATTGCCGATACTGGTAATTTTCCTTATATCAGTGCCAAGCTGATATGGAACCGATATATCAGTACTCCTCTAATGGAACTGACCTGGAACCCCCGTGGGCAGGGTGTACTTGGCTGGGCAGGCAGGGAGCAGTGTCCAGGAGTGAGATAGGTGGGCAGGGCTGGGGTTGGGCCCTGGATCATAGGGCAGTGACAGCACGGGGCTGGAGCCTGGTACAGAGCCACAATCTGCTCCTTTGCCCCTGCAATAGGTGCCAGTTTCACAGGCAGCAGCCCCTGTCTATGGAACCAGTGCAGCTCTGCCCTGGGCTCTGGTCCCACATTGTCACCTCCCTGTGATCCTCATCCTAGCTCTGGCCTCTGCTCTGGCTCCAGCTCTGATTCCTGTCTGCCCATCCCACTCCCAGATGCTGCTCCCTGCTTGCCCACTCAACCACAGCCCTATCCCATCCACCCAGCTGAGCACATTCAGCCCACCAGCATCCTAAGCCAGTCTTCATGGAGACCTGCCCACCTACACTCTCCATCTGGTGCCCCCTGCAGTGGGTGCGGGGAGACTGGCAGTGGCAGCCAGGAAGAGCTTCTGGCTGATGCACCCCACCACCCCTGTTGCACTTTATGCCTGGGAACAGCAGGACTGGCTAGACATGTCATGGCCTGGGCTGCCCCATGTGACTGGTCTGGGTTTGGCTGGGTTGGGCTAAAGGACCTGCCACATGTTTGATAAAATCCCTTGGTGGGCCAGATACAACCTGTGGGCCATATTTTGTCCAACCCGGTCTATAAGGTGCATATCTCACCTGCCTTCTGTCTTACTTCAGACTAACATGGCTAACTACCTTTCTTTGGCATTATGTGTATTTGAGTATCAACAATAAACACCAATGACTTTATCTTTGTAACCCCCACTGCCAGTGAAGGAACTATTGTTTTGATTTAACAGGGTAGGCAACTGAGGCAGAGAGTGAAGTTCTACCTATACTTCTGTTTGTGGTGGCTTAATGAATTGTATTCAACTGCCTCATCAGCTAAAAATCATTCATCCCTCTCTACGTTACTTTTCTGCTCTGCCCATAGGAAGCACAAGGAACAGGAAATTCAAATGGAAACTTGCCCCTGTTCTTGTTTTTCTTTACATTTTTGCTATGACAGATCAGACGTGGAGAATAAATGGACACTGAAGGGCATCCTGTGCTACCTTTCTGCCTAACCTGAATGAGTACTGACCATGCAACAGTCTGGGGTAGGCATACAGTAAAGCTCAGCCTCTAAATCTGAGGCTAATGCACTCTTCTGGGGGTTAGCTAAACTGAACTGAGGTACAAGATAATGTGTTTAGTGTAGATGATTGATAAATTAGAGTTAAGGTGTGGCTCTAGGGGCAGGTCAAAACAGCAGCAAAGACATCTTTAGTGATTTTTGCAAGAAGCCATTGCCAAAAACAGATATTAAACCCAGATTTGTTGCATTCCAGTGAAGCACTTCAAGTAGAGAGCCATTCTGCAAAACAGTTCTGCAAACTCCTCCAAAGCACTCCAATAAAGCAATGGAGTACAAGTAAAAATGTCAGCACACATTTCCAACAGAATAAAAAGAAACATTCATAAAAGTACTGGTAACAATGACTTAGGATGACCTTGGAAGGAGGAATCTCACAAATTTAAAATCATGCCATTCAAAGGCATTATTGGAAGCAGTTACCATGCTGGTAAGTCATACATTTTCACTTGATTTATTAGGCAAAGTTTAAAAAAAAGCTTTTCCCTAAGCTCTTTTTTAAAGGTTAAATACATATTCTTATAGCATACTACAGGTCTGTTGGAAAAAATTGTATTTCATTTTGTGAATACAGCTTCATCCAATTTTCTTCATAGGTAACGCAGATTCAAATTTTTCATATCCCTCTGCATAGCTATTAAAGGGATACTACTTTGGCAAATTTAAATACATCTTGGGTTATATTACATAAAGCACTAGGGTATTTTAAATGGCCTGATTTTTCAAGACAGTCACCTGCCAAATCAACAATTTATGCTATTGCTGATATTTATATATATCTTCAAAGTAAATCCACAGGACATTTATGGGTACTGTCAATTATTCTAGCTTAAAAATTTAACACAACCATATTGCCCTTTAAATGATATATTTAAGCTATTAGGATGTCTCAGAAATTAATTAAAACTATTAAAACATATACTGTTATTCAGGGACCACTTCAGTGCTACAAGACTCAGAATACTCCCAACTCTAATAATACTCCATGTTACTTGACTGTCCTTTTCTTCACTACAAGGATCTTAATTTATTTTTTGGCCTTAAAAATATTTGTGTTTCTATTTCACTCTAAAATTCAAGTATTTTAGTTTTTGGCTAATAAGTGAGTTTTGTTGACCCTTCTTCTTACCTCACTACACCAAACTCACATTGCTTCTCTGCTGAGATGTAGCTGTCTTAGACCCTTGAAGTACATGGCAGGAGGCATGATTACGGGATCGTGGGTCACATCCCAATTGTGCAATATTGCTGGTGCAGGCAGAGCCCAGGATCTTGATCTCAGACTTCCCCTTCACCAACAAGTGGTTGGCTCTCCCAGCTTCATGAGCACATCAGTCAAGGGCTCTGATGTGCCCCCAAGGTTGGGAGAACTGATCAGCTGACTACTGCTCCTAGCCTCAGAGCTGCATCAGAACCCTTGTCTCCAGAGCATTCCTAAAGCTGGGAATGGAAATCAGATGATTGGTGCTCCCAGCCCTGGGTGCATATTGGAGTCAAGGGCTCCAGTGCACCCCCAGGTAGAGAGCCCTGATCAGCTAATACCTGGCCACACATTCAATTTAAGGCATAGTGGGAACCAACCACAAAGTTATCACATGTATTTTGTATAATAACTTTGTGGATAATTCCTTGTTTTATCATAGTATTAATAGCATTACTGGATAGCCAGGTAATTACTTAAGAAATGATTAACTGATTAATTATATTTTAAGAGTAATGTGTGCCAGAGCCATGGAGTCTTTATATATTTTAAGGCTTCTATGATAGCTAGGGCACTTGTTCAGCTTTCTTGGCATCTACGTCACCAAGTGAAATCATATTCTACCTTACTCTCCAGTCACAAAGGCTAGGGCAGACATTACGCATAAACCGGTTTAAGTGATCAGCAACTGGTTTAAACCTGTAACAGAACAGATGTTAAGTGCATATAAACCAGTTTGAAAATGGCTGAAACTGGTTTGTGATAAACCTGGTTGAATGTAGTATCAGACTTAACTGATTTGGGTCAAACTGGTTTATGCAATGTCTGTCCCAGACCCCTGGATGATTTAAGATAAACCAAGCTTTCCCCAGCATCCCAGCATGCTCTCTGGCTCTCTGCTCCACAGCAGGGTTGGCCCCACCCCTCTTCTTCCTGGCTGCAGCTCTGGCAGAGACTTGCAGGCACAGAGGTCTACCTGGCTCCTCCCTGCTAAGCAGGGATTATTCGCCACTCTCTTCTGCCTTATGCAGATACCTGTGCATTAACTAGCAGACCACATGCTGGCTATGGTCCATGCTGTGGGAATCAACAAAGGCAGACATGCTTTTTGGAGCGAATCAACAGGTAGCTTAATGTCCTTCCTTGGAAAAGCTGTTTAAGAAGAGCTGTTTAAGAAAAGCTCCTTTAGTTAATGAAGAGAGGTTTGTTCTCTTAATGGGTTGATAAATAAACACTGAGTTAGGGGTGATAAATATTTGCTTTTGGGCTGCTCAGGATGGAGAGTGGGGTGGAATAATAAGTGTTGCTGGGGTCTAGCCATGCCCCACTCAGCTCAGCAGTGTAGAAGGGAAGGAAGGGCTGCTCTAGCACTTCCTGGCTTCTAGCCTGAGCCACTGCAGGCTCCTGAATTTCCTCAGTCCAGAGAGAATGTCTGTCCAGTTACAAACTGGTTTAGCATAGACAGGTTAGAATAACCTGCAAAAATGGAATCAATTCAGGCTCAGGCTTTTTGAATGTCTGTCCCTAGCTAAAAATGCTAAGAGGTTTAGGCTCACTGTTGCACCTCCTACTGCACATGCTTGGAAATGAGCCAGTATGGCCACCTAGCTATATAACTACACAGAAGTTCTATAGGGTGTACAGTCCCATTCTCTCTTGCTTGTTCTTCTCATGACTTGTGAATCTTTCACTTTTGTTTTTCCACTAGAACTGCTTTGACTGGAGGCACAGAGGATATTTTCAGCCTTATCAAGCCAGAGTACCATCTTGGGAAACAGGAAATGTGGTTTCTAACCCCATCAGGATGAGTTAGAATTTCCATTTCTTGCACAAGGGTCCTAATCACTAGCCCTTTGGTCAACAGATGGTGAGGCATTCTTCTCTGTGCTTTGCTTCATACACAAAAGTCAATATGGATGTCTGTTAGATGTACTGATTCAGGGAGATGTCTAAGCAAGCCAGAACCAAACAGGATAAACATGCATAAAACTGCACATAATGGGAGAGATGAATACTTCCCTCAAATGAAACAGGATCAACATCTGAAGGGGAAATGAATTTTTTGGCTAAGCAGCTGCTAAACCTTAGATGTGTAATAAAATTAATAGTATCTAGACTTGCATCTTTTATGTACACATCTGAACCAGATCTGCCTTGACATAGTCAGATACATTAATGGAAATCCAGAGGTGCAAATCCAACATTAATACTGTGTTCCAGGAAGTAATTTACTTTAATAATGAGTCTAGTCAGAGTCCAAAAGACAGAGTAAACTCTTTCCACACATCTCTCTTTGCAAAACCTGCATACATATAAAAAGCTTGTGTAACTCTAAAATAATACCCCAGCGTGTCTGTTCAAGAGTCAAAACTTGATGAGAGAAAGAACTAGAAAAACTGCATGTAATAGTGCCAGCTGGTGATGGCAGCCATAAAAAATATTTGATGATTTTATATGAATACATTTATTTGAAAAAATGCTGACTCTAGCTGTGGATACATTTTTAATATTGGCTGGCTCAGATTCCTCTGACCAGTAGAAAAAACAAGGTGAAGATGCTCAGAGTGAAGAGAACACTATGATAGTCACAGAGTCCTTTCACCTCATTCTTTGGGTCCTCCTTGTTTAGTTCTCCCTTGTTCCCCCTTGACCCTTACAGGCAATTCTTAAGTATGATAAAAACCAGGAATCTATACAGACCTTCAGGGATCAGGAGGAAGGTATGTCCTCCCTCAGATTGAACAGTGTTTTTACATTGGTTCTATGCCTTCACTACTTTATTTAAGATTAAAAGGCAGAACAGGGCTGTGGGCAGCACTACCACTAAAACCTATTTAGGTGTGTAATTACCACTGATGTCCTTTAAGGAACTGGGACTTAGTGTACTAATAGGAGGTGCAGCTGTTTCCAATATCCTTGAAAAATTAGTCCAGGCTAACACAAAGATTATAAAACATGGTTCATATTCAAGGAAATCAATCTATTCACTTTAACAAAGAAAAAATCATGGCTGACTTGATCATAATCTATATATTTCTAAAAGAAGAAAGACATTTAATGATGGCAATAAAGCAGACAAAGTTATTATAAGAACAATGAGTGGTGTTTGAAAGCAGACAATTTCAAACTAGAAATTAGGTAGACATTTCTAACACTAAAGGATAATTAATGGTATATCTTTTGTTGCTAGAAATTTTTAAAATCAAACTTAGCTCTTCTTCGAAAAAGATGTGTTCTAATTCATATTCAGAATTTATTCAGGGAATAAATGTATTTAGGAATGTTCTGGGGTCTGTATTATGTAGGAGGTCAAACACAGGAGGTATCACAATGCTCCCTTATGGCTTTAAAATAATGGAATCTATGAATCCAAATAGAACGTGGCAACGGGAGAACAGAATAGCACATGACTAACAAAGGTAATTTGAAAGCTTCCCAGCCTAGAATGACCTGCAGCTTCTATGGATGGGTCTGTGGCTCAAGGATTGGACTCTTCATTTACCTCAAGATCCACCGATGAGCCATGAGAAAGAGCATGCTTGAATTGAAGGAATACTGACAATGAGCTTGAGAGTGACTAGCCTACCAGATTCCTGTCAATGAAGGGCTGTACCCAACTGGCCAGATGCTGTCACTAAAAGAATAAATTTCACAACTGGACCTCTGGGATATCAAGTAGTTGTGTCATATGTAGCCACATTATGGACTAGCAAGAATAAGGTATGCTTTAATAAATGTAAATAATGTATGTTTGGGTGTAAATTCTATGATGTAGATAAGCATTCTAATTTTTCATTTAATCTAACTCATCCCAATTAGTAAAATAATAAAATGCATTTATTAGTTAGGAATACTAAATACTAGCAAGCAAAACCCAAGGCAATACAATATTCATATGTTTTCATAAATAAACATTTAGTAATCATAAATAACACAAATCAAATTAATCCCTGGAGAAGCTCTCTTGATATTGACTCTATTTCTGTGAAAAAGCAGTAAAAAACATGCTCAGTAATTCAAGGAAGAAATAGACTCCCAAATTGTAACCTTAGAGCACATATTTATTACTAGTACATTTATAGGGGCAGTTTGGATGCATTTTCAGAGTCCCAGCATTCCATAAAGGAAAAAAGTTAGCCTCCAAACCTATTTCCCCCCATGGGCGAGCCTGTGGACCAAGGGGTGGGGGTCCCCTGGGTGATCCCACGATGGCCAATTGCTGTGCGTCTGCTTTTGGGAGTGGCTGCAGCCATTCCCAGAAGTGGCCACAGCCACTCCTGAAAGTGACTGCAGCAAACGCAGCGATCAGCCTGTGCTTGCAGGGGGGGCACCAGCATTGCCCCATGCCCATTGCCTAAGCAGTGAGTGCAGCCATCAAGAGGTGCACTGGCACTCCCAGGGGGCGCACGCACACCTCCGTGCACCCGCAATACGTCACCACTGGGAGGGATGATGAATCCTCTCAACTTGTACAGCCCATCCATTGGGATATTTTTCTAGGAAGTGGGAGATGTAGGTTTAATTTCTACCCCCTTCAGGCTGAAGAGGGCCTATAATTTGGGTCTCCCACATCACAGACAAATACCCTAATCACTGAGGTCTGAACAAAACGCACGCAGCAGCATCATTTTCTCTTCCTTACTTTATATGCTGTCAATGCTGTCTGTCATTCTGGTAACTTTAATAGTTCTTCTGAGTTATTTCAATAGTTCTTTAATAAGCAATGAGGAAAGGAATCATGAGATTGTTATAATATTTGGGGTTTTTTACCTGGGTAATTAAGTATGTGGTACAGATGAAAGGGATGAACATTAACTCAGGTCTTTCATTGAAATATAGTCAGAAATCTGACACTGATATTTTTTTTGTACTATTAGTTTGAAATCATATGGTTAACTATAACATAAAATACATGAAAATAAGATGAAAAAAGAAATTTACATTGGCTATGTAAAAAGTAAGCCTAGTGTTTTAACTCATTTCTGTATATTTAACAGGCAGACAAACTGCAATGTGTCATAGCCTCTGTCTTTCCCCTAATCAACTGGACCTGATTTATTTCTTCTCTCACTCCAGTGATCTCATTATCTTTTCCTGTGATTTTCAGTGAGGTGAGGTCAGACTCAGTCCTGTTCTGATAAGCTCAGTTCTACATTATAGCTTCTCTAAATGTTTTCAACAAAACTTTTTTTTTTCATTGAAAAATGTGCTGCTATGGAAACCAATACGTTTCATAGAAATATATAATTTTTGTCAAAAAAGAATTTCTTGGATCTAGGGTGAGCTGTATGAGGGAGAGAAAGCAATAATATATCCATTACATTGGTAGTTAGGGCACTCAAAAGACTTACATTCAAGTCTTTATTCTACATGACTTGGACAAGGGCCATGATACTAGGTTTCCCATTTAACTATCATAATCACTGGTCTATGTTGTATTCTAGGATGAATTGCTCTCTACTATTTTTATTTTCATGAAAACACTCAAAGGCATAATTTTTTTTACCCTGGAATGGAGTCAAATTTCAAAATCTCCACATTTTGTACAAGTTTGAATTGTTTTGTGGACATCCCTATTCTGTGTTATTGTTTTCCATTCTCCTGCTCCCATGACTACGAATGAATAAATGTTAGCAGCTATTTTAGATTAGTTTTCTGGTTATGGTCTACAGTTTCTCTCCAACAGACTGATCTTCAGCTGGTGTATTTCATCATAGCTCAATTTACCAATTCATTTCTTCACTGGGGTTAAGAAAGTTTATACCACCTGAGGACGAGGCTTAGAGAATGGCAGTTAATACTGGAGTACACATAACAGCCTTGAACATAGCATAATAATTTACACCTGTATTTTGGCTTCTGTACACCTTTCAGACTGATCATTTAGAATTCACCACACCAATGATGTAATACATTTAACAGCAGAAGTTTAAAGCAAGTGACAGAAAACAGCTCTCCAGAATTGTTTGTTTTTAAACAAAATGTGGACAGAAATAAAAAACCTAGCCCATGGAAAAGGGGCATTATAGTAAAATTGCCAAAGGATGAGTGTGTCATATTACTCTCATGTTACTGGTAAAATTGCATACATCATCATAGAATATTTAAAAAAAGAAAAAAAGAAAACAAATAGATATCTAGCTTAGAAACTTAAAGGGTTTAAACCAACAAGATTATTTGAAGACCAAACTGTTCTCAGACATATTATAAACCAGAGAGTGGAATAGAAAACACTTTTCCAGAAGGCCTTTGTTAGATGAGCTGCAAATACATGCCACGTACACTGGTATAATTTACATGGAAGTAGAGTTACCCCTCACAGGGACTAATATCTGTGAAGGCAGATCACACCAATTCAAGTACATTGTGTTCTTGTATCCAAGGAACCCAGAATACTATCTCAATCAAATGAGAATAACATGCCCTTCTTAGCATGTAGTTATAATGGGACCTCTACCCCATTACTAAAGGGGAGAGGGAAGCCCAGAGGTAACTGGCCTTCCCCAGCCCCTGGGATAGGGTAATGAAGACAAAAGGCCTGGAATAAAATGGTTGCTCATCCCAGGTGTGAGAAGTGACTGACAGGCCTGAGGACAGACATGGAGGATCAGATGACCCAGGAAGAGACTCAAAAGCACAAAGCCAGAGCCAGTGGGGGAAGTCTGGTTGTAGAAGCTAAGCCAGTCTGGGTGGGCCAGAGGAAGGACTCCGAGTTGCAGAGGAGTTGAAAAAAATCCTGTATCCAGAACAGGAACAGAAAAGTGCCATGGACCTTTGGCATAGGGTTTCTGAAGGGCAAGATTAACCCAGGAAGGAAACCCTTGGTTTTGGAGTGGAGGCTCACAGTTTTTATTTTGGTTTAAACTGGAGGATGGGGTGCAGCTGAAATGTGAAGATTGGAGGCCCTGAGGGTATAGCAGAGGCTCTCAAGATAGATCTCTTCCTGCAGGGCTGGATGGCCAGGGACCCATGTATGTGCAGTATCCCACACCCAGCCTAAAAACCATCGCTGTCTGATAGAAGCTGGGGTGGAAGCCCAGAGCTCGCAAAGGCAAGACTGGGGCTGAGGAGCCCAGAGTCTACAAGAGCCACAAGGACAAGTCTACAAAGGCTGATCAAAAACAGCCAGCATGGATTTAGTAACAACAAATCATGCCAAACAAACTTGATCTCCTTCTTCAACAAAGTAAGTATTTGGGTGAATGAAGGGAATGCTCTGAATATAGTGTTTCTGGACTTCAGTAAGGCTTTTGACAAAGTCCCATATGACTGTCTCATAAACAAACGGAGAAATGTGGCCTACATAAAACTACTCCACAGTGCATAGACTGTCATTATAGCTGCAAACAAAGGTAATTATAAATGGATCCATGTCAGTATGACAAGAGATTTCAAGAGGAGTCCCACAGAGTCTGTCCTGAGTGAAATACTGTTCAATGTATTTTTAAAGAATTTGGATACTGACATAGCAAGCTTCTCAAACAAATTTTACAGACAATATGAAACAGGGAAGTATTGTGAATATGTTCATAGCATCATAGGAGGATGTGGTTTTGGGCCTCATGCATGACAGCTGTAGGTGCAACACATGGGAGGTATAGGATCTTTTTATTCACCATTAGTTAGGTTTTATCTTGTGTGTAGCTTTGGGCTCCACCCTTTTAAAAGATAGAGGATTGAAACTTGGGAAATGGTGGCTTTGAAAAAGGTTGATTGTAACAAGGGATAACTAACTAAACAACTGCATTCCATTCAAAGGTATAGAGTCATAGATTCATAGATGCTAGGGTCAGAAGGGACCTCAACAGATCAGCGAGTCCAACTCCCTGCCTAGGCAGGAAAGAGTGCTGGGGATCATATGACCCCAGCCAGATGCCTATCCACCCTTCTCTTAAAGACCCCCAAGGTAGGGGAGAGCACCACCTCCGTCAGAAGCCCATTCCAAATTTTGGCGACCCTTACCATGAAGAAGTTTTTCCTGATATCTAGCCTAAATCTGATCTCTGTCAGTTTTTGACCATTGCTCCTCATTACCACAAAAGGTGCCCTGGTGAACAGAGCATCTCTGATAGCCTACTGTGTCCCCCTAATGAATTTGTAGGCAGCAATACGATCACCTGTAAGCCTTCTCTTGTGGAGGCTGAAGAGGTCCAGGTCCCTCAGTCTCTCCTCATAGGGCTTGTTCTGTAAGTCCCTAACCATACGAGTGGCCCTTCTCTGGACCCTCTCCAGTCTATCAACACCTTCTTGAAGTACGACACCCAAAACTGGATGCAGTACTCCAACTGTGGTCTGACCAATGCCACATAGAGGGGAAATATCACCTCCTTGGATCTATTTGTCATGCATCTGCTGATGTATAATAAAGTGCAGTTAGCTTTCCTAATGATTATATATAAGCTAATTCAACCCTTGGGTACAGAAGCAGGGAAGTATTGAACAAGAGGGAGGTTGTTTTACTTGCATATACACTGTTAGTATGGCTATTGTTAAAATAATTTGCCTAGTTAGTATTTCAGTGTTTCAGAAAAGACTTTTACAAATTTCAAAGAATTCAGAGTAGGTTTACTATTTACTTTCTGGAAAGACTGCCAAACAGTAAGATACTGGAACCACTTACAATAAAATGTGGGAAAGGTTCTCCATCACATGAAATGTGTAAATTGAGATTCATAGATTCATAGATTCTGGATGGGTCCTCAGAAGATCATTGGATCTAGCCCCTCAGCACCAAGCAGGAAAGACAACTAGGGCCAAGTGACCCCCGCAAGGTGACCGCCCAGTCTCCTCTTGAAGATTTCCAGGGTAGGCGATTGCAGCAACTCTAGAGGGAGCTTATTCTACAGTCTGGACACCCTAAATGTGAAGAAGCTTTTCCTAATATGACCATTGCTCCTGGTTTTCCCCAAGGGTGCCCTGGTGAACAGTTGTTCTCCACACCCTTGATGTACCCCCGTGATGTAGCAGTAAGCTGCTACCAAGTCCCCTCTCAGCCTTCTCTTCTTCAGTCTGAAGAGTCCCAGGTCCCTCTGCCTTTCCTTGTATGGCTTGCCGTGCAAGTCTCTGATCATACGATGGCCCTTCTCTGGACTCTCTCAAGCTTTTCCACATCTTTGTTGAAGTCCAGTGCCAAGAACTGGATACAGTACTCCATCTGTGGTCTCACCAATGCTGAGTAGAGTGGAAGAATCACTTTCTTGGTTTTGCTGGAGATGCATTGATTGATGCATACCAGAGTATTATTTGCCCTGCTGGCTACAGCATCGCACTGCCGGCTAAGGTTCATACTGTGGTCAGTTACTACCCCCAGGTCTCTATCATTCTAGATTTACCATCCTTTTAAAAGAAAGTGTGTAGAAACCAAAAGTTAGAAATTACTGAGTGAAATCATACAACCTGTACCATGCAAGAGGTCAGAATAAATAATTGTAATGGTCCTCTCTCACTTTAAAAACTATGAATCATTAGCTTTTTCATTGTCACCAGTCATCATGATGTAGGGTGAGTGAGTAGAATTGGTTCCTAAGCTGCACTGTACTGTAAAAATTCATGAGAATTTTTAAAGACTGCAAATCTACTTTGACCAAGTCTTTTTGAATGGAAGCCTTGGCAGGTACTTTGACATGAAGAGAGCCAGAATGGCAGGTGAAACTGCCAAAAAATGCATAGGGAAAAAGGATTTCCGTTGTAGCCTGACTAGCTTATACATTTTATAGAGGACCCCATAACCATGAAAGTGCAATTAGTAGAGGTCCTGTTAATCAAATGTGCCTTTATGCCTCTCTTTCAGCTCTATGTATAGCCAAGAATCATTAGAATTATTTCCAGGATTCTCAATGGATTAACAATACAAGGAACCAGTCACTTAAACATGCAAATACATAACTGACTATGTATGTGAATAATGACACTGAGCTGTGTCAAAAAACCTTACACGCTTGAAGTTACTTAAATGAGAAATGGTGCAAAATCAGAGGCTAAACCTGGGCTGCTGTCATTTGGACATGAGATATGGAAGGTTATGGAAAAAAATTGAAAACAAAAGGAAAAGGGCTCGGGGAATCCTACAGCAGTGAAAGGTGAAAAGTCCCTGTACCATATTCTTCTATTTACTTGACAAAAATATATAATATGAAACAAATATACCTCACCTCAGTATAGCACTGTATTATATGCTGTATGTTGACATGTTTTTGTAAAAAGAGCCCTGAAAACTGACTGTGAAGTTATGCAAGGAGACCCATGCTCTCAGGCAAAGCAGTTTTCATTGAACAGAGATTTATTTGGGTAATAATGAGTCCTTTGAGTGCAAGCAGTTTTCTGTTCTTTTAAACATCTGGCTGCAGTTCCTAGAAGAGGGCAGGTGTGATAGCCTTTTAAAAACACTTACACCAAGTGAGCTGAAGTTTAAATTATATATGTATAACATATAAAACAGTCTGAGAAAGAACTCAATGGCAAAGAAAAAGATGTAGTCAGCTTTCACTAAGGAGAATTTATAGGAACAAAACCGACAAATAATGAGCCGGATGGCTGTTGGCCTTAATATGCATATTTATCGTCTCAATTAAATTGGCAGTTTGCCACATTTAAACTTAGCTCTGTCATTCAGATTCTCCTGGGCAAATGAATAGGCAGTGTTTGTACAGCTGAATCCATTTAGGCATTTTTATTCAGATTTCTTTCCTCTTCCATCTTGTAGAGAGAGTTAATGTAAAAGATGCTGATATGTGATGCACTTCACATATGGTACTAAAAAGCCATTATCTGAAGAATAGTGCAGAGACTGTTTTGATCAGAAAGAACAGTTGAAGGTCAGGTTTAAAAAAACGTATAACATTATCTGTGCCTGATTAGACGTGTTTTAACATTCAGTACTGCTGAACATCTATTTAAATGTTGATGTTTACCAAACTCAAAATAGTGAAAACACTACTTAAAATTAGAAAGAAAGAAAATTTAGGGTACTAAGACAATAGCCATACCCACATTTGGTATATATTTGTTGTATAAATTGAATAGAATAATAACTAAACTTTCTAACAAGAAAACTTCAGTATAAAACATAGAGTTACTATAGCACATTAGTTGTTTTTACAGAAATAATGACCTGACCAGCATTCATTGAAGTCAATGGAAAGACTTCAATTGTCCTTAACAACCACTGGATAAAAGGGAGAACAGAAGTTTGAATTAACTGCATTCTTACAGAATAAATAAAATGATATATATTAGAATTAGACTATATACTATTGGGTACTAAGATGCCAAAGCCACCTTTCCTGGCCATTGCCTGGCCCCCAGTGTGTTATTATTCCCTTTGGCCTCTCAGGGTCCCACCCTGTTGTCTTGTCTGCCATGCCTGGCTGTTTTAAATTGACAGGAATGCTTCCCCTGGAGATCAAAGTAGGTTTTGGAATGTATGTCCCAGTCTGGGTTGAAGCCCCCGGCCTTGTCCTGCTTTACTGTAGCTAAGCCCCTCAACTTAGGGTCCACTGTCCTGCAGTCCACTGTCTTTGTCCCCTGGAGCCCAAAACTACACACCATACTCTAGATGAGGCCTAACTATTGTTGAGAAAAAAGGCACTACACCTCCCATGTCTTTCACTTATGGCTTCTATGGATGCAGGTAAAAACCACATTATCCTTTTGCACAGGTACATAACACAGACTTATATTGAATCTGTGATTCACCAAGACTCCTAGGGTGTTTGTAGATGACACTCTAAAGCAGGTTTAAAGTGGGTGAAATGACTTTTGCACCTCTTCAATGGCATTGCTGTTTGCACATTCAGTGTTGTATTGCTCGTCAGTACCAGCCACTGTAGCAAATTTAGCAGTGTAATGCGCCTTAAATGACTTTGGGATGCAGCAAATGACTTTGGGGCACTGCAAAGCAAAACATTTCTAAGGTTTAGTTTCCTACCCTACAGCTATGGAGAGGAGCACCAGGCTCCGTGTGGCTCAAGGGTTGTGCAGGCAGACCATGCAGGCACAGGCTCTACCGAAAGAAAAAAAAAAAATAAAGCAATGAGCCTGATTTTTTTTACCCCCTGGAGCCTGTCTCCCTGCCTGAGCTGCACTGGGGCCCAGTGCTTCCCTCTGTGGCTGTGGTGTCCCCCAGGACTGCCCGAGCTGGGTGCCAGAGGGCGGATGTTGCTGGGGGGCGGGGGGCCTCCTGCAGCTCAGGGACTGCTCTGCCCACCAGAAGCTCGCTCCCCCCACCCCACTGCTGGAGAGGCAGGTAAGGCTTAGGCCCCTAATATCCTGAATATATAGGATATAAGTGCATCAGGCTTACTTTGCCCTAACTTGAAGTGGTGTTTTTAAAAAAAAACAACTTCAATTTAGGGAGAATTAAACCCCCATGTCATGTACAAATGCCCCTAGATTCTTCTCAGTAGTAGTGCCATCCAGCCAGGTGTTATCCAGAATCATAGAAATTAAGGACTGGAAGGGACCTCAAAAAATTGAACCCAACTCTCCCCCCCACCTCTGGGCAGGAATACTACTGAGATCAAATTATCCCAGAAAATGTGTGTCCAGTCTCCTCTTGAAGATTTGGGACTGTAGCACCTCCTTGGGAAGTCTATTCCACACTCTGGTCACCCTTACATCCAACCTGAAACTATCCTCTAACAGTGTATGGCCATTGCTCCTTGTCCTCCCCTGTGGTGCCATAGTGAACAGTTTTTCTCCCAGTTCCTGATATTCATACTTATAGATGGCCACCAAGTCCCCCAGTCCCAAATCCCTTAGTGTTCCTGGCCTTTAATCATTTTTGTGGTCCTTCTCTGGACCCTTTCGAGATTCTCCACACCTTTTTTGAAGTGCGGCACCCAGAACTGGACACAGTGCTCCAGCTGGGGCCTCACCAGTGCTGAGTAAAGAAGAACTATTACTTCCTTAGCCCTGTTCATGACGCATCGGCTAATGCATCCCAGTATGCTATTAGCTTTGTTGACTAAAGCGTTGCACTGGTGGCTCGCGTGCATTCCTTGATCAACCCTGAGGTCCCTTTTAGCCATCATGCTCGCAATTTGTATTTGTGCTTTTGATTATTGTTCCTGAGATGTAGCACCTTGCATTTGTCTGCATTAAACTTCATCCTTTTAACTCCAACCAAGATTTCCAGGCTGTCAAGATCCTTCTGAATCTCTTTCCTTCCAATGATCTGTTGTCCTTCTATGATCCTATGAACATGTTTACATTACTTCTGTGTGTCATGTTATCTGCAAAATGTGTTTGCGAAGCTCTCTGTTCAGCATCCAAATTCTTAGTCAATATGTTGAACAGCACTTGGCCCAGGACAGACCTCTGTAGGACTCCTATGGAAATCTCTTATCATATAGACATGGATCCATTTATAATTACTGTTTGCTTGCAGCTATCATGTAAGTAGTCTATCCACTGTAGAGCAGTTTTGTCTAGTCCACATTTGTCCACTTTGTTTATGAGAAGGTCATGTGGGACTTTGTAAAAGGCCTTGCTAAAGTCCAGATACACTGTATAAACAGCATTCCCCTCATACACCCAAGTAGTTACTTTGTTGAAGAAAGTGATTCAATTTGGCACGATTTGTTGGTACTAAATCCATGCTGGCTGCTTGTGATCAGCCTTTCCTACTCCAGAGGCTTGCAAATGGCTTCCTTATGATATGCCCCAGTAACTTCTTTGCCTTTTTTAAAGAGGAGCTTTACATTGGCCTTATTCCAGTCCTCTATTACCTCACACATTTCCCATGACTTTGTAAATATTATTGCTAAGGGCTCCTAGATCTTCTCTGCCGGTTCCTTCAGTACCCTGGGCTGAAGTTCATCAGGCCCTGCTGACTTGAATTTATTCAGACACATCCAAAGCTCTCTGATTGTTTCTTTTGTTATTTCATCTCTCAGCTTATCCCTTTCCTTATCTAAATAATCCATATCAGGTTATTGGCTGCAGCTTTTATGTGAAGCCTAGAGCAACTAGCTGCTGAGTACCTCTGCATATTTTATTAAGAGGTTGCCCTGGCTATTTCACTATGGAGCCACTGCTTCCTTAGTTTTTCTTTTCTGGGCAGCTAATTATAGAACTTCTTGTTATCTTCCTTCATCAATTGACATCAGTTGAAGCTTTTTTTGTGTGTGTTTTTTTTAAATCTTTGCCTTCTTGATTTTATCCCTGTAAGCACTTGCTATTTCCTGGTATGCTTTTCTGGTGACCTGCCCATTCTTCCATTGCCTGTAACCTTTCTGTTTGCATTTAAGGCATCCTAGAAGCTCCTTATGCAGTGATATTGGTCTCTTACCATTCCTCTTGTGTTTGCATCATATCAGAACAGTTTCTTGTTGGGCTTCTAATACTTTAAAAGCTTCCATCCCTCTTGGATACTTTTATTTCAGTCCATCTTCTCAGGACACCATAGCTATTGAGTCAGTTGAAATCTGCTTTTTTGAAATCTAGCTACTTAGTTCTGCTGATGCTTTCTGTGTCTTAGGTTCATGAATTCTATCATGTCATGATAACTTTCTCCAAGGTTGCCTGTCACCTTCACAGCCTCCACCAATTCTTCCCTATTAGTCAGGACAAGTTCCAAAATAAATGATCCCCTAGTGATATCGTCAACCTTCTGAAATGGAAAAATGTCCTCCATGCAAGTTAGGAACAGGTTTGACATTTTACATTTGGTTGTATTGTTCTGTTGGCACTGGATTTATGATCCAGATACCTTGTTCCAGGTGGACCCAAACCCTCAGATCAACCATGACCTATTCATTCAATAATAGGCAAATTTTATTGATACACAGTGATAGCAGATAAGAATAATGCAAACAATTCCATATTTACCAATCGCAGGCTTCATATAGGCAAGATACATCTGGCCAGTATGCGAGCTTCACTTTCAGGTTCTGTCTCAAATGTTAGATGTGAGCAGGCTGGAGGTCGGAGGCCACCCCCCACCCCCATTGGGGTGGGTGAAATAGGTTGATAGTGTGCCCTCTTCCCATGGTGGCCTTGAGTTCCCCTCTTGGGGACATTTTACTGCTCTGAAATCCCTCCTTTTGTATTCTTTCTTCCTTCTGATGACTCTTCATCTCTGATCATCACTGGTTGGTCTCTCTGTGGTCACCATACTGTCCACTTTCTGTCCTGTCAACATATTCCTTTGTTTCACAAACCCATCACATGCACACATCCACATTTGGGCTTTACTGATTTTCTTTTAATTTGGTCTGTTCCCCAAAACTGGAAATCCCAAGGGCTCTGCAATTGGGCACTGTGAGCTGGTGCCACCTTATCTCATGTTATGGAACAGTCTGGTACATGCCTGCAATTTTCTACCCTGTGTGCCTGCTTGCTGTTTGCCTGTGTCAGACACAGAGGGCCTCGAGAAATCAACTAACCCTTGCATTGCCCCAGACCATTGTTCTAACACATATCTACTTTACCTGCAAGCCTATTCCAAAAGCAAACCTCTAAATACCATTTTCTAGCCATCATTTCTTCTAATAGATATCTGGGATATTGGAGTATCTTGTACGTACATCTCATATCTTTGGATAGTTTTGCCATCTCGTTGAAAATACATCTTCTACCTGACTTTTTGGCCTGTAATAAATCCCTGGCATTATAATGGTGCCGTATCTTTCATCTTTTATCTTCACCTAAATTCTGATGTGCTATCTTCTTCTCTTGGACCAGCGAACAAGTATATGTTTTTCAGAGTGAGACCACCATATTTTCTCCCAACCCTGTCCTTCTGAAAAAGTGTAGCCTTTAGTGGGTGTATCTACATGTTCAGTTAATATGACACAATAAACTCCAGAGCCATTTGTGCCAGAGGAAACTGCTCACAGGCTCAGAATCTACACGTCCACCCAGGATAGCAGTAATTTGAACCGGGGCAGAGCAGACCCTAGCTGCCTGGGCTTATTGGGCACAATTTAAATCTGTGGTCAGAATCTTCATGTGAGTTTCAGTGCAGTAAATTATTCTGCTGTAAGACAGTACTGTCCCCAAGAGTACTATCTTATGACTGCGTTAATTAAGTTAATTAAGTTGGCTTCTGGTGATGAGGTTAGTGAGGTTCAGTGCTTGTTTGAATTTACAAGCCACTTTTCACACACAAGCCTATGAACTGCACTTCATCAACCTCCTAGGTACAGAAATTCATGGACTCAATATAGACATTGGAATTCTGACACACTACAAACTGCCAGACATCTGCCTCCCCAGGTACCTCTCTACTGTCACCTGTGCTGCTACATCCCCTTTTCCGCCCCCACCACCCCAGCCTGTCTCTCACCCCCTGATGCCTCCATTTCCATTTTCACTGACTGGCTTTCTTGGCTACATTGCATTCCAGCCTGTAACAGGGTGCCATTTTCAGCTTCATTTTTTTTGTAGGCTGGTGAGTGGGCACCTGTCAAGTCTTCCTGATTTCCTCCCCTGGGGATCAGCTTCCTCCCTCCTCCCATTTTTACTCACGTGCCATGACTTGATGTTACTTGGTTCTTAAAAGAGGGAGGCTGACCAGAAAGTTCCCAGACAGGCTCTAGGCTCACCACCTGTAGAATAATGAGCTGTCGCCTTAATGGCAAATTGCATGATCCTACCTTCCCTTAACATGCCCCATGCCTCACAGATGTTTTTATAATTTTCTCTTTATGTTGGGATCTCAGCCACTGTAGGCTTATCCCCTCTCTCTAATTAGGTCTGCCAGTCAAAATCCACTAAGCAGGGCTTGACTCCGAGACTCGAGCTCTCTAACCCACTTCAGCTCAAGGCTCTCCATTTCATGCTTTCCATGACACCAGGCCTACAGACCCTTCTACTCTGTGCCCCCTGTGGCACCAGGCTGTTGGGCCTCAGCCCCTTCTGGATTTGCCCCTTTCTGTGGTTAGGGCTGTTCACCTAAGTCCACCCACTAGGACCTGGCTTCAAGGCTCCTATCTTCCCTTCAAGCAACTCTGGGCTTGTGGCTCTTGTGCTGCACACTTAGTGCAGCAGAATTTCTTGAGCCCTCTATCATGGTGTCACTCAGCGCTAATGAGGTCTCCTTCTCCCCTATAACCTGATCCACAAACTTCCACCTTTGACATTAATGTAAACCATAGGCCCCTATGGCCATATAACTAAAACAAAAATAAGAGAGGCCAACTGCCCACCTACATGTGATTGTAATTCTGTCTCACAGGATAGTGCATTCTTCCCAAGAAGGCTGCCACAGCTGCTCTGAAGTCATCAGGAGCCTCCTTCTCTGCTGCCTCTTGGGGTTTATGTGGTTCTGGTCTTTCTTTTCCTGTCACCTGACCAGCTGGTGGGGCTCGATCCTTAACCCCTGCTCAACTAGATGGCTGCACCTGGAAGGGTCTGTTCTGCTTCCTGGTAACAGGACTAGGGTTCCCTGTTACACAGACTCTGGCTTCTTTACTATTCCTTCCATCCAGGACCAGCACACACACACAAACTGACTGCAGGTGCTTCCTCAGCCCAACAAAAGGTTTTTCAACTCAAAAGCTGGCATCCCAGACAACTAAGCTGAGCTCATCTGGAACCTCACAACTCCACTGCAACCAGCAAGCCTCAAGCCTTTCCAAGAAATGATGGTCTTTTCCCAGCCGGGACTATATGTGTGCATGTGATGGCTGAAGGTTATGGTGTCTCCTACTCACCTTTCACCAGGGGGATCCTCAGTCCTGGCATTTCTTGGGGCTGCCACACCACCAGCAGTCCCACCAGGCCTTCCAACCCTGGCAGAAAGTAGTTTTAGCGGTCATGCCCAGGACCTGGGGCCTTCCCTTCCCCATAACCCCATCCCATACCTCCAAGTTCATCCTGGCATGGAAGCTCAGCAGGGACATGTTTCCCACCCCCGCTTGTTGGTGATGAAGTGAATGCATCCTCCAGTTCTGAGAGCAGGGCATTAAATGGCTTTTAAAAAATGAAAAAAGGAAAAAGGTTCAGATAGAGTGTGGAGAGTGGCATTCACTCTCTCTGCACCTGGAGCTTTTGGAACCCCAGCAGTGGGAGGTTCACTTTGAGGAACACCAGTTACTCCACCAAACCAGGATCCAAGGAGGTGTAGTTTGGTGTCACTATATCACCAGCAATGCTTTCTGATCATCCTCTCACTTGGAACACTGATTAGTGGACAGGATAGGTGTACCCAGGCAACCATGGCCAGATCTGACCACATCTGGCTGCAGCTTGCCCAGTAGTCCAAGGGATTACACAGTAGTGGCTCCACATCCTGGGCAAGATAGACGGCCACCAAGGCCTGAGTGATACCAGCCTGATGGTGGGGTCTGGTGCCTCTGGACCCTACCATGAAAGCTATGCCCTTGGCCAACACTGGTAGCCCCTGTGATGGAGGAGGAGACTGGCTGGTAGATGGTGTGCTGGCATGGGACAGTAGATCCACCTTTTCCATGACCTCTGCCTCTGCTGTTCTTCCTCTGAGACTCTCTCCACCAGAACCTCTGTCCACTGATTCAGGCTTTGGCTGCTGCATACCTTCACCCTTATGTTACACATGGTGGCCAGAATGTGGACTGTACTAGACCACAAGGGATCAAACCATTTCCTGAAGCCCTCCTTCAGCTGCCTCACCAGTGCCTGCACATCTGGTGACAGCAGCTTGCCCCAGCCAAGAGCACTGATCCCCTGGAAGTTCTCCATTGGTTCTGAAGTTCCCTCACTACAGGGATCACCTGGCTAAGTAGGGCATCACTATTGCTGAGATTCTTGGTGGCCTTGAGGAAGGTCTTGAGGACCACCAAGACCTGGGAGATGGTATCCTACTCAGGTCCATTAAGGGGGCCACTGATCCCAATTTCCCTGAGCAAGGCCATCTCATGGATGGCCTTCTCTTGCTCCAACAGCCTCTCAAGCATCAGGTATGTAGGGTTCCATCAAGTCTCCACATCCTGCATGATTTTGTGCTGTGGGATGTTCAGCTCTGTCTGTTCTGCAGCATCTTGCCCCCCTTGATGCTGTGGTGGAAATAGCCTGCTATGTTCCTGCATTTTAAAATGAGCTTGCTGGTGTTGTTCCCATCACTGGCAATCCTGTTCCCCTCTAGAGCACCCCTAGCAATGAGGTGGAACTTGGATGCCAAAAAAGTTGACCAGAAGCCAACTTAATGTCAAAAAAGTTGACCTCACTTCTGGAGGGGCTGGACATGTTCAAGTCAGCGGGTCCAGATGCTCTCCACCCCAAGGTGTTGAGGGAGCTAGCTGGGGTTATTGCAGGGCCCTTGGCACGGTGTTACGAGTGCTCGTGGTGCTCGGGCCAGGTGCCAGATGACTGGAAGATAGCTAACATGGTCCCCATCTTCAAAAAAGGGAAGAGAGAGGACCTGGGTAACTATAGGCCCGTCAGTCTTACCTCTATCCTTGGGAAACTCTTTGAGAAGATCCTCAAGGAGCACGTCTGCAATGGGCCGGCTTCAGGGATGATGCTCAAGGGCAACCAGCACAGTTTCATTAGGGGCAGGTCATGTCAGACCAACCTGATTGCCTTTTATGATCAGGTCACAAAGGCAATGGATGCAGGTGTCGCCATGGACATAGTCTTTCTAGACTTCAGCAAGGCGTTTTACACCGTCTCCCACCCCATCCTCATTAAAAAACTAGGCAACTAAGGCATTGATGCAGATTGGCTCAAGCGTTGTACTCAGAGGGTGGTGGTGGATGGGTCATATTCGACCCGGGGGGAAGTGGGCAACGGAGTCCCCCAGGGCTCGGTCCTTGGGCCTGCACTGTTCAATTTCTTCATCAGCAATTTGGACAATGGGGTGAAATGCAACCTGTTTAAATTTGCTGATGATACCAAAATTTGGGGTGAGGTGAGCACGCTAGTAGGGAGGGAAAGATTGCAGCAAGATCTGGATAGGTTACAAGAGTGGGCTGACATAAACAGAATGCGTTTTAATACTGATCAGTGCAGGGTGCTGCACTTAGGCAGTAGAAACCAGCAGCACACTTACAAAATGGGAAACTCCCTTCTTGAGAGCATGGAGGCAGAAAGGAATCTTGGAGTCATTATTGACTCCAAGATGAACATGGGCCGACAATGCGAGGTCACGGTTGGCAGGGCTAATCGGACCTTGTCGTGCATCCACAGGTGCATCTCAAGTAGAGCCAGGGAGGTGATCCTCCCCCTCTATGCGACGCTGGTCAGGCCACAGCTGGAGTACTGCGTCCAGTTCTATGTGCCCCATTTCAGGAGAGATGTGGACAACATTGAAAGGGTCCAGAGAAGGGCCACCAGCATGATCCGGGGACAACAGGCCAGACCCTACACTGAAAGACTGTGGGACCTAAACCTGTTCAGCCTTCACAAGAGAAGGCTGAGGGGGGACCTGGTGACTGTCTATAAACTCACTAGGGGGGACCAGAAGGGTTTGGGGGAAACACTGTTTCCCCTAGCGCCCTCTGGCATGACAAGGAATAATGAACACAAATTATTGGAGAGTAGGTTTAGATTAGACATCTGCAAGAACTACTTCACAGTTAGGGTGGCTAGGAGCTGGAACCAACTTCCTAGGGAAGTGGTGCTGGCTCGTACCCTGGGGGCCTTTAAGAAGAGGCTTGATGCCTACCTGGCTGGACTCATTTGAGCCCAGTTTTTTCTCCCGCCCAGGCGGGGGGTCAGACTTGAAGATCTACAAGGTCCCTTCCAACCCTACTTCTATGATTGTATGATTCTATGACCATATTGGCCCCATTTTTGGTGACCATAAATCCATGAGTGAACTTGTCAATGAACGACCCCTATACCAAACAGTTCATGTCCCCCATGATCTCTGTTGCCATGTAGGACTCATATATCACTTTGGCTTGAGGGAGAGACCACTAATGGCCTGACTGGTTGCACTAGTGCCCTGTGAGGGAGAAATATACATGATCTCCACTCCAGCTGCTCCAGATATCTGAGTTGAAGTGTAAGGCCACCTGAGGACCTGCCTTGCACATCCCCTTCATCAAGTACTCCCTGCATGGCTCATACCGGGAGGGCTCCACCATCCTGCTGAAAGTGGTATGTGCAAGCACTTGGTATGATACAGCCATGGGCACCATGTGCTGCATGAATCCCAGCTACTCAAGTAAGAGAAGGCCTCTCCATCCACAACAAGCATCTCCCCAATGCTCTGGGTGATCTTGCTTTCCCTTGCAATGTGCCCTCCTTTCTTTCCACCTTTCTCCCACTGTTCCAGAGTGGCCTGTCTTTGCTTTGGGGGGATGGGGGCTTTCAAGGGAGAGGGGGACTGCCCTTTGGGCACACTTCCACTAGTTTCAGGCTGAGGAGGAGCAAGGGCAAGGGGGTGGTGCCTGTGGAGATGCATCAGCATCCCCATAGTGCTCATGTGTTTTGTCACCTTGCCCTGGCTGGTTTTGTCTCGGCAATGCAGGCAGTTAGTATATGTGGGATCACCTGCCTGCTCAAAATGATCCCATACCACACTACCTGGTCACTTCTGGGGTGTGGGTGCATGTGTGGATGCTGCAATTTTATACTCCTCAGCAGGCAGAGGCACAAAAACAGGAGGAGTAGGCTCATCTGAGCCAATTACCTCTGCACCCTCTACCTCAGCTTCCTCTGAATTGCCTTCTGGGGAAGGAGACCTGGCTCTAGGGGAAACTTGAGGGGTGTGGAACTCAGATGACTCCCCCTCCTTCCCCAGAATTTCCATTGCTATGGCACTCAGATACAGATCCAGCTTCAGCTCTTCCTCTGACACTGGAAGGCTCAACATGGGAAGAGAAATGGGGAGGAGGAGACTGTCATGCTGGTGGTGCTGCTTGTTGTCTTGGTTATAGTAGGGTTGGGGGTCAAGACAGGTGCTTTTGGAGGGCATGCAGACTCAAGCACAGGCAGTGGCACTAGTACTGCTCCCCTCTCCTTGCTGCCTGTAAAGCCAGTGGAAGCCTCATGCCTGCTTGTTGTAGCAAAGAAGCTGCATCTCAATTTGGGGGGCTGGAACTTAAAGCTCTCCCTCCAGCCCCTCTTCTGCTCTTCCTTGAAGCCTTGCTAGCTGCCTTTCCAGCATGCAGTTCCAGCATGCCTTCTTGGAAGTTTTCTTGGATGTTCTCCTGTTCACCAGCCAGAGGCTTGGAGTTCTGACTGGCCTAGAGGTAAGGCCAGGGCCTATGAGGCCCACTGTCTCAGAGGGGCCACTTCTGAGACAGAAAGGAGTCTAGGGAGTTTGTAGCCCTGCATTACAGCAGAGGTTAGGATGCTTGACTAGGAGGGATCCAGGTTGGACAGACTGGAATATAATGGGGCCCAGTGTGTGGCCAGAACTACATAGTGATACCATCTGTGAGACATAGGACACATTATAGGAATGCTATAGAGCTGTATATTATGCCCTTGGTATCAGGCATTAAATGGGTGGCCTCCTGACTATAAACTTCTTCCAAAGTTACATCAAAGGCATGGCAGGAGAGGCCAGTGGGTGGCATGTCCTAGACAGATGAGCAGGCCAATGATTATATCGGCCTCGTGATGGCCCGTCACATCCTCCCGCCCCAAAATACTCTTTCCAGTTCTAGTTACTTGACTCTCACCTCTTGATAGCAGTCCACCTCCCCAGAACATCCACCCATCAAAGAATACAAAGACTACATATTGGCACCACCATCTCAGCCACACACTTCTATGATGCTTTGATTCCTGCCTGGATTGTTGTTTTCCACAGGGAAGATCAATGAGAACACCACTTTTATTCCAAGCTTTTTAATCCTCCTAACAAGAACCTTTTATTCTCATCTAATCTGTTCAGTGCCATTCTGACAATATCACTGATGCCTAGAATCAGGAAAGAGCAGTAGTTTGAGGTACGGATGAACTTTGGCAGTCTTTCTGTAACATTCTGAAAATGGGTCCCAGGCAGACACCATACCTTCCACGATCCCAAATCCAGATGACATAGGAGAGTTTCCAATCGCCACTACTTTTCCTACTTGGTGCAGTAATCTTACAGCTCCCATCCCTGAGGCCCTGCACTTCCTGCTCTCTAGACTGTTCAGTCCTGTGATTCTTGCCTGCTGATGTCAGAATCTCTCCCTACTTCTCATCTGTTCTCCCACAGAGTGTGTGAAAGCAGTTGCTGACTTCAGTTTGTTCCTCATGAATTCTGAGGATGCTCTTTCTTCTAATGGTCACATGTTGCCATTTCTCCTTTTTTCCTGTTATCCTCTCTAGCACCCGCTTCTCATGAATTCTACCCCAGAAGTCTTCATTTTGCTTGACAGCATTCATCATGGATAGCTGTGCTTCTAATCATTCTATCTTTTCCTCTATTATAACCCTTAGTACAGAAGAAATGGTCTTATCCCTCTGGGAGGAAAATCAACATGGCACATCCCATGCACATCACAACTGCTTATCCAGTCCCCATTTGTGCCTTCTTTGTTCCAAAGAGCCTGCTGCTCCAAGGCTCCCAGGTGAACTTCCAAGAAGACTTCTCCTCTGTTCACTGATCCTCTGCTCACAAATCCTCCATCAGTGTTCTGTTATTCAAATAAAATAATCCTAGTTCTTTTCAGCCTTTCTTTATGGGTCATATTACACAGACCTCCAGTTACTTTTGTCATTGTCAACTGGACTTTTTCCAATCTGACCATGTATTTTTTGAAGCATCAAGAATTCCAAGTGAGGCTTCATCATCCAAATCATTAATGAAGATGTTTAAGAATACCAGACCCAGAAGACATGTTAGGGAACCCCACTTGATATTTCCATCTAGTTACACCTTGAGCCATTGATGACTACTCATTGAACATGATAATCCAACCCGTTATATATCCATTTTACAGTACAGTCCAAGTCAGTGGGTTTATTCTTCAGCTGTAACTAGGAGCAGAATGTTACCCTGGGGAGTTTACTCAGGCAAGCTATTTTCTAGAGAGTTGTTAAATGAGATAATTATAAAATATTGATGCATATCAACTAACACATCAGTTTTTATATGTGTAAGATTCAAAAGCTATTTGTATTTTATGTACCTATGACCCTCAAATGGAAAACAGCCATAGTTTTGTTAGGTTTTGAACATAAACATTCTATCACATATATATGCTCACAAACCTGTAATTTAAGTCACATCATTTTTATATAACTCTTCAGCTTTTTCAACATACAAGAAGCAACTTTGCAGTTAGGCAAGCGCAAGCATAAAATTTTGATGGGATAGTTGTCACCTTAGGTTATGCATTTGAAAATACTTCTTCCTCTGTAATAAGATCACTTCAGACTGCCTGACAGAGCTTTCCTGGAATGAAGGTTCATTGTAGGTAATGAAGTAAATTCATTCTTGTAGTCCTGTAATTGCTCTGGCACTGTTTCTGCTTGTAAAGGACTCCAGAGAGATAGTGGAATTTTCAGAATGCTGCTATCTGATAAATATATTTGACTGTCTAGTGTACTCTGCTGTGGTATAGTTCACAAGACAAAAATTGTATGAGAAGTAAAGATTCCAGCTGATGTGTTTGTTACTTATGTAGACTCAAATAGAATTTCATGGTGATGCTGACTCATTTGGGTTGATTTATCTGTAATAGTCTGACATAGTGTGCAATGACAGACTAATAATTTCACAGTTAAATAGAATGCTAGTAAATGGTACACCTTGGTGGATGCATCTACACATGCATTTAAAGTGTAGTAACGTACTACGCAGTAAATTATTGTGCAGTAAGCATTTTTTAGGCTGGCATCTACACATACAGCTGTTAAAGCACAGTAATGCTGTATGTAATGCTGCACAGTAAGGTGTCTATATGTGCACTACTGTACAGTAACTAACCAAGTATAAATTTGACACCTGTATGATGCATGATGATGCACCATGCAGTTATCAAATTTATGCCCAAGTCAACATAAGTCCCCATAAATACTGCACACTAGTGCTGTGCAAAATGGCAACATTTCATTTTTATTTCAAATTCTCCATTTTGAAGGGACAGTGTTTCATTTTGCTGTTTAGAAGCACTGTTTCATTTTGTTTCACCAAAACTGTTTCACTGTTTTGATGAGTTTCATTGTTTCCCCCATAGGTTATAATGGGGAATAACAAAAATGTCTATAACTTTGTCATTTCTTTCCTGATTTCAATGAAGTATGAAGTATGCATCCACGTCTGAGGCCATGAAGCCTGTCAAGTTTCAAGGAGAATAGGTGTAGAGGTTTCCAGGAAACTGCACCTCAAACACGTCAGAGCAAAACTCAGGAAATGTGTGAGTGTGAAGGACCATGGGGATGACAAAAGCAGGCTTGGTAGCCCCTGATGAAGCCACAAAGCCTGCTAAGTTTCAAGGAGACAGATGCTGAGATTTCTGGGAAACAGCACCTTAAAGTCTTGAAAGGAAAACTTGTGTCACTTCTGAGTGTGAAAGCACAGCAGGATGAAAACAGCTGTGATGCTAGCTCCTTCTGAGGCCACAAAGCCTGTTAAGTTTCAAGGAGATAGGTGCAGGTGTTTCTGGGAAACTGCACTTTGCCATGGCATAGGGTCCCTAGAGATGGCCGTGATGCCCCTAGGGCCCTGTGCCAGTGGAGGTATCAGTCCATTTTTACCTACACTGTTTCATCCCCCTTTCTCCCTACCCCAGCCTGTCCCTCACCCCCTAATGCCTCCATTTACATTTTCACTGATTAGATTTCTTGCCTGCATTGCATACCAGCCTTTGGCTTCTTTATTATTCCTTCCTTCCAGGAAAAGTATACACACCAACTGCAGCTGGTTCCTCAGATTGACAAAGGGTTTTCAACCCAAAAGTTTGCTAAAATATATTTCTCCAACTATTCAGTTGGTTTACTAAAAAATTATCAGATTGACCCAAAGAACCTTGTTTACCTGGTGTGTGATTCCGCAGTTCCATACCTCCATACCTTCCCTACACTGTGGCCCATGCTTCACAGATGGCATCCCAGGCAGCTAAGCTGAGCACGCCTGGAGCCTCACAACTCCACTGCAACCAGCAAGCCTCAGGCCTCTCAAAGATCTTAGGTGTCTGGGCTTTCCTCATCCAAGATGGTGTGTGCATATGGTGGCTGGAAGCTATAAGGCACTTCCTACCTCCAGAGAGGTCCTTAGTCCTGGCATTTCCTGGGGGCTGCTGTACCGCTGGAACTCCCACAAAGCCTCTCAACCCTGGCAGGGTTCAGGGTCAGGACCTGGGGTCTCTTTCTTTCCCATAGCCCCATCCCATACCTCCAAGTTTGTCCTGGCATGGGAACTCAGCAGGGAAATGTTCTTCCCCTGCTTGTTGGTGATGCCAGCTCTGAGAGTGGGGCATTAAATGGTGCAGAAACCAGAAAACAAAAGGAAATAGGTGTGGATGGAGTGAGGAGGGTGGCACTCTGTCTGCACCTGGAGCTAGGGGAAACCCAGCATCTGGAGGCTCAACTTTAGGAACACCCTCTGCTTCACCAAACCAAGATCCAAAGAGGTACAATGGGGTGTCATAACATCTCCGGCAATGCTGAACACCCACATACTTGTTGGTGGACAGAACAGGTGTTCTTGGACAACCATGGCCAGATCTGGGCATATCTGGCTGTGGCTTGCTCAGTAGGCCAAGGGGTTGCACAGCAGCAACTCCACATCCTCGGTGAGATAGGCAGGCATCAAGGCCTGAGCACTACCTACCTGATGGTAGAGTCTGGTGCCTCTGGACCCCACCATTGAAGCCATGAACTTGGCCCATGTTGGCAGTGCCTGTGGTGGAGGAGAAGACTGGCTGGTGGATGGCATACTGGCACAGGACACTGGATCCCCATCATCCACGTCCCCCTGCCTGTGGCCTTCTGCCTCCTGGACTCTGTTCACCAGGACCTCCACCCAGTGATCCAGGGTTTTGCTGCTGCATACACTCCCCTTCACCCTTGGGTCACACGTAGCTTCCAGCATGTGGACAGCACTGGAAGACAGTGGATATAGCCATTTCTTGATGCTCTTTTTTAGCCACCTCACTGTGATAGTGGCTTGCCCAGCCAGGAACATTGATCCCCTGGAACTTGTACATTTAGTTTTCAAGTTCCTTCACTATAGGGATCACCTAGCTTAGGACAGCACCACTGCTGAGGTTCTCTGTGGCCTCAAAGAAGGGTTTGAGGAACACCAAGATCTGGGAGATGCTATCCCACTCAGCTTTGTTAAGTGAGTCACTGATCCCATTCTCCCTATGCAAGGCCTTCCCATGGGTGGCCTTCTGTTGCTCCCTATGTAAGGCCTTCCCATGGGTGGCCTTCTGTTGTTCAAGCACCAGGTATATGGAGTTCCCCCAAGTCTCCACATCCTGCATGTTTTCAGGCTGTGGGATGCTCAGCTCTGCCTGTGTGTCCTGCAACATCTCTCCCACCTTGACACTGTAGTGGAAGTAGCCTGCCACATTCCTTCATTTTGAAATCAGGTGGCTGGTTGTGACAGCACTCTACCAGCAGCCCTGCCCCACTCCATGGCATCCCTCACTCTGAGGTGCGGCCTGTGAGCCACACAGCAGATGCCAACAACGTGGCATCATGGATGGCCTTGACTATATTTGGCCCCATTGTCAGTGACCATAAACCCATGGGTGACCTTGTTCTGCCCAATGAGCCACCCCTGCACCAAGCAGTGCATGGCCCCCTTGATCTCTGTTGCCAGGTGGGACTCATCTATCACCTTGACTTGAAGAAGAGCCCACCGACAGCCTGACCGGTTGCACCAGTGCCCTGTGAGGGAGAGGTAGACGTGATCTCCACTCAAGCTTTTCCAGATGTCCAAGGTGAATGTAAAGCCAACTGCAGACCTGCCTTGTGCAACTCCTGCCTCAAGTACTTTTTCCATGGCTAATATAGGGAGGGCAGCACTGTTCTACTGAAGGTGGTGCTTGCAGGCATTTGACAGAATGGGGCCACGAGCACCATGAACCACCTGAACCCTGGCTGCTCAACAAAGAAGAAGGGCTGGCCATTCACAGCAAGCATTTCTCTAATGCTCTGGGTGATCTCGCTCACCCTTGCAAAGTGCCCCACTTTCTGTCCACCTTTCCCCCACTGTTACACGTTGGCCTCCCTCTGTTTTGGGGTGGAGGGCCTTTTGAGTGAGAGGGGGACTTCTTTTTGGGGCATACTCCCACTGGTGCCAGGCTGAGGAGTAACAAGGGCTAGGGGATGGTGCCTGCAGAGATGCATCATCATGTTGTGGTGCTCATGCATTTCACTCCCTTGCCCCAGCTATTTTTGGCTTGGCAGTGCTGGCAGATAGCATATGTGGGATCATCTGCCAGCTCAGAATAATCCTAGACCACACTATAGCTTTGCTTCTGGGGTGTGGGTGCATGTGCAGATGCTGCATTTTCCTCCTCCTCAGCTGGCAGGGGCACAGCAACAGGAGAAGCAGACTCAAATGCGCCACTCGCCTCCACAACATCTACTTCAACCTCCTCCTAAGTACCTTCTGGGGAGCCAGGAGCAGGGAGGAGGGGAGGGATCCAGGCACACATGTCCCACATGCACATGTGCCCCCTTACCTGACACAAAGCGGAGGCAGACACAGCAACAGAGGAGCCAGCAGCAGGGGCAGCAGCAGCTGATCCTGCTAAGGTAAGTGGGCAGAGGGACCAGATCCAGACGGGAAGCCCCCCGGATCCCTCTTAGCTGAGCTGGTAGGGAGCCACACTCCAGAGTTGCACCACGCTGCATAAACAGATCACGCAAACAGGCATGCTCTGTAAGAGCACGCCAGCGTTTGCATCGGCGTTTGCACCAGTGGGCGAGCAGGAAGGGCCAGGATGGAGACTCCTTCTAAGGCAGGGTGAAGGCACCGCACTAAGCCATAAACAAGCAGCAACTCCTACGATGATGTCGACACGGAGTGCTGCCAGGGCCCCTGCCTGGTGGGTATAGCCTACCCAGAACTTGTCTGAGGCCTCCACCCAGACAGAGCCCATGGGGGTGCTGGCATCCCCCACTCCCTGGCCTGCAGGAGTTGTCCAGCAAGACCCAGGGGGGCAGGGATTGGGGACCCCGACACCTGTCCTGCAGGCATCCGCCTTAGGGCCCTGGAGGTGCAGGTGAGGGAGCTCCAGGAGGAGGTTAGCAGGCTGAGGGGAATCAGGGAGGCAGAGGAGGAAATTGACAGATATTTTCTTTCCCTGCAGAGTTGTACAACCAAGGACGATGCACCTCAAGATGAGCCCTCCACTGCTAAGTGGCAGATGGTCACCTCCCGTGCCAGGGCTGCTTGAGACACGGCAGCACCAGTTCCTCCAGTCTGGCTGGAGAACAGGTACGAAGTCCTGGCAGCCCTGGAGGAGGAGGAAGGAGAGGACGAAACCAGGGAGGAGGCAACTCCACGCTCACCACGTCCCATGCAAGCTGAAGGAGGCAAGAAGGCCAGGAGGAAGAAGTGTTGTGTGATCGTCATTGGTGTCTCCATCCTGAGAGGTACGGAGGGCCCCATCTGTCGCTGGGACCCCTCAGCATGCGAGGTATACTGCCTACCTGGAGCGAGGATTCAGGACATGAAAGGAATGCTCCAAACCGTAATCCAGCCCACTGATTATTACCCCGTGGTCCTAGTCCATGTGGGCACTCACGATGCGGCCAGGAGGAGCCCTGATCACCTGATGGAGGACTACCACACTCTGGGGTGCGTGCTGAAGGAGATGGGTGCACAGGTGGTTTTCTCTTCTATCCTGCCAGTGAGTGGACGAGGCAGACAGCATGAAATGTGCATCACATAGACCAACTGCTGGCTGCAGGAATGGTGCTTTGAGGAGGGCTTTGGCTTCCTCAGCCACGACCGGCACATCACAATGAGAGAAATGCTGGGATGGGATGGGCTCCACCTTTCCCCTAAAGATAAGCATGTGTTCTCTTCTAGGTTGGTGGACCTCCTCCGGCCGGCTTTAAACTAGGCTCGTCGGGGGAAGGGGAAGATGAGGGCGGAGGAAACATCAGACTGCCAGACCAAACAGCACCCACAACTACAGCCCAGCCCAGATCAACGAGCGAAGCGAATAAACAGGTAAGAGATAGGGGCCAGCGTAACAATGGGAATAGGGGGTCAGTACACATATCCACAGGAGGCCTCAAATGCCTCTACACAAATGCTCATAGTATGGGTACCAAGCAGGAGGAACTCACCCTCCTGCTGGCTGACACCAGCCCGGACATAGTGGGGATTACAGAAACGTGGTGGGACGCAACGCATGATTGGGCGGTGAATGTCGAGGGCTATAGGCTGTACAGGAGGGACAGGATAGGAAAGAGTGGTGGGGGCGTGGCACTCTATATTAAGGAAGAATACACATCCTCGTCAATAAGCAAGGAGACAGGGGAGGGGCACTCTGAAGTACTTTGGGTTAGAGTACAAGGCAGTTGAGGGGAAAGAGACTTAACAGTGGGAGTCTACTACAGACCTCCCAGCCAGGGAGAAGAGCATGACCAGGAATTCTTGGGTCAGCTCACAGAGGTAGTCAAGGCTAAGGATGTGGTAGTCATGGGGGACCTGAACTTCCTGGACATCTGCTGGGAAGAACAGTCAGCCAGGTCTGAACGCTCACATAGGTTCTTGGCGAGAGTGCAGGACCTCCATCTCACCCAGGAGATGCACAGCCCCACCAGGGGAGACGCCTTGTTGGACCTAGTGCTGGCCACGGGTGATGACCTGGTGAGGGGGCTGCGGGTGCTTGATCACCTGGGCAACAGCGATCATCGCCTGCTGGAATTCACCATCCAGCCCAAGGTGGCAAAGGCATGCAGTAAGGCAGCACCCCTAGATTTTTGGAGGGCAAACTTCAACGAGGTAAGGAGGATAGTTGGAGAAGCGCTGAGGTCCCGGAGGGGAGGGGAGCCAAGTGTCCAAGGAGAGTGGTCGCTCCTTAAGGAGACGATCCTCCAAGCCCAAAGGAAGGTAATCCCAATGAGGATCAAAGGGAGCAGGAGAGCACACAAGCCTCCGTGGCTCACCAAAAGCATCCGGGAATGTCTCCTTGCTAAAAAGGAGGCTTACACCCAATGGAAAGAAGGGGTCATCACCAGGGAGGACTATTCTGTAGTTGCTCAGGGATGTAGGGGGGTAGTTAGGAAGGCCAGAGCAGAGATGGAACTGGGACTAGTTTCCCAGATTAAGGACAATAAGTCCTTTTTTAAATACATAGGGGGCAAAAAGAAGGTCCCGGGTAATGTGGGGCCCTTGCAGGATACATTGGGAAACTTGGTCGTCACACCAGACGGCAAAGCTAACATGTTTAATGATTTCTTTGCCTCCGTCTTCCTAAGTAGGGACCAGAACAGCCACCTCCCTGCTGGGCTCCCCTCGGGCCCCGGGGGAGGCACACCTGGGCCATGGGTTAGCAAGGATTTAGTTAGGGAGCTTCTGGAGGGGTTGGACATATTCAAGTCAGCCGGTCCAGATGATCTCCATCCTAGAGTTCTAAAGGAACTGGCCGAGGTCATTGCAAGTCCCCTGGCACGGCTTTACGAGCACTCGTGGTGCTCTGGTGAGGTACCAGAGGACTGGAAGAGGGCCAACATGGTCCCCATCTTCAAAAAAGGTAGGAAGGAGGACTCGGGAAACTATAGGCCAGTTAGTCTTACCTTGATCCTAGGCAAGCTGTTCGAGAAAATTATGCTGGCACACATCCAGGAGGGGCCAGCAGGGGACTGCATGATTAGGGGCAACCAACATGGGTTCATCAGTGGCAGGTCCTGTCAGACCAACCTGGTAGCCTTTTACAATCAGATCACCAGATCATTAGATGCAGGGGTAGCAGTGGATATAGTCTTCCTGGACTTCCGGAAGGCTTTCGACACTGTCTCTCACCCCTTTCTCATTAAGAAACTGGGGGGCTGTGGTGTAGACACCCACACAGTGAAATGGGTCGCCAACTAGCTGGAGGGCCGCACCCAGAGTGTGGTAGTATTCTCAACCTGGAAGGACGTGGGCAGTGGGGTTCCTCAGGGCTCGGTCCTTGGGCCCGCACTGTTCAACATCTTCATCAGTGATTTGGATGAGGGGGTAAAAAGCACCCTGTTCAAATTTTCTGATGACACTAAGATGTGGGGAGACATGGGCACACTGGAAGGATGCAACAGGCTACAATCAGACCTAGACGGGTTACAAGGGTGGGCGGATGAGAATAGGATGGGTTTCAACACAGACAAATGCAAGGTGATGCACCCTGGGAGGAACAACCGGCACCATACCTACAGGTTAGGGAACTCCACTCTTGTCAGCACGGAGGTGGAAAAGGATCTGAGGGTCATCATTGACTCCAAGATGAACATGGGCCGGCAGTGTGGAGAGGCAGTCAGGAAGGCCAACCACACCTTGTCATGCAACCACATATGCATCTCGAGCAGGTCCAAAGAGGTGATCCTCCATCTCTATGCGGCACTAGTCAGGCCGCAACTGGAGCACTGCATCCACTTCTGGACGCCGCATTTCAAGAGGGATGTGGACAGCATGGAGAGGGTCCAGAGGGGCCACTCGCATGATCAGGGGGCAGCAGGGCAGGCCCTATGAGGAGAGGCTACGGGACCTGAACCTGTTCAGCCTCCCCAAGAGAAGGCTGAGGAGGGACCTTGTGGCCTGTTATAAACTAGTCAGGGGGGATCAGCAGGCACTGGGGGAGTCACTGTTCCCCCTAGCACCGCCAAGAGTGACCAGGAATAACGGTCAGAAGCTGGCAGAGGGTAGGTTTAGGTTAGATATCAGGAGGCGCTACTTCACGGTCAGGGCGGCTAGGGTCTGGAACCAACTTCCAAGAGAAGTGGTGCAGGCTCCTACCCTGGGGGTATTTAAGAGGAGGATAGATGAACATCTTGCTGGGGTTGTTTGACCCCGGTACTCTTTCCTGCCATGGCAGGGGGTCGGACTAGATGATCTGCTCAGGTCCCTTCCGACCCTAGAAACTATAAAACTATGAAGACCCGCACATCATGACAAGAGACCTGCTCGGATGGGATGGGCTCCACCTTTCCCCTGTGTTTTCTTCTAGGTTGGTGGATCTCCTCTCGCGGGCTTCAAACTAGGCTCATGGGGGAAGGGGAAGACAAGGGTGGAGGAAACCTTGGACTGCTAAACCAAGCAGCACTCAAAAGTACAGCCCAGCCAAGACCGATGAGCAGAACATATACGCAGGTAAGCAACAAGGGCCAGGGCAATGCTGAGATTAGAAGGCAAGTGCACACATCCTCAGGAGGCATCAAATGCCTCTACACAAATGCTTGTAGTATGGGAAACAAACAAGAGGAACCTACCCTCCTGCTAGCTGACACCAACCCAGACATAGTGGGGCTCACTGAAACATGGTGGGACCCAACACATGACTGGGTGATGAATATTAAGGGCTATAGGCTATACAGGAGGGATAGGACAAGGAGAAAAGGTGAGGGCATGGTGCTCTACACTAAGGAGGAATACATATCCTCATCAATTAGCAAAGAATCAGAGGAGGGGCATTCTGAAGTGTTCTGGGTTAGAATACAAGGCAGTTGAGGGGAAAGAGATTTAATGGTGGGGGTCTACTACAGACCACCAAGGGGAAGAGCTAGACCAGGAATTCTTAAGTCAGCTCATGGAGGTAGTTAGGTCAAAGGACGTAGTAGTCATGGGTGACCTGAACCTTCCAAACATCTGCTGGGAAAAGCAGTCAGCCAGGTCTGACCGCCCACGTAGGTTCCTAGCCAGAATGCAGAACCTCCATCTAACTCAGGTGATGCATAGCCCCACCAGGGGAGATGCCTTGTTGGACCTGGTGCTGGCCACCGGCGACGACCTGGTGAGGGGGCTGCAGGTGTTCGATCACCTGGGAGACAGTGATCATCGCCTGCTGGAATTCACCATCCAGCCCAAGGTGGCAAAGGCCTACTGCAAGGCAGCATCCCTAGATTCCAGGAGGGTGGACTTCAATGAGCTAAGGAGAACAGTCGGGGAAGCACTGAGGTCCTGGAGGGGAGGGGAGCCAGGTGTCCAAGAAGAGTGGTCGCTCCTTAAGGAGACGATCCTCCAAGCCCAAAGGGAGGTAATCCCAACACAGATCAAAGGGAGCAGGAGTGTGCAAAAGCCCCAGTGGCTCACCAAAAGCATCTGGGAATGTCTCGTAACTAAAAGGGAGGTGCACACCCAATGGAAGGGAGGGGCCATCACCAGGGAGGATTATACTGCGGTTGCTCAGGGCTGAAGGGGGCAGTCAGGAAGGTCAAGGCAGAGATGGAACTGGGACTAGCTTCCCAGATCAAGGACAACAAGAAGTCCTTTTTTAAAAGCATAGGGGGCAAAAGAAGTTTCCAGGTAACATGGGGTCCCTGCAGGACACTCTAGGAAATTTGGTCATCACACCAGATGACAAAGCTAACATATTTAATAAATACTTTGCCTCCATTTTCCTAAGCAGGGACTGAAACAGCCACCCCCCTTCTGGGCCCCACTTAGACCCCAGGGGAGGTGCACCTAGGCCAAAGGTCAGTGCGGATCTAGTCAGGGAACTTCTGGAAGGACTGGATATATTCAAATCAGCTGGTCCAGATGATCTCGACCCTAGAGTACTGAAGGAATTAGCTGCGGTCATTATGGGACCCCTGGCATGGCTGTACGAGCACTCATGATGCTCTTGTGTGGTGCCAGAGGACTGGAAGAAGGCCAATGTGGTTCCCATCTTCAAAAAGGGGAGGAAGGAGGACCCAGGGAACTATAGGCCAGTTAGTCTTACCTCAATCCTGGGCAAGCTTTTTGAGAGAACTATTCTAGCACATGTCCATGAGGGGCCAGCAGGGGAGGTCATGCTTAGGGGCAACCAACACGGGTTCATTAGAGGCGGGTCCTGTCAAACCAACCTGGTGGCCTTCTATGACCAGGTCACCAAATCCTTAGATGCAGGGGTAGCAGTGGACACAGTCTTCCTAGACTTTTGGAAGGCCTTTGACACTGTCTCTCACCCCGTTCTCATTAAGGAACTGGGGGACTATGGTGTCAACACCTACACAGTCAATTGGTTACCAACTGGCTGGAGGGCTGCACCCAGAAAGTAGTGGTGGATGGGTCATTTTCGACCTGGAGGGATGTGGGCAGTGGGGTCCCCCAGGGCTCGGTCCTCAGGCCCACACTGTTCAACATCTTCATCAGTGACTTGGACGAGGGGGTAAAAAGCACCCTGTTCAAATCTGCTGATGACACTAAGATGTGGGGGGATGTGGGCACGCTAGAAGGGAGGAATAGGCTGCAATCAGACCTAGATAGGTTACAGGGGTGGGAGGATGAGAATAGGATGGGATTCAACACTGACAAGTGCAAGGGGAGGAAGAACCGGCACCATACCTACAGGCCGGGAAATTCCCTTCTCATCAGTACAGAGGTAGAAAAGGGTCCTGGAGTCATCATTGATGCCAAGATGAACATGGGCGGGCAGTGTGGGGATCCAGTTAGGAAGGCCAACCGCACCTTGTCATGCATCCACAGATGTATCTCAAGCACATCCAAGGAGGTGATCCTCTCCCTCTGCATGGCACTGGCCAAGCCGCAGCTGGAGTACTGCGTCCAGTTCTGGGCGCTGCACTTCAAGCAGGATGTGTACAACATGGAAAGGGTCCAGGGGAGGGCCACTCGCATGATCAGCAGGGCAGGCCCTACGAGGAGAGGCTACGGGACCTGAACCTGTTCAGCCTCCCCAAGAGAAGGCTGAGGGGAGATCGAGTGGCCTGTTACAAAGTAGTCAGAAGGGACCAGCAGGCATTGGGAGAGTCCCTGTTCCCCCGAGTATTACCAGGAGTGACTAGGCTCTGACTTGCCTGTCACAACTTGAATGTTATTCAGGATATATTAAGTGGGAGGCTGCCCATTCACTACCCCGATGCTAGGGGCGCTATCCATGGCTCCGAACCTCCTTTATACCATGCCCCATGCTTCACAGATGGCATCCTATTTATTATTGCTCCCTGGTCTGAGGTTGGAGCAAATTCAGTCTGTTGTTGGCTTTATTCATCCACACTCACTCACACTGCCCTACTTTCACTGGGGCCTCTAACAGACTGCCCATTAATGGGCCATTTTCAACTGCCCTTGCTCCCCTTGAGTGACCCTTTTGGCTCTCAGGCTTGACTACTCTGGCTTTTTCACTACCATGCAGCAATTTCAGATCTTGTGAGTTCACTTACTCTGTGTGGCATCACCTTATGCCAGTAATGGGCTGCTTCTGCCCAAAGTCCCTCACCAGGAAACTGGTTTCATATACACACACTTGGGGTTGGCTCATGTACCACGCTTCAAACTGCCCATGTATCCCTACTTGGGGCACTGCTGGTGCAGTCCTTCAAGCCACCCTCTGCAGCCCTACTCTGCACCTCACTAGCACACTCCTTCAGGTGCCCCAGTTGCACCCTACTCTGCACGGACCCTCAAACTATGCATGACAAGCTACCTCCCCTGGGACCTCTGGGATCTCACACCCTTGCTGGACTCAGGCACCTCATTATTAACACACCTGGCCTACACTGATCCTACTACTCTCACCACTACCCACCAGATGGTGGGGACTGTGGTTAAGGCACCTCTATCTGCCTTTCACAAGGGAGGAGGGGTACCTGGTCTGGTATTTCTTGGGGGCTGTCCCACCACTGACAGCCCTGCTAGACCCCTCCCTAGTAGGGTTCAGTTTTAGGTCATGGCCACGCCCAGGAGCCTTCTGTCATCCCCATAGCTCCTGCCCTTACTTCCAAGATGTTCCAGGAGCAGTAGCTTATCCAGCTGATGTTACTGCCACAGCAGCTAGCAGCCCACTGCTGCCTCTGCCTGTCTTGCTAAAGTTTGAAAATGGCCACCTTAATCAAGCACCTGCCAGCTACCTGCCTCCAGCCCTTAAAGTGGCAGGCACCCAAAGGTGCAATGCTACAGATATCAGATGATAAGAATAGTTGCCAGCCAGGATAGGAGAGGAACTAAGCAGCTGACAGTGGTAGAAGAACAAGTTAAGGACTACTTATAAAAGCTGGATGTTTTCAAGTTATCAGTGCTTGACAGAATGCATCCAAGGGTACCAAAGGAACTCGTTTGAGAACTTATGGAGATCAGATGAAGTCACAGGTGACTGGAAACAGGCAAATATAGGGCTCCTATAAATGTGCAGCAAGGCTACTCCAACATGCTGTAAATCTAGTGTGTTGGAGTAGACTCAGTTAATCTAGTCTGCTGGAGCATGGAAATTAATGCGCTCCAGAAGTCTCTAGGATCATGTGTATCAGTGTCCCTGCAAAGAAAAATGGTGGTAGGATGCTTTAAACTAAAGCTCATTTGATGAGATTTAGAAGTGCCCCACTGCAATTTTTCAGAATGGGGACACTGATGCACGTGACACTGAGGTGCTTTTAATTAACATGGCTTGCTAATTAAAGCACCCCCACCACCTCCCAGAGAACATCTATAAATGCACATAGTGTCCAATTTAAGAAAGGGAATACAGAGGATTTAGGAAATTATAGATCAACCAGTCTGACCTCCGTACCAGGAAAGATTAGGAATAAGTCAAGGTTTAGTTTTAAACACCTGCAGGAGAATAAGGTGTTCAGAAGCAGCATGAATTAATTAATCAGAAGCAAGTCATATATGATCAACTTGATTTGCTGTTTTGGCAGGGTGACAGGCTGTGTGATAAGGGGAAACCAGCAGACATGATATTTGGACTGGTGAACATTGACTTCAGAAAGGCTTTTGACACTGCCTCCCACAACATTCTCATTAGTAAGCTAAGGAATCTAGACCTAATTAAAAGTACTATAAGTAGGACAGATGACTAGTTGGGTCAATGTGCTCAATGAAAGAAAGAGTCCTGTGGAGAGTAACAAAAATGACTGGAGGCCTGGGAAACATGACTTATGAGGAAAGCTGAAAGAAGTAGAATTATTTAACACGGACAAGAGAAGACTTGGGGGATTTGAGAATGGTCTTTAAATAGATGAATATTAGTTACGTGAAGAAAAGAGATACACTTGTCTCTGTAGCTGCAAAGGATGGGATTAAGAACAAAGGTCTTAACTTGAAGTAAGGGAAATTTAGGTTGGATATTAGGAAGATGTCTCTCACTATGATTGTCGTTAAGCATTGGAACAGGTTACCCAGAGAGGCTTGGAGTCTCCACCTGTTCAAGACAAGATTAGATAAACACTTAGGATGGTATAGTCAGGGATGCTGCTGCCTTGAGGTTGGACCAGATGACATCTTGAGGTCCCTTCCAACCCTATTACTGCTAGGGACTGAGGTGTAGGCGATCTTGCCTTATATTTAGGCCACTGAAGAGAAGCAGGGTTTGGATCTGGGTCAAAGGGTAGGAGCCGTATACCAAAACTAAAGGAAGATCCAGAAATAGAGTCCACAACACAGTCCAGGGTCAGGATCTAGGGTTCAGATGCTAAGGAACATTCTGGAAGGCAATCCACAGCGCAGAATTCAAAGCTAGAAGACAAACCAAGGTCAGGATCCAGGAAACAGAACCACAGGGAAATCCAAAGCCAAAGTCCAAAAATAAACTGAAAACCAGGGTCAGGAATCAGGAGAACCATATTGCAGAAACAGGAGGCTTGCCAGGGCAAAAGTGTTGATTAGCCTGCAAATATAGGGCCCCAGCTGGTACTAAATGAATAGGTGGTGCTCCCAGAAGCCACTCAGATGATTTGCTGCTCCTAAACTAGGGCAGAGTTCATCAGCTGGGCCTTGTGCAGGTATGGCTGCTGTGGTTCTTGGTTCAGGCTGGCCTGCCTGCTCAGAGTCCTTGACAGCACTGGGCCCAGACTGGTCTGCCTGATCAGCACCCCTAGGCCCAGGATGTTTTTTCTGATCAGTGTCCCTGATGATTATTTTATGATTCTAGGAATTTTAGAGACAGATCATGAGTAGAATAATCCATTTTCTATCAGATATGACCAATTATCAACAGATGGTTATACCCCTCACTGTTGTGATTAATAGTGCCTGATGGAGCTATACTCCGTAAATTTTCTTATGCTGATTATAGTGTTGGCCTTTACAACAGCCTGTGGCACTTAGTTCCATATGCTAATTATGCATTGCTGAGAGCATGCAGTATGACACCGTATTTTCTTGCTCATGCCAGACAAATTTGCATCTGGGATTATGAAACATTTGTATAAGATGAAACAATAATTTGTAATGGAGTGGATGACACTGGAGTGGATCACAGGAAATATGGGTTTAGATTTCTCCCAGTTTTGTCACAATCTTCCTGTGTAATTTTAGCCAACTACTCTTCATACCTTAGTTCCTGTCTGTAAAATGGGGATAATAATGTTTCCTTTCTCCTGCTTTTTGCCTGTCAGGTCTATAGATTGTAAGTATCTCAGAACAAGTATTGCTTTTTGTTTGGCTTCTTGTATTTTCCACAGCTAAGAAAATGGAAGCTTACTCTCCTCTGGGCACTTCTCACCACTGCTCTAGTATTAATTTGTAGGGCTGTGCAAAATTTCACCAGCGGTTTCATTTCCACACTGTTTCAACTCATTTCAAGGTCAAAACAGAAACATTGAAATGAAACAAAGGGCTTCAAAACAGCCTCAAAACAAAACGAGGCTAGTCAAAATGTTTCAAAAGTTGAAACATTTCAACCATAGTGCTGGGGATGGGAAGTCAGGACCAGGGAGTCAGCACAGCTGAGCTGACTTCCCATCCCCGACGCTAGATCAAACTGACTCTCCAGCCCCGGCCTGATGTAGCAAAATATCAAAATAGAGTTGAAACAGCCTCACTGTTTCGACAAAGCAAAACAGAACAGCTGTTTCTAATCGAAATAAAATTTGATACAAAATGCTGTTCTGTCAAAACCTCGAAACTCAAGGTAAAATGGAACGGTGCCGTTTCACACAGCCCTACCAATTTGTTCACAGTTTTAATAAATTAATGTGTGAGTTACCTGAGCTCATTCAGGATTATCTGTCATTTTGTATGTGATTGTTCTTCAATGGCATGAATGTTTTCCTTGAAATTTTCAAAGGCATTTCATTTCCTGTGCTTTTCTGAATACTTTAAACTTGAAAAACTTGAAAAGAGACTTTTATAATTGCTCCTTTTTTGATACAAAATATAAATGTACATGAAGAATAGTTTTTATTTTGATTATTTCTCCCAACTCCAAAAGGCTGTATTTGAAAATCCCTGGAATGTACCTTTGAGACCCTTTTATGGAGTTAACATTGATATTATAAATCAAACACACATATTAACGTTGAAAAAGACAATATGCTCTAGTGATTTTGGATTTCAGCATAGTTTCACCTGGATGATGAGATTATGTTTCTTCTTGATTTATATCTCCCAGAAGTGAGAAGACGCCCAAGATATCTAGGAGCCAGACAAGTGATTGTGGGCCAAATTGTTTCCTTGGATTTTAATAATGCAGAGGATCAGATTTTTTTTTTAATTTAGTAAATTGTGTTCACACATCAAATTGTGCAGCTGTTAGACACCAGGCTTTGGAAGTTTTGTGTTAAATCCAAAATGCTTTCAAAATGTCTGAGCATAATCTTGTTGGCCTATTTCAGGAAAAATGTATTCAACAGAGCATTAGTTTTTCTGATGCAAACCCCAAAAAAACCAATGGAAAAATTCCTGTTGATTTCACAATGCATGGGTCCTGTCCTATGTGAAATCGCCAAAATGTTGTAGAAATAATTATAAGCAAGGAAAGCAGGGAAGATTCACTCCCATATGCAGTGTGATGTGGATTTTCTGATTATATCATTTACAATTTACAAGGTATTCAGAGTGACCTTCTGATAGACCAGTTGATCTTAACATATCTAAATTGCCTACGTAGCAATTTAGTATAGGTCTGTATGTATCTGTATCAAATTGCAAACACCAAGCAGTTGTTCCAGTAAAAGATATCAACAAAAATCTTTGTCTGTTGCATATTTCTTGGACCATCAAGACTACAACTTAATTCCAAAACACCATTTTGCTTTCTGAGCACCTATTTGATTGTAAGATTGTATTTTCTCTTTATCATTTTTTGTTTTGTATTGGGCTGAAATTCCTCGATCCTGTAGTAGATGAAAGGTGAACAATGTGAGATAGTGTCATTGACCCATAGGTAGTGACTTAACTATTTTCTGGGGAAAATCATCTTATCAGAAAAACAGTAACCAAGGAATAAACGTGGATTGTACAGCATCTGGACACAGCTCAGGCTTAGTTGACTTAGAAACTTGCAGGATTCCATGTTTTGATCCAAATAGAGCAGCTGACTATCAGGACTGCAATTTGATTAGATCTGTGATGGCAGGTACTTCCAAATCCCCATGCCCATTATGTTAAAGGTTTGTATGGACAGGGTGTTAAATAAAGATAAGCGAAGGTCTAAAATTAGTGAGATAGGAGGAAATTGAAAGACAGGAAGTGGAAACCTGCCATTTCAGCAACAATCCATTGACACTCTTCATCCATTTTCTAAATTGAAAGCTGTACAATATTCCATACTGATAGCATATAACAATGAGAGTTAAAATCAGGTATTGGGTGAAAATGTGCTGCTGAAAATGCATCTAGGTCTCTAAGGATGAGGGCTTGACTCTGAGAAATGTATTTAAAAGGTCTCTTTGACAGAAGGCACTGAAAGACATAAGAAAGTTATTTTTATAGCTCCCCTGATAATAATGTTTAACACAATAGTAACCATCTTAGACTTCTTAAATCCATCCATATTGTAATATGAATATTAATGTCTACACTGGATAAAAAGAAAATTGGTTGGGTGGCTGAAGTGAAAACCTGAGGAAAAAGAAATAATTTTGGACCAATCCAAAAGGGGAAGATTTTTTTTTTTTTTTCACCAAAGTGTATCCCATCCAAAACTTTTATTTTAGAGTAAACAATAAAATGATTTGTTACGAGGTCTTGCTTGCTTGTTTGTTTGAGCAGTATTTTCTGGGGTGGAGGGTTTGTTATGTTTTTTTGTGTTCTTTAGTTTTGAATGACATTAAATTACATTTAGCTATCTTGATATCAAAATATTGTTCCATAATCATAGACTGTTAAAATGAACTGGTTCCATTTTTCCAACTGTTTTGCTTTTTTTCCCCTTTTATTTTGTTTCAGTTAGTTGTCCTGAAATAGCAATGTTTATGGAAAAAAATCACCCACTTCCACCTCTAATACTAGCATCTTGGCTTACCAACAGCAGTTGTTTTATATCTCTTTATTTAGGAAGTTGTAATGGATGGCAAATCATTTTTATGTAAACGTAACCACATAAACTCTTCCATTGGTACCTGTCTATTGTTATTTCACTTATATATTGATCTTTTGTCATCTTTGTCTGACTTCTCTTTCCAGGTCATGCAGCTTCTGTGTCCTACTTTTGCCTGACCTTCTCTAAGGACTTTGACTTTTCATTAGATTTTCAACTTACACATTAAATATTTCAACTGGTCTGTCACGAGCTGAGGATATTGAATCTACATAATTTTGATGTAGGGATGTGCAAAATGGGCCCTATTTGATTCAGATTCGGCCTGAATTGGGGACAGTGATTCGATTTGTTGATTTGGATCACTGTCCCTGATCTGATTTGGCCAAATCTGAATCTGAAGATTCAATGCTGATTCGGAGAATCAGAGATTTGGACATAGACACAGCTTTTTAAATGTTTCTTCTATGTACCTCGAGGTATCAGTGTAGCTCGTGAATGCTGAGATACTGGAGTGCATAGAGCAGCCCACAGAAGCATGGGTTGGAGGAGGGCCTCATGTGCATGGTAGCGAACCCACTTCTGGGTCTGCCAGGGAATGTGTTGAGCCTTGCCCCGTAGACCTCAGGTGCCCCCCCAACCCAGGAGGCACCAGTTGCTGAGCCAGCGGGGCACGGAGGGGCTCTCCAGCATGCTCCCCAGAGGACCCAGAAGTGGACCGGTAGTGCTTCTGGTCCACTTCTGTGTCTGCTGCCGAGCATGCTGGGGAGCCTCCCACGCTCCTGTGGGATGCTCCATCTGCCCCAGCAGTGCAGCATTCACGAGCCACCTGCTACCTAGAGGTATGTAGAAAAAACTTAAAGCTGTCTCTATGTCTGAATCGCCGAATCTTTCTGAATCTCTCAGCATCGATTCAGAGGGTTCTGATTTGATTCGAAGAAATTAAAGAGTCCTCTGATTCAATTTGATTTGGATTTGGACATATGGCCACCAAATTGAGCCAGTTTTCTGCCTAATTGAATCAGGGACTGAAGCTTCACACAGGCCTACTTAGATGCAGTCAATCCTTTCTTTCTGGAAGTCTTACTTCTTCCACAAGAGGCTTTTTCTCTTATAAAGGCTACATTTTCAGCATGAACTAGATCACAGAATGTTTGTACAGCATATCATAGCAGGTTTTTCCACGCTTTCCAAGAGTAATCCCATTTATTTCATTGGGCCTAAACAAAGTAAAGGTCTCCTTAATACAAGCTATGTTGATAGAATCTGACTTAAAATAGGGAAAGGGACATTCTGTTTTCAAACATACAACAGAGTCTGAGAAACATTTTTTCTGCTGGCCACAGACAACAGCCATCATTTTGTATATGAGGATTTTTGTCCAATATGCCATTTCTAAGTGTGACATTCTTATTAACAACACTTTTTAATTTATTTATTTATTTAAATGGGTTCTATCACATTAATAAATCTACCTAGCTATTGTCATAATGCAAAACACCAGTGAAAAAAAAACACATGCTTGAGTGGACAGGAGACTTAATCTTCCACACAGCTTTGAAAAACACATCATACCATATCCCAGGGCTGTTTAATTTCTGAGTGGCTGGGGGCAAATTACAGGGTGCATCTACACAAGATGCTTAACAGCAAATTAGCATAGTTTACTGTGAAGTAAGTATGCAGGTCTACAGGTGCATGCTTACTTCACAGTGGGCACATCTACATGTGTCACAACAACGTTACTGCACTGGGATTTAGTACTTCCAAAAGGAAGTATCAAAAGGAAGAACTAAATCCCAGAGCAGTAACAGTCCCATATACACAGTGCATGGTTATTTTTAGTAGCTACTTCACTGTAGTGGCATGATATACTGGGGGTCTTCATCACTTCAGCAAAGTAGCTGCTGGCCATGTGTAGACACCTATGGATGCTACATAACTGTAGTGCATTGCTACAGTGATGTAGCATCACATATAGATATGCCCAGTAAATCTGCCTAATCCTGACTAAATTTGCTACCTGCAAATGCAAGTAGTACATTTACTTGGCATTAGTAATGTCACTGTAGTGCTTATGTAGATGCCTGGCCAGGAGCTAAATCTGCTTCCAGTCAGCTGTTCTCGAGGGGCAGAAGATAGCTCCCTGTCCCCGGGACCTGCCTGCTGCTGTGGTGGACTCAGCCACAGGAGCATGGGCAGGGATTATGTCCCCCTGCCCTGGCAGCAGGGAGCTCCAAGCTGCTTGCTTTCAAATTGCAATCACGGAGCAGGGGCTGGGAGACCCTTATCTCCCAGACCAAGTCCTGCAGTTATGGGGCTTGGGCTGGAAAAACCTTATCTCTCAAACCTTATCTTGCAGAGCCGCTGCTCTGCAACCATAGGGCCACTGCTAGGAGATGCTTATCTCACAGCCTTAGCCCCATGGGAGATGCTTATCTCCCAGCCTCATCACCCTCACAGTATGAGGTGCTACAGTGATATAGCAAGCACATGGGTCTACACATGATCAGCAGCTACTTCACTGTAGTGGCCAGCTCCCCTATTTTAGTGTGCTGCAATGATGTAGTGGCAAAATCTAACTGTGCCACGCACACACAGCCCAGTACAGGTGGTTACTCTGCCGTACTTTAGTACTCCTGAAAGGAAGTACTAAAGTACAGCACCATAGTAATGTTGCCATACAGCAATGTGTAGACATGCCTAGAAAACATTTTTGGGTAGGTGTCTACACATACAGAGATTAGGAAAAAGATTTGTTCCCCGTTCCCTGCAGCTCTGCAATGCACCCCTGTGACAACCAACAGGAGCTCTAAGCTCCTCCTGCATGCTAGCCCAGAAGCTGGCAGGGAGCATGGGGTCAGGAGACAGGAGCTGCCTCCTGGCCCCAGGGGACTGCCTGCTGCTGGGACGGGGATATTGTCCCCCTGCCTAGGCAGCAGGGAGCTACTGGCCCTGGCTTGCCAATTGGGTCATGGGGCTTGAAAAGGGCTGCAGGAGAAAGGCAGGCCCTAGCCCCCTACCTGATCTGCTGGTGCGGCACTTAGCAGCTAGCTCACTGCTAGCTGCCCGACTGGTGGATTACAGCATGGGACTAGGACCTGCCTCTAACTGTGATAGTTCCTGGCCAGCCCTCAGCTGTGTGGGGAAGTCTGCATGGAGCTGGCTGGGGAGCTGGCTGGGGACTGCTGGAAACAGGACAGCCCCAGCCACTCCCAGCTGCAAGTGCTTCCCTATGCAACCTGGGGCTAGTTGGGAACTGTTCCAGACAGGGGCATGTACCAGCCAGCTCCAGGCTAGGTGGCAAACTGTCCCCATGCTGGGAACTTCAAGCCCCTGCTCCGCAATTGCAATTGCACTGGTGATGCTGGGTGGAGAACAAGCTTCCCAGCCCCCCACTGCAGGGAGCTCCCACTGCCAGCTCTGTGAACATGGGCCCATTGTTGGGAGATACTTAACCTTCAGTAGTTTACTGAATAGTTAATCTAGGCTGGAGTAAATGCATGTGTAGATATATCTACAGAAAGCAAAAAGGGTGAGGATTTACCATGCATAATCTACTTTGCAATAACTGTGCCCACACATTTACCCCATGATCAGGAAAAGTTAACCTGCAGTAGTTCCATGTGGTTCCTGTGAGTATTAAGGTGATCCAGTTTAGCTGTCAGTTTCCTCAGGGTAAAAGAGGACACCTGGACAATTGCCACAGAGGTTTGTCCATTTGACTACGTTCCGATTATGTATTGCATTCCTAAATGATATTTAGTGTCCTTTGGAAATATACTAGTCAGAATTTGAAGTGCACTTCAGTGTTTCTTTCATGTCTGGGTAGTATTTTTTCCATTCAAAAGACTTTTATGTCACTTTTGCATTTGTGTTTTTATATGACATTTTTAGATCTACATTTTCTGCTTTCAACTTAATTGTTCTTAGCAATCTTTGCACCTCTTCCTGTGAAAATCAAATTGGGTCAATATCCTCAGTGAAGCACAGATGACTGGGTTTTTTTATTAAGTAATGAATACACTCTCTTGTAGGTTTCCATCAGTGGCTTGTAAGAGTTCTTACAGATAACAGTTGAAGTGATTCAGTGATGTCATGCAACCCTATCTGACACTTGGGTCCTTGATACACATCAATAAAAGGTTACAATGGGATCTGACCCCTGTTCCCAGTAACTGCTTCTCCTGCCATGCCATATATGTGTAACCCTTGGTGCATGGTACTAACCACAGCTGTATCCAATTGTTCAGGACCTGGGGTACCAGGTAGCTCTAAAGCTGCCCAGCTCACCTAGGAGTGACCAGAGGCTCCCTGAGAGGAGAGACTCCCTTTACAATGGAAAGACCTTGCAGATTCATAATTAACTATTTAGAGAATTTAATTATATACGGGAGTGTAGATTGTAACCATGCTGGTCTAAGGACACAGGCAGACAAGGTTCTTTGGGTGAATCTGATCTCTTTTATTAGACCAACTTAAATAGTTGGAAAAAATATTTTTTTAGCAAGCTTTCAGGTGTAAAAACCCTTTGTCAGGCTGAGGAAGCATCTGCAGTTGGTGCGTGCTCTTCCTGGATGGAATGAATAGTAAAGGAGCCAGAGGCTGGGCTGGTATGAATGCAAGACAGGCAGTCATTGAAGATGTAAATTGAGGAGTCAGTGGGTGAGAGACAGGCTGGGTAGGGGGCAGTGGGGAAAAGAGGGATGAATGTAGCAGGCAAATAGTGGAGAGGTACCTAGGGAGTCAGATGTCAAGCAGGTTATAATGTGTCATAAATCCAATGTCTATATTTAGTCTATGATTTTTTGTCACTCTGGTTTTAACGGGAGCTGCCCAGCTAATTCCTGGGCTGGAATTTTCCCAGGCTCCCTAACTGCTTTTTGAATCTTGCACTCCCTTGCTGGCAATAATAATGGCCCACACATATGGTGCCCCTGTTGGGACAATTTTGCATCCCCTTGCTGTGGATAATACTGAACTATAAGTATAGTGTCCCTCTTGTCAGAACCAAATTTAAGAAAGGTGCTGGATAACACTGAGTTAAGCTGAACATGTACAGGCAAGTTAATGGAAAAACCCCAAAAGACCAGTACGCATGCCCAAAACATGCCCCACTCTTGACCCTTTTGACATTTACAATGAGGTAATCTGAATTGGCACTGTGCGCATGCCCGGTCTTGTTCTAGGCATGACGTAACTTGACTAGAATCTTCCATAGGGGAAGCCGTGTGATTGGCCACCTGAAACATACTTAAGGCCAGTGAGTTTCCTCCCACAGCGGAGACCAGACCAGATTTGAAGGAGACCAGACTAGCTCAGAGACCAGAGAGACTAGACCAGATCTCAGCAGAGACAGCTACAGCAGAGACTGCCTCAGGCCTAGAATCCTGGTTCGTAAGAGCCATTGGTCTCCCCGCCACCGTTGTATCCCAGTGTACCCCTTCCTAAAAAACGTTCATCTTCATATCGACCACTCGTTATCGACCATCCGTCCGTACTGATTACTCGTTTCACTCGTCTCAAACTGATTACTCGTTTACCACGTTCCGGTCAACTCGTTTTACGTTTCCGATTACTCGTTCAACTCATTCCAGTTATCTTGTCCACCGTTATCATTACCGACTCGGCCTCGTTTCCCATTCATCATTTTATCATATCGCTTGTAACCAAGACTGACCTGGCCTATACTACAATACCATCAGTGGCGTAAGTAAAAAAGACAAAATAAAAGCCTTCTTTTGAAACCATATGCGTCCCGACTGCTCTGACTCCTCGCTGCTAATCCCACATGTTCATTCGTCTCTGGCCCACCGTGACAAGGCGCTCTCGGTGCCAACACCTCTTTGGACAATCTCCCTCAAGTATTCAGACAGAGCCTGACATAGGACACTCAGAAGATAAGTGCCCCTTAAACTTCCTGTTACATGTGCATGGCAGGGCATGAAAATTTGGGAACTGGGATCAGATTTCAATCATACATTACTACTTTCCAGTGGAAGGGAAGCACAGGATCATACGCTTGGGCTCCCCTGCACTGGCTAGTTGAAAAGTGGGTGTCTAGCCAACAATCACCTGTCAACCCAGCCCAGGCAGCCCTGGGTCCATTTTGAGACCCAGACCTAGACAGGTCCACACTGTCAGTCTCACTCTCCAACCAGCCCAGGGTCTTAAACCAGATCCAGGGCTGTGCAGCAGGGGCTGACAGATAGCTTGACTGTCAAAACCCCACATCCAGCAGCTCTTGCCATGCTGCCTGTCATGGGCAATCAGAGGATCTTGGCAGGGGAGTGAAAAGGATACTCTTCTGGGGACTTTAAACCCCATGCTTGGCAGCTTAGCTCAGCAGCTGTGCATAAAGTTTAAAGTCTCTGGTGAGGAAGTCCCTTCAGCTCTTCCCCACCTGCAGCCTAGGCCAGGGGCAATAGTCAATTGATTGTCAGAGCCAGCCACATGTTAAATTTAAGGCATCATGCAAGCCAGCCATAGAAATGTTCTACATTATGTATGAGAGGCAATCATTTCTTAGAGTGATATTTTTTTATTGAACCAACTATGTAGTTGGGATAAATTTAGACAAGTTTTTGAATGCAAGACATTATTCATGGAATATGTGTATGACTCATTTGCCATTTTACGGTGCCTTAAATTAAACATAAGAACTGGCATGCTAGGTCCATCCAGCCCAATATCCTGTCTCCAAAAGTGTCAAAAGTAGATACTAAAGGGAAAGCATTGAACCAGATCTACCTAGAGTGATTTATTCCCTATCATACCCCCTTGCTATCCACCATTATTTATTTAGACACTAGCTTTCAAACTTCGTAAAGTCATGGAACCCTTTCAGTATCACTTCTTCTGCCTCGCAACATCTGTCGCTGACTCCACAGGCCATGCAAGCTGATGTGGAGCTAGGCAACCCAGAACAGCAATGGTGGCTGCCATTACCTCTGACTTCCTGGTGGAACTCCTCAGGACCCGTGGAGGAATCCCAGGGTCCCATGGCACAGTTTGACAACTACTAGGTTTAGAGAAGCCAAAGAAAACATCTCCAACCTTTCTGTTCAATAGCTATGGATAGTGCTGAGGGAATTCGGTGCACAGGTGGTATTCTCTTCCATCCTACCAGTGAACGGACGCGTCAGATGGCATGAGAACTGCATCCAAGAGACCAACTGGCGGCTTCGGCAGTGGTGTCTCGAAGCAGGCTTCGGCTTCCTGGACAATGACCCACACATTACAATGAGGGACATGCTCAGCTGGGATGGGCTTCACCTGTCCCCCAAAGGTAAGCGTGTGTTTTCTTACAGGTTGGCAGATCTCCTCCGGCGGGCTTTAAACTAGGCTCGTTGTGGGGAGGGGAAGATGAGGGCGGGGGAAGCTGTGGACCACCAAACCAGGTGGCACCAACAAGGACAGCCCAGCCTGAAGAAAGAGAGCTTTGGGAACATGAAAGACAGGGGGTGGACAGCAATACGGCACAGGTAAGGAACGAGAAGGTAAGAGACAAAGAGCCCTTTGGGACTTGGAGCGGGGGGGGCAGCAAAGGCACCAGTCGCAGGGCTCAAGTGCCTATATACTAATGCTAGGAGCATGGGGAACAAGCAGGATGAACTAGCACTCCTGGTTGCACTAAACGCCTATGACTTAGTGGGGCTGACGGAAACCTGGTGGGATTCATCCCATGACTGGGCGGTACATATCGAGGGCTATAGATTGTACAGAAAGGACAGGGTGGGGAAAAAGGGGGGAGGGGTTGCGCTCTATGTTAAGGAGCAATATACATCAACCCTCATCAAGACAGAATCAAAGGATGAGGAAGTAGAAGGACTGTGGGTTAGGCTAAATGGGGGGCAAGGAGAAAAGGATTTGGTGGTAGGGGCCTGCTACAGACCCCCACATCAAGGGGAAGAAATAGATTTGGGGCTCCTGAGGCAACTCTCGGAGACCATAAAAGCTAAAGAGGCGGTGGTCATGGGGGACCTAAACTACCCGGACATCTGTTGGGAGGCACAGACAGCAAAGTCCCACCGCTCACACAGGTTTCTAACCTGTGTACAGGACCTCCACCTGACGCAGGAGGTACATGGTCCCACTAGGGGGAATGCCTTACTGGATCTGGTATTGGCAACGGGGGATGACATAGTAGGGGACCTACAGATCGGTAGCCATCTGGGGGACAGTGATCACCTAAAAATACAATTCAACATAAGGCGTCGAGTGGGTAAGGTAACTAGTAGGGTGAACGTGCTGGACTTTAGGAAAGCTGATTTCAGTGAACTCAGGCGATCAGTGAAGGACGCACTACAGAGTAGTAGTTTTGAAATGATGGGAGCCCAAGAAGGGTGGCTGTGCCTTAAGGAAACTATCCTTCGAGCACAAAGCGAGACGATCCCCATGAGAGGTAAAAGAGGGAAAGGGGCCAGGAGGCTTCCCTGGCTGACCAGAGAAATCCAGGGCAGACTAAGGGCCAAAAGGGGAGCACATAAAAAGTGGAAACAGGGAGAGATCACCAAAGAGGAATATACCTCTTCTGCTCGTGCTTGTAGGGAGGCAGTTAGACAGGCCAAAGCTACCAGTGCTGGCCACGGGTGATGACCTGGTGAGGGGGCTGCGGGTGATGGGCCACCTGGGAGACAGTGATCATCGCTTGCTGGAATTCACCATCCAGCGTAAGGTGGCAAAGGGCTGCAGCAAGGCAACAGCCCTAGACTTTAGGAGGGCTGACTTCAACAAGCTAAGGAGGATAGTTGGGGAAGCGCTGAGGACCCAGAGGGGAAGGGAATCAGATGTCGAAGGTGAGTGGTTGCTCCTTAAGGAGACGATCCTCCATGCCCAAAGGGAGGTAATCCCAACAAGGGTCAAAGGGAGCAGGAGGGCACATAAACCCCCATGGCTCACTAAGAGCATCCGGGAATGTCTCCTTGCTAAAAGGGAGGCATATACCCAATGGAGAGATGGGGTCATCGCCAAGAAGGACTATGTTATAGTCGCCCGAGGATGTAGGGGGGCAGTCAGGAGGGCCAAGGCAGAGTTGGAGATAGGACTAGCTTCCCGGATTAAGGACAATAAGAAGTCCTTCTTCAAATACATAGGGGGTAAAAAGAGGGTCCCGGGTAATGTGGGGCCCCTGCAGGACACGATGGGCAACTTAGTCATCACGCCAGATGACAAAGCTAACATATTTAACGATTTCTTTGCCTCTGTCTTCCTAAGTAGGGACCAGTTCAGCCACCTCCCTGCTGGGCCCCCCTCGGGCCCCGAGAGAGACACGCCTGGGCCAAGGGTTAGCGAGGAGTTAGTTAGGGTACTTCTGGAGAAGCTGGACGTGTTCAAGTCCGCTGGTCCGGACGATCTTCACCCTAGGGTTCTACAGGAACTGGCTGAGGTCATTGCGGGACCCCTGGCACGGCTCTATGAGCACTCGTGGTGCTCTGGCGAGGTGCCGGAGGACTGGAAGAGGGCCAATGTGGTCCCTATCTTCAAAAAGGGAAAAAAAGAGGACCCGGGAAATTACAGGCCAGTTAGTCTGACCTCAATCCCGGGTAAGCTCTTTGAAAAAATTATCCTGGCACACATCCAGGAGGGCCTTGCGGGGGAATGCATGCTCAGGGGCAACCAACATGGGTTTATCAGTGGCAGGTCTTGTCAGACCAACCTGGTGGCCTTTTACGATCAGGTCACCAAATCATTAGACGCAGGGGTTGCTGTGGATGTAGTCTTTTTGGACTTCCGGAAGGCTTTCGACACTGTCTCTCACCCTGTCCTCATCAAAAAGCTGAGAGACTGTGGTGTCGATGCCCACATGGTCAAATGGGTCGCCAACTGGTTGGAGGGCCGCACCCAGAGGGTGGTAGTGGATGGGTTCTTCTCGACCTGGAAGGATGTGGGCAGTGGGGTTCCGCAGGGCTCGGTCCTCGGGCCTGCACTGTTCAACATCTTCATCAGTGACTTGGATGAGGGGGTAGAAAGCACCCTGTTCAAGTTTGCTGATGACACTAAGATGTGGGGGGATGTGGGTGCACTAGAAGGGTGCAATAGGCTACAAGCTGACCTTGACAGGTTGCAACGGTGGGCGGATGAGAATAGGATGGGGTTTAACACTGATAAGTGCAAGGTGTTGCACATGGGGAGGAAGAACCGGCACCACACTTACAGGTTGGGGAACTCTCCTCTTGCCAGCACGGAGACGGAAAAGGATCTTGGAGTCGTCATTGACTCCACGATGAACATGGGCCGGCAGTGTGGGGAGGCAGTCAAGAAGGCCAATCGTACCCTATCATGCATCCACAGATGCATCTCGAGCAGGTCCAGGGAGGTGATCCTCCCCCTCTATGCGGCACTGGTCAGGCCGCAGCTGGAGTACTGCGTCCAGTTCTGGGCGCCACACTTCAAGAGGGACGTGGACAATATGGAAAGAGTTCAGAGGAGGGCCACTCGTATGATCAGGGGTCAGCAGGGCAGGCCTTATGAGGATAGGCTACGGGACCTGAACCTGTTTAGCCTCCACAAGAGAAGGCTAAGGGGGGACCTTGTGGCCTGCTACAAACTGGTCAGGGGGGATCAGCAGGTATTGGGGGAGTCCCTGTTCCCCCGTGCGCTGCCAGGAGTGACCAGGAATAACGGTCACAAACTGGCGGAGGGTAAGTTTAGATTAGATATTAGGAGGCGCTACTTCACAGTCAGGGTGGCTAGGGCCTGGAACCAGCTTCCAGGGGAAGTGGTGCAGGCTCCGAGCCTGGGGATTTTTAAAAGGAAGTTAGATGAGCACCTTGCCGGGGTCATCTGACCCCGGTGCTCTTTCCTGCTAAGGCAGGGGGTCGGACTAGATGATCTACCTAGGTCCCTTCCGACTCTAGCTACTATGAAACTATGAAACCATGGAGCTGAGGATGGCAACCCAAGTAAAAGACAATAAGAAATTGTTTTTTAGATATATAGGAAGTAAAAGGAAGGCCCAGGGAGGAATAGGACCTCTGCTAAATGGGCAGAAACAATTGGTGACGGACAGAGGGGACAAGGCTGAACTCCTCAACGAGTTCTTCGCCTCAGTGTTCCTAAGCGAGAAGCATGACAAGTCTCTCACTGGGAGTGTAGGGAGGCAGCAGCAAGGCACCAGACTTCCATGCGTGGACCCTGAGGTGGTGCAGGGTCACTTGGAAGAACTGGATGCCTTTAAGTCGGCAGGCCCGGATGAGCTCCATCCAAGGGTACTGAAGGCACTGGCCGACATCATTGCAGAGCCACTGGCGGGAATATTTGAACGCTCGTGGCGCACGAGTCAAGTCCCGGAGGACTGGAAAAGGGCCAATGTGGTTCCCATTTTCAAGAAGGGGAGGAAGGAGGACCCGGGCAACTATAGGCCAGTTAGTCTCACCTCCATCCTTGGCAAAGTCTTTGAAAAAATTATCAAGGCTCACATTTGTGAGAGCCTGGCAGGGCAAGTTATGCTGAGGGGAAACCAGCATGGGTTCGTGGCAGGCAGATTGTGCCTGACCAATCTAGTCTCTTTTTATGACCAGGTCACAAAACGCCTCGACGCAGGAGAAGGGGTGGATGTCGTATACTTGGACTTCAGGAAGGCCTTTGATACGGTATCCCACCCCATACTGGTGAACAAGTTAAGGGGCTGTGACTTGGATGACTGCACAGTCCGGTGGGTGGAGAATTGGCTGGAGGGTCGCACCCAAAGAGTCGTGGTGGATGGGTCGGTTTCGACCTGGAAGGGTGTGGGCAGTGGGGTCCCGCAGGGCTCGGTCCTTGGACCGATACTTTTTAATGTCTCCATCAGCGACTTGGATGAGGGAGTGAAATGTACTCTGTCCAAGTTTGCAGATGACACTAAGCTATGGGGCGAAGTGGACACGCCGGAGGGCAGGGAGCAGCTGCAAGCAGACCTGGACAGGTTAGACAAGTGGGCAGAAAACAACAGAATGCAGTTCAACAAGGAGAAATGCAAAGTGCTGCATCTAGGGAGGAAAAATGTCCAGCACACCTACAGCCTAGGAAATGACCTGCTGGGTGGCACGGAAGTGGAAGGGGATCTTGGAGTCCTAGTGGACTCCAAGATGAACATGAGTCGGCAGTGTGACGAAACCATCAGAAAAGCCAATGGCACTTTATCGTGCATCAGCAGATGCATGACAAATAGGTCCAAGGAGGTGATACTTCCCCTCTATCGGGCGCTGGTCAGACCGCAGCTGGAATACTGCGTGCAATTCTGGGTGCCGCACTTCACGAAGGATGCGGATAATCTGGAGAGGGTCCAGAGAAGGGCCACTCGTATGGTTAAGGGCCTGCAGGCCAAGCCCTACGAGGAGAGACTAGAGAAACTGGACCTTTTCAGCCTCCGCAAGAGAAGGATGAGAGGCGACCTGGTGGCTGCCTATAAGTTCGTCAGGGGGGCACAGAAGGGAATTGGTGAGTATTTATTCACCAAGGCCCCCCCGGGGGTTACAAGAAATAATGGCCACAAGGCAGAAGAGAGCAGATTTAGATTGGATATTAGGAGGAACTTCTTCACAGTTCGAGTGGCCAAGGTCTGGAACGGGCTCCCAAGGGAGGTGGTGCTCTCCCCTACCCTGGGGGTCTTCAAGCGAAGGCTAGATGTGTATCTAGCTGGGGTAATGTAGGCCCAGAACTCTTTCCTGCTTATGCAGGGGGTCGGACTCGATGATCTATTGAGGTCCCTTCTGACCCTAGCATCTATGAATCTATGAATCTATGAATCTATATGCATATATTTATCTAGTCACTTTTTTTGACTCTGGCTAAGCTATCTGCCTCTACAAGACCATTTTATTCTGGACATAAGGAAAATCCTCTTCACTGTCTGAGCCACGAAGGCCTGGCTTAGATTCCTCTCAGGGGTAGCGCAAGCAACTACTCTGGACACTGTCAAGAAACATTTGACTGTCTATCTTGCTGGGATCCTTTGACCCTAGCTGACTTCCTGCTCCTTGGGCAGGGGACTGGACCTGATGATCTTATGAGGTCCCTTCCAGCCCTAATGTCTATAAAATCTATTAAATCTATGAATCCACCATATGATGACATTCTCCATTTTGTCTTTTATTCCCTTCTAAATGATGCCCAAGATTTTATTGGGTTTTTTTGGTTCTCACTGCATATTGAGCTGATATTTTTAGAGAATTGTCTACACTGACTCCAAGATCTCATTCCTGAATTGTAGCTAGTTCAAAACCCAGCATTGTGTATGAATAGCTGTGGTTTTCCTTCCTATGGTGTATTACCTGGCACTTATTGACACTGAAATACATCTGCCATGTTTTGGGCCACTGTTTTAGCTTGGTGTGTCCTTCTGCAGCTCCTCTCTGTCAGCTTGGGACTTTACTACCTAGGATAATTTAGTAACATCTGTAAACCTCGAGATTTTACTGTTCACTCCCACTTCCAGATCATTGATGAAAATATAGAACAGAATTGGGCCTAACACATATCCCTGAATGACTCCACTAGTGTGCACATGTAGCACCCTTGTCATTTATACCATGATTAAAACGTTAATTAAAGCATAAATGTAATATGTACAGAGTACCTTACACTCAGCTCAAACCATTCACTTTACTCTCATCCCTTGAACACCAAAGCCATTACGCTTCTACAGAAATTTTGTACCATCCTTATAAGATTTCCACAAATATAACAAACTTCAGGATTACCCCAAAAGTTCTAAGCCATATGCTGATGCATGTGTTCTCAAAATTCACAGAGGCTTGTATTATATTATCATAACTCCCTACTAGTGTGTGTGTGTGTGTGTGTGTGTGTGTGTGTGTGTGTACACTAACCAATTGCCCATCAAGAATCTCGGGGCAGGGGGGACCAAGGCTCCTGCTCTCCCCCCCGCTGTGCTTTGGGTCTGGCCCTGTACCCCCCACCAAAGCCGGGCCAATTCCCCCTCTCCCCCAGTGCTTCCAGTCCAGGGCCACTTCCCCCTCCCCACTCCTAAGGCACCACTCCCCACACCCCTGCACTTCGGGTCTGCCCCCAGGGCTGTTGTCAGGGTGTGGAAGTAGCAGCAGCTGCAGCTTGTCCCACCATGCCCATCCCTTCCCTCCCTCCCCTTCCCTGATGGCTTTTATTGGGGCCTAGTATCTCCATGTCCCTATCCTCATTTCTCATCTGGTCAGGGGAGAGGGGGAATGGGCCTGCTCTGCCCCTACCTTCCTCCTCTCTTCCCCCCACTCTATCACCACTGCCTGCATTACGGACAGACAGACTAAGGCTTTTATAATATTAGAATTTCCTCTTTTTAGTTTATTCTTCATCCAGAAATGTAACTGTCTTTGGCACAAATTTCATCTAAATGATGCACAGGACTGTTCTTCTTGGAATTGTAAGAATGAGATTGTGAGGACATTGCAACACAGAGCCATACCCTCTCATCCATAAGCAGGAACAATTAGGGACTCAAAGTCTTCAATCATTTTCTGGACTTTCAAATCATGTTGACAAGCTTTGGTATGCTCAGTTGATTGCATTTCTAGCACTTTTAATTAATATTCCTTATACGTTATCTATGACAAGTGCCTCACTGTCCTTCAATGTCTGCACCTCAGCTTCATCCATTAAAAGAGTTTCATTGTGATAAATCAAGCTGCTTGCACAGATCTTTTCTGCCTCCTCTTTCAATTTTACAACAAATCTGTCTCATTTATATTTTGTAGTTCCTGGCAATACCTATTCCAGGTTTTATGTAAGACAGTATTTTTTCTGCCAGAAAAACCTTTCAAAAGATTTTTGATTATTTGTTGTGCCTTCCTGGAGGCATTTATCAAAAGAAAAAAAAAATCTGTATACCAATGTACTTTTGTTCAAGCCAATCTTCTTTTACCACTTTAATCACTGCATCTATTTCTCACATCATATGGGAGTATTTATCTCTTACAGTTTCATCTGTCTTCCTTTCAGCTCTTAGCTTTCTCTGTTGATCGTATAATTCACTAATCTCCATGATCCAAGGTTTTCTCTTTAGGATCTGTTTTCCCAGGAGCTTATCTGCAGTCTCAATAATGCAGCAGGAACTGCTATGGTCTTTCTGATCTAAGCTACTGAAACAGAGTTTGACAGTCTGCAACTTTGGTTCAGTTAGCTTCTTCAATTCTACCTGTGTTTCATAGACTTTCAGTTTGTCAGTGTTATAACAAACTTTGAAGGTGTTTGTTAGCCATTTCTTTCTTTGAAGTTTAAACTTGATGTCTGCTGTAAGCTATGATTGGATCCTATGTCAACCATTTTGAGGGAATAATTCCCTATTGTACTGTTATGCTACCTCTTCAAATAATGATGTTAGTTTGGTTATAATTCTACAGAACTGGCTTTTTTGAAGTCCACTGCATTGATGACTTATGCTTTAATAAAGTATTTTTTACCACCAAAGACATTTTCAGTCAACAATTGCACAAGACACAATCCCGGTCATTTTTGAATGCGGCGTCCGACCCTTCAATCCAGGAGGGCAGACACTTTGGGTGGTTCGCCCCGGTGGGGGGGCCGGGTGCCACCCACTCAAAACTGCTAGGAAACGTCCATGGAGATTTTCAGGAACACGTTTTTTGGACCTCAAATGCCCATCTTCGGTTCCAGGAGGTTGGTGAGAGAAACCCCCGGGGCAGAACTGGGCAGCTCCAGGCGGGAGTGTCCGCGTTTGGTGCCCCGGTGCCTTGTCAACCGGGGACCCGATCCTGGTGGGGCCGGGCCGGGCGGGAGTTCCAGGAGGCCGGGCACGATCCCGGCTTCGTCCCGCTGACCTGCCCCGGAGCCGGGCAGGTGGGGGGCGGCTGCCAGGGCCCCGGCAGGCGTGCGGGGCCTCGCGGTCGGTGCCCAGCAACCGCAGGAGGGGGCAGATGGCCCGGGCCGAGGCGGCAGGGGCCCGGGCAGCCGTCCGCGAGTGGATGTCAACCCAGAGCTCCGCAGGGGACCACGCCGGCAGCGAGGCCAGGCAGGAGTTCCAGGAGCCCGGGCACGATTCCGGGCTCACACTGGTAACCCGTGTGGAGGCGCAGCCGGCTGCTTTGCTGACAAACTTGATGCACATGATGACCCCAGGGTGGGTAATTCTTAGCACTAATGCCTATGTGCCAGTCACCTCATGCAATTAAAATGGCTCTAATGTTTCACCTTTTAGTTTTTTCCTCAGTGAACGTGTCTCCATGTGCAATTAAGGTGGAAAAATAAACTCCAGAGCTTATTGCTCTAGAGTTTTTTGCTTCTGGCCACATTATTTGAATATATTCCCTGGTGTTTGCTCATGCACACCATACAGGGCTCAGTCAGAACAGCTCAGGCTGGAAGGGGACCCAGAGGATTATCCTGCCAGCCTAGGGTTGCTCTTACTGGTCTCCAAGTGCTGCAGGGAGGGGATGCCTGGGACACAGGGTGCCTCAGCATAGGGCTAGTGAGCCAGCAGCCCCTGAACTGAGACACAGTGCACCCCAGCCAGCCACAGAGCAGCATGTGGAGATGGGAGAGCATCCAACCTGTCTCCACGCTCCCAGACTTGGCTGCTCCCATGTCTCCATGTGCTGTAGAGCTTCTGGCTGGGGCATATGGTGCCTCAGTACGGGGGCTGCCTGATGGCTAGTCATGCACTGAGGAATCCTATGACCCAGCCAGCTGGGGCAGTGTATACACATGCACTGCTACACATGAAAAAACTCCACAGCAGAGTAGTACTTGTATTTTACAAGAAAGCAAGTGATGGAAAGTTTGACTGCTCAAAGCTAAATTAGCTTTTTAGTATCCAACCAAAGAAATAAAAACCGATAAAAAAGACGATTGCTATTTTTTTAAACTACTGGACAACTCTTAATATCTTCAGTTAAAGTGCAAGTGGCCTGCATTTGTAAAGCTCCTGGACTTTCCAGTTACTAACATTATAGCCACTCAAGAGCAGCATCTAGAAAACAAGATATGCATTGTAGCACAGGTTTGAAGTTTTTTCAGCTGACAACTTTTATGGTGTTTATATGTCTAAATTCTATAATTATGTGTGTGTGTGTGTGTGTGTGTATATATATATATATATAATTAAAATATTTATTGCACACCAATCTGTTGTTTTGGGCATGACCTTTGCATCCTGAAGGACAATAATGCCCATAATTGAATCTTAACTAATGTAATACAGGCAAATTCCATTGATTAAACTGATATCAATTTGTATTGATGTCAGTTCAGTTACTGCAGATATTCATAGGTGTAAACAAAATAGATTTAGTCCAGTATCCCTTGTAGGGAAAATAATTGGAAAAAGCATTTAGTAGATTTTTTTCCCCTTAAGTTTGCTAATGATTACATGAAACATCAAACTATGTATATAAAGTCCCTTAGAGGCATAATGTGCTCTCTCTGATTGAAAGTTTGAAGACATTCACTGCTTAATGACATAATAAAAGTCTTAATAAAATAGTTCTGTTTGTTAAATGTCTTATATTTTGTTATAATAAAATTTAATAGGATAAGAAAAGATGTTTCTTTCAGGCATTTTAAAGCTATCAAAATGATTGTTTTATTATTAATATTGGTAATTAATGACAGCCTGAGATTTAATGAGAGCAGAGTAATCAATGTAGTTAAATGATGTGCTAAACTGACTGAACCAAGACTATTCAGAACAGACACAAACATAGAAACAATGAGTTCCTCCACACTGAGTGTCAGGCAGGAAAAGGAATGCCTCTGAAACATGTCCGTAAGAAAAGAAGAAAATCAATGTGTTGTATATATGCATCTTACCTCTCTCTCTCTAGGTACCATATCCAAATAGGACATTGGTGAACATGGTCTTTCACAGATTTCTTCTCTTTGAGACATACAGAATTTCCCATGCCGATACATTCATCCATTTAAATAGACTCAACATAACTCAACCTCTGTCTCCCTCAATCTCTCTTTCCTTCAATCCTTCAGTCTTTCCAGTTACAACCAAACTTCCAGTTTCCTCTTTCCCCATAATGTGTTTGAGAAATTCTAGCTGTCTCTTTTTGATGTTAATCAGCAGCTTCCTCCTGAGCCTGCTCATAATGAAGTATCTTCATTTGAAGTGTGACTTGTCCAGTATACCTTCAAGATGCAAGATTTAAGAACTATATCTCAGTTGCTTCAATTCTCTTTTCCATATTTGGTGATATTGTCTAACATTCTGATGAACACATGAGGACTGGTGTAACAGCAATCCAAAACTCTTAACTTTGTCCCCACAAAAATTTTACTATTGTCAATATCTTTTTCATTTTCTGAAATGTGTCTTTTGCCTTCCCTATTCTCCATTTTATTTCATGATCACATTTACCATCTGATGTTATCCAGCTTCCCAAGTAGTTGAATTTATTGACCTGCCTTATCTGTTCCTTTTCCACTTTAATGTTGCATACAGAAATGATCCTCTTCTTTGTAATTACCATGCATTTTGTTTTTCTATAGTTGATATTTAAACCCTTCTTCTCACTTTCACCAATGATTTTATCTAAAATTCCTTGCAGCTACTCTTCTGCATCAGCTATTAAGACTGTGTCATCAGCATAACACAAGTTGTTCAAAATTAAATCCCTCATTGAAGGGAATGAGAATATTACCACTGACTTTAGTGAGTTAGGGTTGCACCCATTAAGTTTAGCTACACTAAACTGGCTTATGGGTGATATGCAGCCCACATGGCCAATATTACTAACCCTTGTGGCCATTACCCATGTGGAATTGGCAGAGCTGACCCAAGCAGGATGTGGGGCCTGGGGCAAATCAGCCCATTTTGGGTCCTGCCCCTGGTCTGATCCTATGGGCCCTAGAGTGATGGTGGTGGTGGCATGAGCATTGCGGGGACAGGGGGAGCAAGCAGCTGGAAGTGGAGCCGCCGCTCTGCCCAGCTCCGCACTGCCACTGTTCCACCCCAGTCCGCAGGCCCCCCAAAGTGCAGGGCCCAGGCTGGTTGCTCCAATTCATTCCCCCTCTCCCAGGGATGGACCTGGGAATGGGCATTCCAAGCACAGTGGCTTTTTGTCCCCCCATAGAACAAGCTATGTTACACAGAGGAAAAGTCAGCCTCGTAAGCATCTGTAACCAGTCTGAGGGAAGGGCAAGGGCAAACAGCAAAGAACCAGCACCATACCTACAGGCTGGGGAACTCCCTTCTCATCAGTGCAGAGGCAGAAAAGGATCTTGGAGTTGTCATTGATGCCAAGATGAACATGGGCCAGCTGTGTAGGGATGAAGTCAGGAAGGCCAACCACACCTTGTCATGCATCCACAGGTGCAAATCAAGCAGGTCCAAGGAGGTGATCCTCCCCCTCTATGTGACACTGGTCAGGCCACAGTTGGATACTGCATCCAGTTCTGGGTGTTGCACTTCAAGAGAGATGTGGACAACATGGAGAGGGTCCAGATGAGGGCCACTTGCATGATCAGGGGGCAGCAGGGCAGGTCCTGCGAGGAGAGGCTACGGGACCTGAACCTGTTTAGTCTCCCCAGAGAAGGCTGAGGGGGAGATCTAGTGGCCTGTTACAAACTAGTCAGAGGGGACCAGCAGGCATTGGGGGAGTCCTTGTTCCCCTGAGTGCTACCAGGAGTGACAATAATGGTCACAAGCTGGCAGACAGTAAATTCAGATTAGACATCAGAAGGCACTACTTCACTGTCAGGGTGGCGAGGATCTGGAACCAACTTCCAAGCAAAGTGGTGCTGGCTCCTACCTTCGGGGTCTTTAAGACAAGGCTAGACAAACACCTTGCTGGGGTTGTTTGACCACAGTACTCTTTCCTGCCATGGCAAAGGGTTGGACTTGATGATCTGCTCAAGCCCCTTCCAACGCTACAAATTATGAAACTATGAAACTACGAAAAGCAGAAGTGAGGTGTCTACACTCATGTGGGTACTGTTGCCTTCTTGGCCACAGCAGGCATGGAGCAGGTGTGGTGTGGTGGGTGTGAGGGGGAAACCTGAGAGCTTCTTGACCCCACTCAGTAGTTGGGGTAGTTGGTACTTACTAACACAGGCCATCTTATGGATGTAGTGCTAGGGTGGAGACCCTTTAGGGTGGAAATGAAGGGACTTGCTACATGGTAATTTGGGGCAGCTCCTGGAGCTCCTAACACCTAGATTGTCCACACATTAACACATGAAAGTAGCTTTAGGGCCTTACTATATGTTACACTGTGAGCCACACAAATGTTGTTCATCTTAGTGTTAGCTTGTAGTCATACCTTCAATGTGAGCAAGCAGCACACTTGTGAGGAGTGGCCATACCTTAATCATTCCCTGGAGTGGCATAACTTTGAGCCTCACAACACGTGCTTTAAGCCACTTAAAAGTATTAATGTGTAGACAATCCAGGGGTTAAAAGCCCCAGGAGCAGCTCAAAATTAATGTGTAACAAGGTCCTTAAGCACTCATTATGCAGCTAAAAGCTAAGCCACTCCAGCGCAGGATTATCTCTGACCTGTATTACCCCAGTTTCCGGAACCATTCTGGGTGATGGGGGAAGACAAGAAGGCCTGGAATGCATGGAGAGGAGGGGAGAGGGGATTCTTACCATTCAGTCCTCTAGGCCCCTGCGGGCCTGAAAATATGACTGCTCCAAACTAGAACTAGCATTATCACCAATCAAAATTTATATGGGTCACAGCTTAAGATGTTACAGGGTCCTGAGGGTAGCCTGTAAAAATAGTGGTATGAGTAAAATAGTCCAGGAGGACGGGAGTCCTATGGCTAGAGACTGAAATTATGAATAAACCTGTATAAGTGAGCAGAAACCAGTTAAAAATGTAACACAACAGAAGTTCAGGGCACATAAACTGCTTTCAAAATGGCCAAAATGGAGTTAAGATAAACCTGGGTGGATGAAGTATGAGACTTAGTTCATTTAGGCTAAATCAGTTTATTTAGCTTCTGTACTAGATCTGCTCCAGATTCAAGTTAATTCACAGCCCCTCAGCATCCCAGGATGCTTAGTACCTCCCCACAAATTTCCCCTCACCCCAGCAGGGGTGGGGGAAGGCTGGCCTTAGCCTAAGCTGTATGCTCCAACTAAGCTGGAAGGCATGCTTTAGCACTTCTGGCCTGGGCTATTGCTGGCATGTGGTCACATTTCCAGAATCAAAAGTGAATGTCTGTTTACTTGCTTATTGGTTCAATTTGTGCAACTTAGACTAACCTTAAAAAGTTGAATCAGTTAATCCTTGGGCTTTTTGACCATCTGTATTTAGCCTATTAGTTCAATGGGAGGCTGTCTATGGAACTGGGCTGAAAATAGGCAAATATACTTGCTCTTCATCTTACTGCATTTCTTCACATTCATTCTGCTCTTTGGCTTACTTGAAGCTACCAAAAGAAGGGATTACATAAACAACGTGAAACAAAAGAGCCTTCCTCTGTCAGGGAAGCTGCATACTGGGCAAACCCACATTTCCTTGGCTTCCCCTGGAATTCATATCTTTGTGCCCAGCACAGCCTGATTTTAAAGAATTACTGTTTCAGAGAAGAAGCTGCCAAATTTCTTATTAAATATGAATATATCTTGTTTTAAACTACAGGTTTTAGCAAGTGCATATTTTCAAAGGAGGACAATTTAAATAGTACTGTCATATATTTACTACTATGGACAGATACTAAAACATTGCTTGTTGTTATGAAGTCACTTTATTAAGTGAACTGCCAGATATTTTGACATTAATGGTGCTCCATTTCATTTGTAGCCCAGTCTAGTTGGTATAGTCTGAGGATGCCTAATGAATAAAACCCCTCAGGTTAGGTGAAGGAATGCATAGACTATGTATCCCATGGGGCTTAGGTATGAGCCGCACACCAAACTGCTGAGCTTGCTCAAGGTGAAGTGTTTAGGCATGTGCAGAAACAAACCTTTTGGCATCTGGACATGTTGAAAATTGTGACACATATAGAAGTTAGGTGGCAGCTATCAGGGCATTTTGAGGATCACAATTCTGAGCGTAGGCACCTAAGATCTGTTCAATTTCCACTATGGACACCTGAATTTCTTTTTTGGATATAAGCCTGCTGTGTTAGATATAGAAATTACTAAGATAGAAGTCTTATGATGGACACTTGGGATGCAATCTTAGCAGTCTCTGTTCAACACAGAATTGCTCTCTACTTGGCTAAATAATTTTATTAAAACTACACACAATTGCAAGATTCATATGTTTCCAAATAAAGACTGTTTCCAAAATAAATTCATAACAACAGCAACGACCAAGATAGAATACAGCATCCCTCAACACAATTTTTGCATGGATTGAATCTGGGAAAAGATAAAGTAAATAGAAATTAATATGATTGTGTTTGCAAAGCCTATTTTTAGGTTATGGTTTGAATGAATGTGAGGCAGATGATGCTGAAGTAGATCTGAGAGATCCCTTTCTGATGATGATGAGATTATGATGATGAACTGATGTTTCCCTTTTCTGGAGAAATGCAATTTGGAGAATATGAACAATGACGTGTTGCATCCAGAGAACAGAAACTGCTGACCCTACATCTATAAAATGGGTCTCTTAGATAAAGAGAATTACATTTTTTAAAGACTAGCACTCTCAGGTAAAGCAGATAAACAATATATAATCAAATTGAAAAGGATCACAGTAATTGAGCTCTGATTGTTTCCCCATAAGAATAATGTTAAACAGCAGAGTGGCTGCAATGAGGATTGCCATGTTCACAAATAAACTCTTTAGGAGAGATAGGAAGTACAAATCAACTAGTATATTATACCTTTTTTTTTTTTAAATGGAATCACTTTTCAGCTCCAAAAAACCCACAAACAATTCTCAGGAACCAACAAACACATGCAAGAAAAAGCCTGCAATGATGAATAAAATATTCAGGGGGAAATTACAGCTATCTTTAGGAACCCAGTGGAAGAAGACTTTGCAAAATTGCAACTGAAAGTTGTACATCTTAACAAGAGTCAGGTACAATTCACGAATGCCTATCTTATATATTTAGTTATAAAAATGATTTACAGATGGCTATACTTTCTCACAGCATAATAGGAACCTGACCATGTAGACTTTAAAAAGAAAGAATTAACTTCATAGTTTAAATTCTAGTGGTAACTAGAGGACATTCCAACAGATGCTTATGATCTGTAATTAGTGTAGGGAGCAGACTCTAAGCAAGAGTCTTTAAAGTTTAAACCACACAAGGGAAATATAAAAACTTACTATGAGAGGAAAAAGAGTATAAAAGGGAAGATCTTACCTGATAATTTCTTACTTGGAATGATGTTTCAGTCACCAATCTTCACCATGGGATTTTCTATACCATGGATATGCTTTGGGGCAGATCTATATTCTTTGGTTGCTGACTATGGGACAGAATCTTAATTTGCTGAGATGTGATTATATATAGTGTGCTCTTGCCAAAGGATCCATCTAATATGTCTGAAAATTTATGCTATACAGATTTCTTTTGTTAACAAAGACAGGTATGCTCAGTGCTTTAAAACTGCTGTATAAGGTTATTTCAGCCCCAAAAGTGGGCATTGTTTTATTTGAATTTGCCCTTTAAAACACCAGGGTTGGATCCATTATTTGTTCTGAAAATCAAGATCACAGGCTTAAAATGGTACCAAAAGGTCACTCAGACTAATTGGAGTGATTTGAGCACTGGCTTAATGTACTTGTGGTGGTCTAATCCATGGTGCAGGCAGGCATTTACTTTCAGCCTGAATCTGTGAGGTCTTCACATTGCTTCTTTCTTAGTACAAGGCTAAGACACTGACGTTCTCAAACTGTTTAGTTTTAGTGACTCTTCTAATATCCAGCTTGGGTCATGCTATTTTATAAGAAGATAAGAAATATGTTTTTGATACTATTGTTTTTTTACTATTTTTATATCTTACTGGAACATGGTTTTGTTAGTCATAACAAAATAATAACTTTTCTTTTCTGAATCACCTTAAGGGATAGATCTACTGTATGTAGTTTTTCAGCTTTATTTTGAAAACCTCATTTTGCTTGCTCATGTCTAGTAGCGTTAAGTAAAGAAGGACTCAAAGTTTACTTCCAATATTCTAAGAGTCATCAGGTCCTGCAGGCTAGATGAAAGGTGAAGGGCCAGTCCACTGGTCAGCTCAATGATTGAGCCCCCAGACCAACCCCAATGCCAGATCCAGTGCACCCCAAACCAGCCCTGAGTTTTGTATGCAGCTTTCATTTTGGACTAGCTCTGCACACCACTTTTAGCATGTGCTCACCCATGCCCATGCAGCATCCTCCCACCCAAGCCCCATGTGCTAGGTGAAGCAGGTGGAGCCAATCTGGTATACACTGCATACGCTGTATGGGTCTACTTCCCATGGGCAGCCCCCTGGGTTCAGTGATAAGGTTCAGCAGGCTGGATGCAGCCCATGGGCTGTATCTTTGACTGTTCTAAGTCCTCAATTTGCATTGAAGTCAGGTCCAGACACTCAAAAAGTCTGAGGTGGAAGTGGTTTCAGTTTTGTACTTTAATGGCCCAAATATAGGCCAGGAGCAAACAGAACAGATGTGTGCCTGCATTGGCCAAGGCCAGCAGTTTGGGGGTGCTCCCCCATGCCTCCCCATTGAGTCCAGCTGAATAGCTGGTCAAACCTGATTGGCTAGTGTGGCTCCTCTCTCCAACCCCACCCCCCCTTCCAGTGACCAGGGGCAACCCCTCCCACAGCTGTGCTAGCTCAAGTCTGGGGGGAGAGGGGCTAGCTGCAACTTACAGGCCTGGCAGGAGCTGGGGCTGGGAGGAGCCAGCACAGTCAGGAGTGGAGTGGGGGAGCAGAGTCCCATGCTATGTGGACCTCCCCCCACACCTCCAAGCTGTACTGGCTTGGGTCTGTGGGAGACAGGGATGGGCCCATGTAATGAGGGCCTCTGATCCCCCCCTGCTGTTGCCTGGCTTAGCTGACAGGTACAGGCAGGAGCCCAGGCTGGGAGTCATGTGGCTGTCAACTGGCTGTCAACAGGGCAGGCAGGATCTGGGCATGAAGCATGCCTGGAACAGGGCTGGAACAGATGGCTGAGGCTAGTGAGCCACCCTGTGAAGGTGTTAGAAATAGAATATTGTTAGAAATGCGCAGCTTGCATCTTGCACCTGATAAGAAAGAAATACTGCCAAGGACTTTTTCTTTCCTAGCCTTGCTACAGCCTTTCTTATGCTAATTGCAGTTTCTCCCCCTCACCTGCCTTAAATCTTTCTCATGCAGATTGCAGGAGCCAAAATTCAATTATCTGTGTCCTTGAAAAAGGGGGGGGGAAAGTAAACTATTGGTGACCTGTCGTAGTTTCTGAGCATGCTTAATTAGCTGATGCATATTTACTTCTCCGCCCTGCATACTTAAGTAGTTAATTATATTATACATGCGATGTATGTAGTGATGTAACTTACATGTATGTTTGTATGAAACGGAAGTAAGCTGTAAGAGTTCCTGTTTCTGCACACGTGCCCAGGAGAGAGAAGATAAATTTCGCTTGCGAATACCAATACAGGGTCAGAGTAATCTGAGTACCTGACTCTGCTCTGACCTTTGTTTGCAAACAAATGCCACCTTTGTGCCGTTTAATGTATGTGTGTCTGTGATTTTTTGTGGGCCTCCAGAGAAACGAACCGCTTTATGCATCAAAGGGAAGGTTAACAGGGACCCACAAAGCAGCCTGAGACTGAACTTTAGTTGAGAGTGGATCTAGTACAGAAGAACTATTGCTTAAGTTTGATACTACATCCATCCAGGTCTTTCTTAGACTGGGTTCTGCCATTTATTAATTGGTCTATGTGCATTGAAAGTCTGTTTGGTTACAGATATAGACTGATTTCCAAACACTTATACAGGTATAAGTGTAATGTCTGTACCTAGCTTGAGTCTAATATGTTTAAAATATTTTAGAGGAAAGTATCTTTAATAGATTTTCTTTTTGGAGGGATTTGGTTTAGATTCTGAAGTCCTTCCCTCCCCCCTTTCCCTGAATGAAGACATTAACTGATGTGACAGATGGGTCCTTCTCTTTTCTGATTACTTATTTGGTGAGATTTGCATTTTCTCTTTGGATGTCTTTCTGATGAACTAGAAAAAAAAACACTGAAATCTGCAATATGATCGACTCTTTGAAATGGGTTTCTCTCTCAGAACCGCAGCTGTTTGACTATTTTTCTCCTGCTATTCACTCTGTAAATGAGAGAAATTTTGTGAAGTCAGCTTTGCACTAGGGCTTGATCATTTTTTATTCTCTGTTTGGTGACTGTTATCTCACCTTAGAGAAGCTCCATTCTTTGCCATAGTATATTTAGGGTGCACAAAACACTACTCCTGTATGTCCAATGTAAACAGCAAGTTGTTTAGTAGATTGGAAAGGTGTAGCATATGTTACAAGGCAAAGCAGCCAAAGGAAGTATAGTACATAGCAAGATGGAATAAACTGGTTGGAATCCAGACCGTACAAAACAACAGCATGTTTGCTTAGAAAAGCTGACTGACCTGTGCACAGTTAGCTTATGTTGGTTATATTATGCCTAATTACCTACCGAGACAGCAACTTTTACACTTCAGATGCAGTCTCTAAATAGATTTACCAGTGAGGAAAATTAGAAAAAGTAACCCCATTTCTAGGAAAGTTCTGGTAGTGGCAGCTGAATTACACTCTTCTCTCCATTCCCTCATTAAAAAAGAACTCTTGCATGTCAAAAAGACTGACTCCTGGACCTTATGAAAACCCATTTATTGGTTCACTCCAACACAGAGGTGCAGATTAGCTGAATGTGAAATTACTACCTTTGTTTGTACCTATCATCTTTTCCATTTTACCTTGCATCTGGAAAATGTTGCCAGCTGGATTCAGATGTTTGTAGATCTTTTGCAGAGGAAAGTTTTGAAAATTCTCTTCTTTCCTATAAAATTATGGGAACCTAAGTTGAGTTGGGTGGAAACACATTATTTCATTGAATATCCATTTTCAACAAAAAATATTTTATCTTAACATCCTGTTTTTTAAAAACTAAAAGTTTCCACTTGACTGTGACATATGTCAAGCCGGTACTCTGATTTTATTTTTATTTTTTTGCTCTTTAGGTCTTAGGTCTACTGTCTTTTTCCCTTGACTTTTAAAACCTGTCCTTCAGATACAAAAGCTTTCTTTTCTCAGGCAACTATTGCTGAAATGAGGCAGAGCCTGAGGCCAACAATGTTTAACTTCAGATCTGGTTCCTACATGGCTGCTTAGGAAGTGTTTTTACCTGGTATGGCTACAGGGAACAGTGACTTTATCAGTGAAACTTAGAAATGTTTCATCAAACATAGACTTCAAGAGAACCAACTTCAACGTATTGAGGAGATTAGTGGGAGAGGCACTGGGGTTCTCGAGAGCAGGGGAACTCAGTGCTCAAGATGAGTGGTCGTTCCTTAAGGAGACGATACTCAGGGCCCAAGGGGTGACCATCCCAACAAGAAGCAAGGGGGGCAAGAGTGCCCGAAAGCCCCTCTGGCTCACCAAGGGTGTCTGGGAATGCCTGATGCCAAAAAGGCGGCATACAGCTGGTGGAAAGGGGGGTGCTATCTCCAAGAGGAGTATACCTCCTCTGCTCGGGCCTGTAGGGGGGCTGTCAGGAAAGCTAAGGCAGCCATAAAGCTAGGACTAGCATCCAAGATCAAAGATAATAAAAAGTCCTTTTTCAAATACATAGGGAAGATGAAGAAGGCACTGGGAAATGTGGGGCCCCTGAAAGATTCTCTGGGCAATCTGGTGGTTGCTCCAGAGGAGAAAGCAGACTTCTTTAACCAATTCTTCACCTCCATTTTCTTGTGCAGGGACCGGGACTTCCCCACCATGGTGCAAGACAGACTCGAGCAGAACACCTACAGACCTCAAGTTGGGGAGGACCAAGTTAGAGAGCTTCTGGAGGGACTGGAATTGTTCAAATCAGCGGGTCCAGATGCTCTCCACCCCAGGGTGTTGAGGGAGCTAGCAGGGGTTATTGCAGGGCCCTTGACCCAGCTTTACGAGAGCTTGTGGTGCTCAGGCCAGGTGCCAGATGACTGGAAGATAGCCAAAGTGGTCCCCATCTTTAAAAAGGGGAGGAAGGAGGACCTGGGGAACTATAGGCCCATCAGTCTTACCTCAATCCTAGGGAGACTCTTTGAGAAGATCATCAAGGAGCACATCTGTGATAGGCTGGCTTCAGGGATGATGCTCAAGGGCAACCAGCACGGTTTCATTACTGGCAGGTCATGACAGACAAACCTGATTGCCTTTTATGATCAGGTCACAAAAGCATTGGATGCAGGTGTCGCCATGGATGTAGTCTTTCTGGACTTCAGCAAAGCGTTTGACACCATCTCCCACCCCATCCTCATTAAAAAACTAGGTGACTGTGGCATTGATGCCTACACAGTCAGATGGATTCCAGATTGGCTGAAAGGTCATACTCAAAGGGTGGTGGTGGATGGGTCATATTTGACGTGGGGAACATGGGCAGTGGAGTCCCCCAGAGCTCCGTCCTTGGGCCCGCGCTGTTCAATTTCTTTATCAGCGATTTGGACGACAGGGTGAAAAGCAACCTGTTTAAATTTGCTGAAGATACCAAAATTTGGGGTGAGGTGAGCACACTAGTAGGGAGGGAAAGACTGCAGCAACTCCTGGATAGGTTACAGGGGTGGGCTAACAAAAACAGGATGTGTTTCAATACTGATAAGTGCAGGGTGCTGCACTTGGGCAGTAGTAACCAGCAGCACACTTATAAGATGGGAAACTCCCTTCTTGATAGCACGAAGGCAGAAAGGGATCTTGGAGTCATTACTGACTCCAAGATGAACATGGGCCGACAATGCGAGGTCACGGTTGGCAGGGCTAACCGGACCTTGTCATGCATCCACAGGTGCATCTCAAGTACGGCCAAGAAGGTGATCCTCCTTCTCTATGCAACACTGGTCAGGCCACAGCTGGAGTACCGCATCCAGTTCTGTGCTCCCCATTTCAGGAGGGATGTGGACAACATTGAAAGGGTCCAGAGAAGGGTCACCCGCATACAGGGCAGACCCTACAATGAGAGACTGTGGGACCTGAACCTGTTCAGCCTTCACAAGAGATGGCTGAGGTACATGATGACCATCTATAAACTCACTAGGGAGGACCAGAAGGGTTTGGGAGAGCCCTTGATTCCCCTAGCACCCCCTGGCATAACAAGGAATAACGGCCACAGGTTGTTGGAGAGTAGGTTTAGATTAGACATCCATAAGAACTACTTCACAGTTAGGGCGGCTAGGATCTGGAACCAACTTCCAAGGGAAGTGGTGCTCGCTCCTACCCTGGGGGTCTTTAAGAAAAGGCTTGATGCCTACCTGGCTGGAGTCATTTGAGCCCAGTTTTTCTCCTGCCCAGGCAGAGGGTCGGACTTAAAGATCTACAAGGTCCCTTCTGACCCTACTTCTCTGATTCTATGATTCTGTGATTCAAACAGAGGCATTATAGTTCCTTTATATAAAAAATAATCTTCTTGACAAGTAGATACTTTTTTTGCCCCATTTACAATTTATGCTTTAAAAAAAAATCAAAGGTCTTTGAATGAGCTATTTGTATTCTGCTGCAAACTCATCTTGCTTCATTTGATTTAGTTTTAAATGTTTAATATTGGGCATTAGAATGCACCACAGTACAGAAACTGTCTTGTTAAAGGCAAAGATTTATTGACAGAAGCTGATTTAGGTTCATTGTCACTTTTAATTTGGTTGGGTAGCTCAACAGATTTTTTATGTAACTTAGAATAAAATTCACCCACTATTTAATTTACACAGATGGACAATAATGCCCATGCTTTGAATCTTTGACATAAACTTCTGAAGGAAATTCAACCATGTCTTTTTCAGCTATGATCAGACATGTCCATATGCAACATAGTTATGATACCAGTGACCATGACAAATAATGATGGATGGCATAAAACTAGAAACCAGGAGACTTAAAAATGCTTTGTATATATATATATTACATGAATACTACTGTTGTGTATGGATGAAAACTTCACTGCAAACTAGCACACTGTATCCGTATTGCTTCCAGGCTGGATTCTTTATGAGGGGGTGATGAATAGGATCCAGCCACATGCTTTCCAACAAGAACTGCACAAATCCTCCAACCAACTTTACTGAAATTACTCTGCTTCAAGTCCTCACCCAAATAAAATGGGGGAGGGGTCATATTTCACAATTCTGCAATCCACTTCCATAGCACCATCCCAGGAGAGAGGTTATCTCAATTCTTACTATTAACCAAGTCATTCTTTTAACAGATATACTGCCTATTTTTGGCTACATTTTGCACCTTGCTTTTTTGGGACATTTAAGAGGACCTTATCTTACTGACATCAAAGACAATGCAGGAAGGGGTTTTGTTTTGTTTTGATTTTTATTTCTTTTTACATTGTCCAAGGATGCATTGCAGTTAAATGTTTCCACTGGATTCTATTCTTACAAGTATTTCTAAAATATTAGAGACAATACTTATACTAAAGTACTTCGATCAAGATTTCTGTTCTCACTAATTGCTCAAATAACATGAATCATTAGATAATAGCTGTAATAGCTTCCTTAGACTGGTTAGTGAATACTATTATGAAAAAAACAAAACAAAGGAAGCTAAGTGAGCTGGATTCTATCCTGAAATTCCAGGTGGGAGCACTCTTGCAGGACTCAGTGTGAACAGGCTTTACTGTAAATAATGCTTGTGAATAGTTTCCTACGTAGGACATCTATATGCTCTTTTCATCCCAGGGGCAGATGGCAGTCTTGGCCTCACAGCAGGACACAGAGACTGACCCCTGGTTGGTTCCCCATGGCATAAAGTTTCTTTGTACTGGGTAAATGTTGTCCCCAGGCTTTTGATACATTCTTCCACAACATTCTCCCAGGCAAGCTAAGGACTGGATGAATGGACTGTATGGTGGATAGAAAACAGACTAGAGCATCAGGCTCAGAGAGTAGTCATCAATGGCTTGATGTCTAGTTGGCAGCCAGTATCAAGTGAAGTGCCCCAGGGGTCGGTCCTGGGGCTGGTTTTGTTCAATGTTTTCATCAATAACTTGGAAGGTGGCATAGAGTACACCCTCAGGAAGTTTTCAGATGACATGCTGTTGGCCCAAACACAGTAGGGTAAGCTGGATGGTGAGTTGGTCTTCCATACTGAGGTTCAGTTTCTACCTGATGTTCCTTATCTGTTGCCCTGTGGGGTCAGGCCAACTCTCAGGATTTCAATATTCCTCTGTTAGACAGGAGGGTGTGACACAATTGCACATCTACAAACACACAAATCAACTGGATGCATACATACACACACACACACTACCAACTCAGGCACATACACATCCAAACTAGCCTAGGCACATGCATACCTATCACCAATTCAAGCACATACACTATGCATCCTAAAAGTCAGATAAAAATCAGTTGTCCATACCCACACACTCAGTATACATACACAGATCACTAATTCATATATCATACACACATATATGTTACAAACACACTCACCAGTTCACACATATACAACCCACCTACATATAGGTAAGTTCCTAACTTGGATGGCACAGTATGTATGCATGTGCTTGGGGTACCTGGGATACTTGGGGGAAGGTTAAGGTGAGAGAAAGAGTTAAAGTGTAGGGAGTGTAAGTTGCCAGAACTGAGTTTAGAACTGGTGGACTAGAGAGAAGCTGGCTGAGGAACTGAGGCTTGGGGTTACTTAAGGTAGATTGGGGCTGGAAACTGAGGCAGACAGCTGAGATATTGGGGGGGGGGCAGATAAGTTGTGGCAAGGAGGAGACAGCCAGGAAAGAGACAGAGGGGCAGAAACCTGGGAGCTTGGGGCTGGAAACAGGCTGACAGCTTAGAGACTGGGGGAGAGGGGACAGATAAGTAGTGGCAAGGAGGAAAGAGTCAGTAAACAGACAAAAACCCAACTCGGGGTTTCAAAATAACAGGTTTATTAAGCAGGCAACACACTACACAGGCCCCTGAAGTTATTGGTTCACACACACACAAGCCCTCACAATGGCAGCAGAAGAAAGAGACTCAATGGAAGGGTTGGAGTCCAGATGGTGAAGAGAAGCAGAGTCCAAATCCTTGGTTGAAGATGGGGTAGGAGGTGATAGCTACCTATGCAGGCTGGAAAGGGATCTTTGTCCATTAGGTGTTGTCCAGGGAGGGGTGGGTCGCTGGCAGGATAGGTGGTGTGGCATGGTGCTGGTCCAGATGGAGAGGGCTTCCCAAGGAGTCAGTCTTCACTACCCCTTTTTATGGGGCAGACTACCTCTGATCTCCGATGGGGAAGGTCCCTCCAGGCAACGTCAGTCCTGTCCCAGAGGGCTCCAGGTGTTCTTACTGAGCATGTGCAGCCTTGGCACAGTGGTGGGTTGCCTCACCTTTTGTTTCTTGAATACTGAGGGTGGTTCCAAGGGCTGGGTCTTTGGTCCAGGTATTGGTGTTGATGGTTCGGTCATTCAGAGGGAGCTATTTTAGACCAACTGCCATTGTCTCTGAAGCACCCTCATGCATCTCCATTCATTCAGGAACCAAGTTACATAGGAGGGGTAGGTGTGAATCATGGATTACACAACTGGGTCTGGGGACAGGATGGAGACTTGACAAACAAAATGGAAACTTGATATGACTTACGCTAACTTACATATGTAGGCCTAAATCATATAGTACCAGTAAAACAGTAATATAGAACAGTAAAAATCAATATAAACATAATATTTATACAATATAAAGAAGGAGAAAAAACAAAACAAATACAACTTGCTACCAAAATAAAATGCTGAAGCTTATCCTATGTCTTAGCTCACTTATACTTATCTATAGGGAATAGAGAGGGAAAGAAAAAGTCAGAAATACTTGGGGAGGAGGAGGGAATGTATTTTAAAAGAAAAAAAGGAAAAACTGGGGGTTTTGCTACATGTCCAGGTACTGATCTTCTTCTAAGCCCTGGACTTTGTCAGTGGTAGTTGAGTGATTATATTTGTAGAAGGATAGTTAGAGAGTTTCAGCATCTGCACACTGCAGGTACTTGTATCCATATTGTCTCATCAGTTCATCGAGTAGCTACAGGTAGATTTTGAAAAGGGCTGCAGAGACTCTATTGATTTTTGGGAAAATTCTTCAGTGAAGGATCTGGTGGTAGAGATGCATTTTTCTATTATTAGTTGTTGAACCCCTCATCTTCCATTCGCCTAACACATTGCATCCCTCCACACCTGAGACAAAAGACATTTTACAGTCTGTGTTCCCCTATAAGGGGATTTTCTCCTGCCTTGGTCAGCTCATATTCAGAGTGACTGAGACAAATTGGAGCATTAAGCCAAAAGGAATCTCACAAGGTTCAACAAGGACAAGAGCAAAATCCTGCACTTAGGATGGAATAATCCCATGCACCAGTACAGGCTGAGGGCTGATTGGCTGGGCAGAAAAGTACCTGGAGGTCACAGTGGACAATAAGCTGAATATGAGACAGCAGTGTGCCCTTGTTGTCAAGAAGGCTTACTGGGCTGCATTAGTAGGTGTGTTGCCAGTAGGTCAAGGGAGGTGATTATTCCCTTCTATTCAGTTCTGGTGACACCACAATCTGAGTACTGTGTTCAGTTTTGGGCCCCTCACTGCAGAAAGAATGTGGACAAATTGGTGAGAGTTCAGTGGAGGATGACAAAAATTGTGAGGAGGCTGGGGGACATGACCTATGAGGAAAGAGTGAGGTAAATGGGCTTGTTTAATTTAGAGAAGAGGAGACTGAGAGGGGACTTAATAGCAGCCTTGAACTATGTGAAGTGGGGTGTGAAAGAGGATGGAGCTAGACCATTCCCAGTGGTGGCAGATGACAGAACAAGGCGCAATGGTCTCAAGTTGCAGCAAAGGAAGTTGAGGTTAGATATTAGGAAGAATTTTATCACTAGGAGGTTAGTAAAACACTGGAAGAGGTTACCCAGAGAGGTGGTGGAAGCTCCATCCTTGGAGGTTTTCAAAACCTGGCTAGACAAAGCTTTGGCTATGATGATCTAGTTGAGGATAGTCCTACTTTGAGCAGGGGGTTGGATTAGATGACCTCCTGAGGTCCCTTCCAACCCTAATTTTCTATGATTCTATAATTGTTTTGTTACAAGTGCAGCTGACTGGGCTTGAGGAGAATGAGCGAAGCTGTGAGAAAGCGGGAGGGAAAAAAGGTCCCAAGGAGGACTGGAAGAAAAGAAATGGTCCCAGAGAGGACAGAATAAACTTGATTAACAGTTAGAAGTGAGACTGTGAGGACAAGAGGAATTGGAACGGTACAATAAAACTGGCTATTAGAAGCGTTGTCTGCTGTGTTGTTTGGGACATCGGCACTCTGATCCCTCCTCTTTTGCAAGAAGAAAAACACCCCCTCCTTCCTGGAAGCTAACCAAAACGAAGGAGCTTCCACGGTTGGAGGTGCTACAGATAACTAGGAAAGCCAGGAACTGAGAAGAGCCAGAGGCTTGCCCCTTGTGAAGCCATACTAGGGCTGACTGCAGGGGATCCTATCAGGAGGAGGAAACCAAAGAAAGTATCTTGGGGAGGTCCCGAGGAAGAGCTTTCTCTTTCCTTTGAAAAGGGGAAGTTTGAAAAGGGACAGTTTCATTTTTTTTGTGACAAATGGCATCTAATTTTATTAAATAAAAACAGAGTGGGTGCATCTACACAAGATACTAGAAGCACAGTAGAGTAATTCTACTGCACATTAGTGCATCACGATGAAAGCTATTGTAATGAGCTAAAGTGCAGTAGAATTAGTCTACTGCACATTACCATCACCTAAAAGATGTGTGCCAGTGCTACTGCACAGTAGCACTGATTCTAGTGCATTAAGGGCATGTCCACATATGCAGACATGTGTGCTGGCCACAGCAGTATAAAAAGCTGCCCTGGCAAGCAGCTCAGGTCAACTTGCTCTCAGGAGCTTGTGGGAGGAAGTTGGCCATACCCCTTCCTGTCCCAGGTGGCTGCAGCTGCTGCTGCTGCTTCCACAGCCGCCACCCCCATGGGGAAAGTGGCCTCTGCTGCATCCTACACGCTGCTGCTCACCCATGGGGGGCCCACCACATCCTCAGTGCACTGCCATGCCCCTTTTCCTGCTGCTGCTGCTTCTCTTACTCCTGATGTTGCTTCTGCCACTCCCCCATGGGGGGAGGGAAGGTCCTCTGCCACATACCACACACTGCTGCCCACCCGGGGTGGGGGGAGTGGGCACCACATCTCCACAGCACTGCAACCCAGCACCTCACACCCAACTTCAGCACTCCTGTTCCGGCCACTGCCAAACCATGGCCAGGGGACATCCCTGGGGCCTGCAGGACCCTCCCCCCTACCACTGCTAATACCTAAGTGTGCCTTACCTGCCCCAGCTGCCTCAGGCAGGCTACCCTCCACCTTCACCTTCTCCTGAAGCATGTCTTAGCTGGAAGATTTGGATGGTTACTAATGTTGCCACCACTGCCACTGTTGCTTCCTGTGCTGCCACTGGCTGCCCTGCCTTAGGACAGGGAGGCAGGATTCCTCACTGCACCACCTTACACTTCCCTGCACAGAACCCGCACTGAATTAATCCCTAATTGAGTGTTTGCTCCTGCACTCCCTCACAGTTGGCTCATCCCATCTAATCCTGTGCTTTGTTTCCTGCCTGCTGCCCTGCTGCTGGGTGCCTCTGGCTGGAGGCCTAAGGGGCCCCTGGACTGAGTTCCAACAAAGACCCTCTACTGCTTCAGCCATCTTTTACATTTCAGCAGCTTCTGCTGTGTGTTTTGCCTTTGTGTGGTAAGTCCTATGGTCCACTCCCCCTGCCCCGGTGTTTGTTGTGCGGCTGAGTTAGCCAGCTCGAGTCTTTCCAGCCCTTGTGTCTGTGTCCTCCCTCCCCCACCTTCCTCAGGCATAGCCCACCTGGTTTCCTGTGGGGCTGTAGCTCAGTGAGCTTCAGCTCCCCTCCCTCCCCCTCCAGCCCCAGCCCCAGCCCCAGCCTGAACCTATTGGATTCACTAGCCCTTCCATGGTTTTTGTTTTTGTTTTGTTTTTGGTTTCCCTCTCCCTTATGTGAAGCAATGGCAGGGCAGGAGCCTTCTGCGGGGAGGGAGGGCAGATTCCAGTCAGGTCTCCAAGGGCGTGCATATTCCTACCGCCCCCACCATGGTGGAAGGTGGTGAGCCCAAGCACTGCAAAGCCTAGATTTATAGGCAGGTCCACAGTTTCATAGATGCCCTCTATACCTATATGAGGGTGTTGTGCAAGTCAGCAAGTCCCACGTTAGGTGTTGCAACACACGAGGCCCTTGCTGAACCATCTAATCCACCCCCCTCAACCATTAGGTCATTTAAGATCATGATCCTCAACATCCATGGCTGCAGGAAGGGTCTCTGGAGATGCTGAGTGCTTTTCTTCCTTTTTTTGGTGGGGGGGTAACCTCGTGGTATTCTTGCAGAAGACCCTGATGACTCTGGCTGATGAGACTACCTGGCAGCTGGAGTGGGGAGATAGTGTCTTTAGTCACCTCTTGGCCACCTTTCGTAGGGTGGCCACCCTGCTATCCCCAGGCCTGTAGCCAAAGGTTCTCTAGGAAGTTGAGGTGGTGCCAGGCCGCCTACTGCACTTCTTGATCTGAGTGCAGGGGCTGGTCCTGAACCTTCTGAATGTGTACACCCCTGTGAAAGACCCAGAGTTAGCAGGCTTCTTCCAAGCAGCCACTTACATTGGCACCCTCAACCCTTGTGAGTGCCTGGTCCTTAGCGGGGACTTTAACATCACCCTGGATGCATGGACCAGTCAGGGAGTGAGCAGAACCAGGGTGTCATAGGAATCCTCAGGGAGATCCTGAAAGAGTACTCCCTGGTGGATGTCTGGCACACCTGTCACACTGATGGCCTTTCCTGCCTTCACCTATATGAGGATGGGGGTGGAGCATGTGTGCCACTCCCAGTTGGACTGAATTTATATCTCGTTGCCACATTTTGCACAGGCCCACTCCTATGGTGTCCAACTAAACCTCTTCAGTGATCACCATCTTGTCTGGGCCCAGGCCACGTTGGGGCCCGCGCATCCAGGATCTGCTGGAGGATGCTTCAGGGAGGCCTTCCAGGAGTTCTGGCTAGCCTGGAAGGAGCAACAGGCAGCTTTCTCCTTGGCTTAGAGATGGTGGGATGTGTGGAAGCTGTGCATCCAGCTCTTTTGCTGCAGCTACTTTGGGGGCACACCCAGCAGAGGGAAGTGGTCCAGCAGCAGCTTGAATGGGAAGTGCTGGAGCTGGAGAGGCACCTGACAACTGACCTAACCAACCCATCCCTCTGTGGAGAGTGTTGGGAGAGGCAGGAAGAGCTTTGCACTCTGGACAACTATTGCAGCTGCAGTGTGTTTGTCCACTCACACATCCAGTTTCTTTGGGAGATGGATCACAGGTCCCACTTCTTCTATGCCCTGGAGAAGAGGCAGAGGCCCAAGAAGTACATAGACTGCCTACTGGCAGGTGATGGCACCCCCCTCACGGATCCAGGTGAGATGCACTAGCACATGCAAGCCTTCTATTAAGAGCTCTTCTCCCTGGATCTGACCAAAGCTGAAGCCTGTTGAAGCCTGTGGGAGGGACTCCCTCAGGTCAGTGCAGGCAACTGAGACTGGCTGGAGGTTCCTCTCACCTTGGCCAAGTTCTCTGCCACCCTCTGCCTGTTGCTTGGTAACAAGGTGACAGGCATTGATGGACTGACCATGGAGTTCTACTGGGCTTTCTGGGACACCCTTGGCCTAGAGTTGGCCTCACCCAGAGCCAAACCTGAAGGAAGTGGATATATATATAAATATATGAGACAGAGAGAGAAAGATCAGCTGGGCAATGTTTTATTGATATATTTACAGTTTTAAAGCAATTTGGAAGCTTACCAGTATCTCTATCATAATAAGAAAATAAATTCTAAATATCTATATGCTTTGATTTTTGCTTTTGGCTTTCTTATTATAGAAAAATTAGAGTCCCCTCTGACACCTTCACTAACCAGGCTGTGGGGACAGCTGTTTCTTGTGAAGTTTGCAGGAGGAAGATGGGAAGAGGTGTGGGTAGATGTGGAGGTATGTGGGTGGGCAGAGATGATCCGAGCAGGGTGTGGGGCCCAGTGTAAATTATCATGTGCAGGGCCCCACCCCTGGACATGAGGAAGCCAGCAGCAGATTTAGCGGCGGGGGTTGGGGGGAGTGGCAAGCAGCTGGATTCATTAGCGGGTTCAGTGGGGGGGAGGGGCATGCCAAGCAGCCAGACATGACACAGAGTCACAACGCTGCTCTGCCTAGCTCCATGGGGTCCCCCGAAGCACAGGGCCTGGGACAGTTGCCCTGATTCACACCCCCCTAGGGATGGCTCTGAGGGTGGGGTGGGGTGGGGTGGGGATGGGGTGGGAATGGGGTGGGGTATGTGGATGGTTGTGGGGGTGGTATTGGGTGTGCAGGAGAGGGTAGGGGGTGTGGGATTGTGTAGGGTGTGGGGGAGATGTTGGGTTTGTGGGGAGCCCTCCACACACCAGCTCCCCCCCACTCCCTGTGGTATCACCCCAGCCATGCCAGTGGCAGCACTGCTAGACCTGCAGTCTGTGCAGAGAGAATGCAACCAGACCCAGCCCAGCCTGCCAAGCTAATACATGCCTTTGGACAGGACCCATGAGTCCCAGTCCTGTGCAAAGGCATGCTAGTGAGCCATGCCAGCACGGATTGGGTTCCTGCATTCTCCCTGGGCTCATTCTCTCTTCACAGACCATGGGCCCAACAGCGCTGTAGCCGGCATGGTTTGGCTGGCTGCTAGCACCAGGTGTGTGCAGTGTGGGAACATGTGCACTTTGTGGATGGGTTTGTCAAAGGGCTTGAGTGGTGGCTGCCACACACCTGCCTCCCCCTGCCTCCCATGCTGCTGGCAGCAGCACCCACCTGGGCCATAGTCCAGATGCAGTGTGGCAGGGCACTGTTTATGCCTGCCACTTTAAGGGCCTGAAGACAGCAACCAGCAGGTTCCTGATTTGGACTGCCATTTTGGATTCAGGGCTGCCCATATAAACAGGGCATTTTGCTGTTGGAAGGCTGGGTAACAACATTGTCTGGCTGCAGGTAAGGGAGGAGTTGCAGGGGATGGTCAGGACACTCCTGGTCCTGGGCATGACCTAAAACTGCACCTGATGGGAGTGGGTGGCTTGGTGGGGTTCTTAGTGGTGTGGGAGCCCCCAGGAAATGCCAGGCCAGTTACCACCCCAGTGAAAAGTGGGCTAGGCCACCTTAACTCCCAGCCCCCACAGCCGGGTGGGTTACCCGCTTTGTAGGGCTTAGAAGGTGGACCCCAGAGAGAACGAGAGTTGGGCCATAAACACTTAACCTGTCTGGACATCCCCTGACTGGTCATTGCTGGGGCCAGGAATGGAAGGGTCAAAGGGCCAGGGGCCCATTGTGAGGAACACCCAAGAACTGAGGGCCTGGGGTTCCAACTGGTCTGGAGGTGGGCCAGGGCCAGTAGAGCTGAAGGTCCCGGAGGGACCACACCCATAAGGGGGAGCAGCTCAGGGAGCTATGCAGCTGGGAATGAAGGCAGAATAGGCTGCCTGAATGGAGAGATCTAAGTTGGGTCCAATTAGTAGGATTCGGGGGCCCAGTGTGGGGCCAGTGATATGGATGCCATCTGGATGCCATCTGCGAGGCTTGGGCTGCAGTGTAGGGGAGGAACAGCGCCACAGATAGCGCCCCCTGGCATCAAGGCAAGAAATGGGCAGTCTTCCACTTTATTAACATCAATTAATCAATTAACAACAAGGCATGGGGGGTGTGAGGGCGGGTGGTTAGTCCAGAAATAGGCCACAGTGAGATCGGCCCAGAGCAGGTCCTCTACTACATGTAGACACAGTGGTGGTACAACACTATCACATGGCTTTCCAGGCCCATTCAGTATGTACACAGCTGCTACTGCCAGCGTGGCAGGGAACATGTGGAGGGGCAGGTGTGTGGCTGCCCCCACTCAAGCTCCTCCACAAACCCACCCACAAACAGCACAATCTCCCACATCCCCTGCCACTCCCCACCCCCCCACAACTCCTGCCACTCCTCACGCACCCCCATACCTATGAAGGCCCCACCCCCACATTCCTAACTTATCTGTGACAGCACCTAGGTCCCTGTCATGCTTCAGCCTTGCCCGACTTTTCTGCTTACCCCAGAGTGCTAACCATACATACCCCACCTGCTAGGGCAGCAGAAGCACCATTGACACACTGGCTAGAAACCAGAGCATCTCTCTGGAGGACCGACTTCCAGGTTACCTCAGGGCACGGTCTGGGACTGTGCCTTGCCCTGCTTTTTTCCCACGTGCTTTATTTTGATACCTGGATTTCTAGGTATCAAATTTTGAGCCCACGCTGCAAATATGCAGCGCGGGGAACACTTTTTCATTTGCAGCATGCCGCTTGCAGCATCTCAGACTGGTTTGAGATGCTACAAGAGGCATGTGCGTACTCGTCTGGACACACCTCAAGTTATTACAGGTACTGAACTTAATGTGATGTAATTCTGGCACATTAATGCATGTGTAGACATGCCCAGTAAGTATATAATTTTTTAGCTAGCTTTAAACCTTTGCTGGCTGCAGTCACTATGTACATATGAAAACACTGTAAACCAAATCTAACATTCAGATGAATTTGCTAAGTTTATTTAAAAGGCACAACACTTCCACGTGAATTTTTCCTTTGAGAAGGAATCCTACTGTGAAGATCATGGTGAGAAATAATGGGCAAAATTCTTAGTCACAGCTGGTAAGAAAATTTGGTATAAATCTATATCAGTCATTTCCTTCTAGATTTATAGTGGTGTAAGAGCAGAATTTAATACAGTAATTGGCAACATCGTTTTCTTAAAATATCTGAAAGAGTACACTAGAAATCTCAATAGGTATATTGTACTGGTTACTAAAATTGTGCAGGGGCTTTGAGGCATTTAACACAACATTCAGTTTCTGTTCTGGGAATGATTTAGTGCGAGCATCAATCTCATACAAGCATATTCATGTTTTAAACTGTGTTGCCATAAACAAGTGTATTTAAAGCAAATAATCAAGAAAGATAAGAAAACAGTTCTAATAAAAAAATCCGAAAGCCTTATACTGCTCAAAAAGCCATAAGGCCATCAGTCGCCTTGTGAAATGTAAACTGTGAAATGATTATATTCTGGTTGTTGCATTATTTGAAGACATTTGACTTTGGGGCAATGTTTTTCTATCTCCCTTTCTAATCATAAGCAAGTGAAAATTCATATAACAGAACATATAACTGAACATAGCTATGAAGATTTAAAAAGTGAACTTTAAAAATAAAGGAGGTAAAAACAAAACAAAACAAAACAAAAAACCCTCTTTCCTTCATTGTTATACAGTTGAAATGTGCCCCACAAAATGCCTTTTTTTTCCCTCAGATAAACCACCTTTTTAAAATCTGTAAAACTTAGCTTTTATGGTAAGCTGCCTAAATGAGATACAAGTATGAAAATGACATAAGAACTTAAAACATTGTCCCTGCAGTTAAAATGCACTGAGTTGCTGGCAAGAGATGGTTAGTATGCAGGGACGTGTCACAGGAAATATCTGGCCATTTTCTTTCCAGTGAAACACCAGGAGGAGGGTTATATTATACAGTATTTAGTCACTTTGATTTTTCCCTCTGGAACTTGATTAGTGTTACCTCCTCTAATGCCCTTAGAAATCACAGCTTGGGACACATCTTAGGACACGGCCTTCCTCAAATCACCTCCGAATCATTGCTAAAAAAGCTGCTAACGTATCAGAACCTTTTTAGTGCAGTCAAGTTTATAATTGAAACCTCTTGTGGTTTGAATTTATGCCTCCACAGTAAACCCCTTTCCAGAGTTTTTTTAATGCACAGAAAAGCTCATGAATGTCATGCCTTCCTCTTCAAATAGCTGCAGAGTCTATTTACAAGATTGTTTTCCCATACCTGCCATTTAGAGGTTTATTCAACTCTCTTATCAGCAAATATGGGTTTTAAAACAGGTAACCCTCTCATTAACTTTGATGAGAATTACTTTTATAATTCCCCTGGACTTCTGAAGAATAAAACTGCATTTCAAGAATCTAAAGAAAACACATGACACATTCACTCTACAAAGTGCAAAATGTCAGCGTTAGACATGGTTGGTGCTAAAACAGAATGGTGGTGCTAAGCAAGGAACAGAGGTAACTAGATTCCTTGGAGAGGTTAGTGCTTGAATCATTATGTTTATAAGAACAGACCATCTCAGAAATGTTTTTTGGATCTGCATGTGTCATATTAGCCTACTTTGTCTTTAGTCTTTCACCTATTTAGATCAGCGACCATTTGACAACACCTTACACATATTTTACAACCACTGTATTTTGGGATTGAGAGAAGAAATACCATAGTTACTCGCTATTTCCTTGGTTTTAGAAAACTTTCATCTTTCTGACGGTTAATGACTTATGATCTTGCTTTGATATGGCTCAGAAGATTCTATAGCTTTCTTTGACAAAATTAAACTACTTCTCCACTCGATAAATTCTGATGATATTAACTTTATGCTACATGAAGTTCCTACAAATTATCCTCTTGAAGCTCAGCAGATGTAAAACCAGAAATAGTGGTTTGCTGTAGCACCACAGGAGACAAGGCATCCAATAAGTAACACTGAAGAGTGCATCTAATATGCCATCCAATGAAGCCAAATGTTTTTTAAAAAGCTTGATTTTTGTTACTGTTAGTTTCATTTGAATAATCAAGCTCTAAATTGGAACACTTAAATGGAAGTCAAGGAACTTGAAGAGTGATGGAGGAAGCAGTAATCAGTTTGAAAAGATGTTGAATCTCTGATGAGTGTTGAATATGTCAGATTAAGTTATGTCCTAGAAAGGGAGGTTCCCTGAACAACTGCTAGTCACTTTAAATTACTCTGCATTTCAAACAGGAAATCATCCAATTAGACTAACAGCTGCAGAGATGGGAATAAGCCTTTCATATTAGAAAATTAAAGAAAATGCAGCTGAGTACTATATAAAGCTGTTACAGTAACTCATTTTCTTTTTTCCCTTTCTCCAATAAAACTTAATTTTCGAGGACTTTTAGGAAAAGGCAGTGACTACAGATTTGTTACACCTGATTAAAACATGAAAAATCCTTCTCTTAGCTGAAAGGCACTTTAACAAGATTTGTGACAGCAGATTTCAGGTGTGACATCATATGGGTGCTCTAAAATGCCAAAATATCAGATCCTTCTTTTTAGTAGAAGTAGACACATCCTTTCACTGCCCTATCATTCCCTCGCTATCCTTCTGGAAATCTATGGAAATGTATGTATGTAAAAATGTAAGGCTTAAGAATGCCAGTCTGCAACAGTGTCTTTTTTTCTCAATGAGGTATGAACTAGAATGATTGATACCTTCCCCAGTAACTCAACCATGTCTGAAGTCCAGCTTAAATGTGAATATCATTGTGCTTGGACGATAGAAAAGGTGCAGTAAGGTGAAAAAAATCAATTAAAATGCCTAGCACATTAAGAGCCATAGTTGAAATTCTGCAAAAGGTAGAAACTGTAATAAGACTATTAGATGGGGGGAGGGTGGGAATAAATACAATTTGTACAGAAAATGGACATTATGATCAGAGTCTTACATGGCAAGCCATATGAGGAAAGGCTGAGGGATCTGGGACCCTTCACCCTGTGGAAAAGAAGGCTGAAAGGAGACCTGGTAGCAGCTTACTGCTACCCTAGGGGGTACATCAAGGGCTCAGTGAGCAACTGTTCACCAGTGCACCCAAGAGGAAACCCAGGAGTATTGACCACGAACTCCTGGAAGACCGATTCAAGCTCAGTATTAAGAAAAACTTCTTAACAGTTAGGGTGTCCAGACTGTGGAATAAGCTCCCTCCAGAGGTGGTGCAATCACCTACCCTAGAAATCTTCAAGAGGAGACTAGACAGTCACCTTACTGGGATCACCTGACCCCCAGTTATCTTTCCTGCTTAGTACAGGGGGCTGGACCTGATGATCTTCCGAGGTTACTTCCAGCCCCTTACAGTCTATGAACTTATGAATTATGGATGGATGGATGGATGGAAATGGACCATTGCATCTTTGATCTGGGTATTCCACTGTCCCTGGGAAAGTAAATAAATTTAATTTACTTTAAATGGTCACATGCTTCCAGGACAATGGAAGATCCCCTCTGGAGTTGTCTAAGTGCTACCTATTAAAATAAATGGGAACTCTGTGAGGTTCTGCAGAGCAAACTAGAATTCATAAGGCATATGAGTATGTGCTAGCTCCCTGTTAAAAACATAGGGGAAATGGTCATGGTATCTACACAGGCAAAACAGAATTCCTCTTTGCCCCCGATCAGGTAAGTAGAATTAGTTGACCCCTATATATTAAAATATCTAGTAAGCAAAACAATTTAGACCAAGATGTTCTTTGCCCCATCTATTTCTTAAACTTGAGTTTATCAGAAATAATTTAACTAAATGTAGACATCTATCCTTATAAACACCAAACGTTACGGAGCACTCATCAAACAGCATTCATTTAAAATTCCATGTTAATTTAAAAAAAAAAGAATTATTCACCAGTAATTTATGTTATAGAATCTATTTTAAATTGCACTTGCTCCTACACACATTTAGTACTTGTGGGAATATACATTCAGTTAATACCATTGGAAAACCAGGGTATATTACAAACAGACTGGTGGCTAAAGAACCTCAGATTAGACAAGGACTTGAATTTGTTGAACTTGCTGTTCATATGCATTACACATATTTTCATCCTACACATACATTTCTACATGTACACTTTGCCCCTAAAGGTTTTATGTGGCGTGTCCGCTTTCTAATCTAGGTTTGGTTTGCTACAAAAGTTTTATAGTACTATAGGACTGAGAGAGACCTCAAAGCAGGTGTTTTGCCCATGCACCTGTTCCAAGGCAGGATCAACCATTCCTGACAGATACTTCTTAAAAACCTTCAGTAATTGAGATTCCATAACCTTCTAGCTGTGGGATATACAGCTCTCTTTATAGTTAGAATCACTGTCATGTTCCCAATGGATATGCCGAATAGTTTATAACCTTTCTCTTTGCTGAAACCTGTTATCTAGTTGAATATTACTTTTATGTTTCCCCTCAGTTTATTTAGATCACAAAGAAAAAATTATCAAGAAGTAGTGCAACTAAGTGTCTTGATTCCTTTCGGAGTGTATTATAAAGTTCCACTTCCCTGATGCCTTTTAAATTAGCCTCCACATATAAGTATGGAAAAAATCTTTTAAAGTTTGAACACTATTTAAAGATCTTCTAACGAAAGCAATTTAAAATGACATATTAGGGGAAATTATAAAAATTTTCCTACTTATATGTGGAGACTGTGTGTTCAATCTTTAAAAGACTTCAAAGGATCAAAAGGTATATGTGGGGAGGAACCAACAGTTAATTGTATTAACATATACTGACCTCATACTAAGTCTCAGCCAGCTCTGCAAAGCTCAGACCTGGGATTTAAGTTGACATATATAGCTTCAGCAGGAAAGAGTAGTTAAACCAAATCCATCACAAACTGGTGGTGCTTGTTGATAAAGCTATCACATATTGAACTTCCCTGAAGAATGAATTTCCAAAACCCCATAATGCACTAGGTGTGCAGTGTTATTGTAACTGTGGTGGTCCAGGAAATGAGAGGCAAGGTGGCTTTTTGTGATATATTTTACTGGAGAAACTATATAGTTGAAAGAGAAATTCAACAAGCTTTGGGGAATATACTGCCTTTCTTTAGGCCTGGGAGAGAAGCACACAGCTTGAGCTACCTAGCATAGGTACATCCAATATAGTTAACCATCCTTTATAAGAATTACTGCATTTACTCTACTAGAAGATGACCATGATGATAAGATGACTCCCCCCCACCCCAATAACTGGATTCTCTATATGTGAAATTTATAAACGTGTTAAAATTTTAAAGTATAGAATTAATTATTGGAGATTAGCCTTGAATTTGTCCCTCTCCCACTGCTTCAGGAGGGAAAATAAATCTGTGGGATCAGTTAGCTCTTTGCTTTCTGCTTCCTCAATATGTAAAGCTAAGGGGAAAGTATAAAGTCAGTGCCCTATTGCCACAAATGTTCAGTAGAGATCCCCATATTTTGGGAGAATTATAGGAGTCAGCCTGCCTGAAGTGCAAGGGACATATAACCTACACTTGCTCTTAGCCCAAAACGGTAAAATGAAAAACCATCCCACCTCCTTTTTCTAAATATTTTGTGTCTCAGGCCAAATTAGCCAAATTGGTTCTGAATTCTATTGACTGGACAGAGCTCAGTCATTCAAGTTTCTGTGGTGCTACTACTAGCAAGTATCTTACCTCCCAGCCACTTCAGCCTGGGGCTTCAGATGCTCCCAAATCCATGGCAGGCACAGCTGACCCAAGCAGAGTGCAGGGCCTGGAGCAAATCAGTCCATGTGGGGCCCTGTCCTTGCTGTGATCCCACAGGCCCCAGACCTGAAGAAGCTCCCACTACCATCCGTGGGAGTGGCAGCGGGGGTGGGGTAGCAAGTGGCTGGATGCAGAGCCACCACTCTGCCCAGCTCTGCACCATTGCTGCTCTGCCCAGCTCTGTGGGGTGCTCTAAAGCCTGGAGCCTGGGGTGGTCACCCCGATTCATGCCCATCTAGGGATAGCCCTGATGGCAGGCATCCTGTGTGTAAGCCACAAGCCCAGAGGTCCTGGGGTTCCACTGCAGCCTAGTCTTGCTTTCCCCTAACCAAAGACACCATAAATTCTGTAACTGAGATCCTTCCTTCTGGAGGATATAGCAAACTTTTGCAGCAGTGCCTACTCACAGTGGAATAGACAGGTCTCCACCCTTGTCTACACTATGTCATTCAAGGCTGGGAAAAGATATCTCCCCTGCCATGTATATAAAACCACCTGGGCTGAAACCATCATCAGGTATCTCTCCTGCCAAGTCTTGTTTGCTCCCAGCCAAAAGGCTATCTTCCCTATCTAGAGCGTCTCCTTCTTTTGTGAATCCTGAGCTGGGCGGTCCCCTTCACCTTCGACTTCCACAAAAGCATGGTGAGCACTGACCCTTCAGCTACATTTACTCAATGAGTCCATTGCACCCACAGGCAGTCTCTTGTAGAAATTCTACTATAACCTCCTAATGGGAGGATCACAGCTACGCAATTTATAGTGATGGGGACTTGCTCTCAGGTTCTTCCTCTAGCTTGCTCTTGTGGCCTTCTGGCTAGAGGCAAGTGAGACTAAGGGGCATCCTGGGCCTCCAGGATTGGGGCTTGCATATAGGATATCTGCTATAGACTTGGGAGTACCTGAAGACTGAAGCTAAAGAGTCTGGGAGGTAAGGTGCATGTCAGTGGTAGCACTACAGAGACTTGAACAACTGAGCTCCGTTCAGTAAGTAGAATTCACAGCTGATCTGGCTAATTTGGCCTGAAACATCAAATTAAAAAAAAAAAAACTGTGATGATGGTTTCAGCCCAGGTGGTTTTACTGGCCTAGCAGGGGAGATACCCTTTTTCTTGGCCTTGAATGACTTGGTGTAGTTCAGGGTGAAGACCTGTCCTTTGCACTGTAGGCAAGCTGACCCCTGCAAGAATTTACTAAAGCCTCCCAGTGGGAGGATCTGAGCTACACAATTTATGGTATTGGGGGATTGCTCTTATACTTTCCTTCTAGCTTACTTCTTGGGCCTTTTGGCTAGAGGCATGCAAGACTAGGGGGCAGCTGAAGTCCAAGGCCTCTGAACTTGGGGTTTGCACATAGGATGCCTGCCATGGATTTGGGAGTATCTGAAGACCTTGGCTGAAGACTCTGAAAGGTAGGATACTTCCTAGTGGTAGCACCACACAGACTTGAATGATTGAGCTCTATTCATTTGAGAGAACTGTTTTGGCTGATTTGCCCCAAGACACAAAATTTAAAAAAGAAAAAAGGCTCCCATCAGTCCCATCAGGATATTTGCCCAGTATGGGCCATGTGTTTTATAGTTATCCTCAGTGTTGACTGCATTTAATCAACTTCATAGTTGGTTTTCATTGCTGAGCACATGCTGCTTTTGGCAGCAGTTAACAGACAGATAATACATTTTGTAAGCTTTCCTTGTATGTGATTATAAGACAAGGGGCTTTTTCCCTTATGCCAATGGGGTGGGGGGACATCTTGTTTGGAATCAATTAAATATGGTATGTTCTTTGTTCCTAGACATACAGCCTTATATGTGACCGTATAAACTTTCCTAAGACCAGTTTATCAACTTAATAATTTATCTTTTCATTATTTATAATTTTCCAGTGAAATCTCCAAAGTATATCACCACGGATCCTGGTTTTCTCTGATTGAAAAAAAGATCTCAATTTTCCGCTGAAAAGAGGTAAACCCAAGTCCACATTTTTCTGTGATTAAAATGAAACAACACTACACATATCGATACTAAATTAATATTTTTCTGTTATTAAAATGAAACCACCATATATATGGTGGTGTTTCATTTAAATCTCAGAAATATGTGGATGCTGGGTTACTTTTTTTTCATTCAAAAATTGGGATTTTTTTATCAGTGAAAACCAGGGTCCATCTATATCTCTAATCATTTTCATTTTTTTCCAAGTAATCAATGTCAGTGTTAAATCATATATGACCAACAACTGATTCCTACAGGATCCATTAGAAAGGCACATGCTTATGGGTGACTTAGTGCGTACAACTACATTGTGATGCATCAAAATGAATCTGATTAATTCTAATTAATGGACCTTTTTAATAGGTACCTTATTAATTTCACGTCTTTCAAGTTTCTTAGTAAAAAAAATGGTTGTCGAAACCAAGCATATTACATGATCACTACTGCTTTAAAAGATCTAAAATCCATTATTTTTTTGTGGAATTAGCTGACAGGTGTTAGGGGCTCAGTGACAGGAAAGGAGGGAGCAGAGCTAGTGCCTCAAAGCCAGGTCCAACACAGTGGGCCTAGGCTAGAAGGCCTAGCCACATTAAAGGGGTAGTGCCCAAGTAGGCTGAGGCCCCAACAGAGGAGTCAACCATTGTATAACACCTATGAAGCATGGGGCATGATATAGGGGAGGTTTGGAGCAAGTAGCCCATAAAGCTTAAGGTGTCCCCCGAGGCACTGACTTGGAGCGGGACATGGCAAGGGGCCAAAGGGCCTGTAGGGTCTAGTAAGGTTCAGCGGAACCGCTGCTGCACAGAAACTCATGGGCAGCCTCCATACTTATTATCCTTTCAAACAAGACATGGCGAGAATAGAAGGTGCCCTCAGGGTGGAGCTGGCACAGTCACAGATCCCTTGGAGCATTACGGCCATCCCTGGGGACCTTATGCCATGACAATCTCTAATAAACATGAACGAGTTCCCCATATTACGTTTTATCTGTTACAATACTGAACCATAAGCATTCCATGTAATTTGCTTTTGACTGTTCAGTGGCTCAGAAATAAGTAATGACATTTTGACATAGAGTATAGCTCTCCCACACTTTCTGTTCATTTGATAAGCTATAATCAGTTATTTTAACATTTCATTCATGAGAAACTTCCCACCAGTTTTCAGTATCACCAATTAGGATGAATTTATGCTCACAAATGAGCAAGTCCAATTCCTCCTATTTAGTGGTAGCGATGGACACGAGACATTTTGTCAGTAGACATTTTTTAATTTGACTTCTTAACTGAAGCTTACTGCAATCAAAACAAACTGTCAAGTGAACAGTTTTGTTGTATGTATCACCTTACATTTAATATTACTTTTGTAAGAAAAAGACCGATAACTTGTGGCTGATGTAGTCTATTTTTTTAACTGCAAAATCCATTTACACATTATTGTTGGTTCCCTATTTTGTATCAACAGAAATTCAGAAGTCAACCTGAAACAAATTGGTTCCTTAGCTTTTCCAAAAAAATCTCCTTATTTTTTTAGTGAATTCAAGAAATAACTTTGCTGGTTTCAAATAAAATAAAAGAGAAATAACTAAGTTGATAAGCTGGTTTTAGGAAAGCAATATTCATTTATTTCAGGCTAGTTACTATATAGCTATTGAATGACTTATTTATGGAATAATCCTAGGGAATTACGAATTTGCTCCATTGTCTCCCATTTTTTAAAACAATTGCTTTCTTTTCAATTTGTTGAGTTCCTTTATGTCTTTCTTGAGCCTATCTGGGTCCTCAAGTTGCCCTTCCATGTGTAAACACTATTAATAAAAGGGAGTTTTTTTCTGCCCTGAATTGTTTCACATCTGTCTCTCAAAGGTTTGAAGCACTTACAGGACAGCAGAAGAGGAAAAATACCTGGCCTCAAAATCTTGCATTGGAGATAAAATTCCAGAGGGACAGGTAAATGTAGGTTTCTCTCCCTGTTGGAGGTTTCGAAGTCTATGCTTATATTACCTACAAAGTAATTGTGTCTATATATGCTCATTTAATGCACATTAGCCCAATTTAATGGGCATTAAGGGGGTGTGTCTACACATGCATGCCCTTAATGTGCCTTGGCATGGCGGGGCCTGGACATGCCCTGGTTGAAGGTGCAGGAATGAGGGTGGGTGATGTGATGGGAATTTCATGGATTTCATTAGGGCTGGAAGGGACTTCAGAAGATCATCGAGTCCAGCCTCCTGCCCAAGGGGCAGGAAGTCAGCTGGCATCATAGGATCCCAGCAAGATAAGCATCTAAATTTCTCTTGAAGGTGTTCAATGTAGGTGCTTGAACCACCTCTGGTAGCAGGCTATTCCAGACCTTGGGGGCTCGGACAGTAAAGAAATTCTTCCTTATGTCCAGCCTGAAATGGCCTTGCAGGAGTTTATAACCATTTGACCTTGTCAGCCCTTGGGGCGCTCTGGTGAACAATCATTCCCCCAGATCCTGATGAACACCCCTGATAAACTTATAGGTGGCCATCAGATCGCCCCTGAGCCTGCGCTTTTCCAGGCTAAAGAGTCCCATAGTTCTCAGCCTGTCAAATAAAGGTTTTCATTGCAAACGTGTGTGTGTTCTAGACTGGTGCTGGGGTGTGTGCAGGGGGTAGGGTATGTATGGGGAGCAGATCAATTAAGCTAGAGTGGGGATGCTCTAAAAGGTGGTCTGCCAGGGCCTCCCACACCTGGTGCCTTGGCCCCCACTGACAGGTGTGTGCCTCGCCTCGGGCGTCAGCAGGGAGGAGCTGTTGATGATGCTCCTGGTTGTGCTCCTGCCATCAGGCTGTCTCCACCTACTATGCCTTGTTTGCCCAGGCCTCACATACATACATTGTACAGCACACACTGCAATGATGACCTGGGGGAAGTTTTTCTCAGCCATCTCAAGGCAGGCCATGTGGAAGCACCAGTGGTAGTAAACATGAGGCTCTGGTTAAACTGCACTTGGCATGGGTCCAGGTTCCCAGTGTACAGCCTCATGAGCCAGGGGACTATGCGGTAGGCTGGATTACCAGCGAGGAACCAGAAAACAACAGCACTCAGCTCCATGTCCTCCACTCTCAGCACAAAGCAGCCGCTCTCAACAAGTGCATCCAGTTCAGAGTTCCTGAAGACCTGAGCACTGTGTGTCCTGCCCACCCAGTCAGTGCTCACATGGGTGCATGTGTCCTGGTGGCCCACCACCACCTGGAAAACGACAGAGTGGAACCCCCTGAGGCATTAGTAGGGCCTGTCTATATGGGGTGGGCAGGTGATGGGGGGGTGGGTCGCATCCATGGCCCTGATGCAGTGAGGGAAGCCCAGTGCCCAGAGCCCTGTGACCACAACCTGGGGGTCATGGATGGAGAGGAGTGTCTGCCAGCACATCCTGAAGGGTTCCACACCCCCTCAGGATGCCTTCCCCAGAGGTGTCCTTCCCCATCCTAAATAGATTCTCTATATACTGGAAGCTGGTGGGCATGGCCAGTTTCACCGGCATTAGGACCAGGCAGATGTTGGTGGAGACAGCTTGGCACATCTCCATGTCTTGCCACTTCAGGTGGGGCCAGAGCTGATGCAGCAGGTCTTTCAAACATGGCCTACATCATCAGGAATGTGCCCGGTTACTGATCACTGTCCCATTCCTGCAGCACAACACACGGTCACCAGTCCTAGCGCAGTGGGCCTACTGGTGGCAGGGCTGGTGGGACAGGAGAACAACAGTGGTCCTGGTGGTGGTGTCCTGGAGCCTGTGGTCACTCCAGCTGGTAGCAGAAGCTGCACAGTGGTGGGAGTCCTGGAACACCATGTGCCAATTATCCAGCGGGTGGTCAGAGAAGGTGGGGGAGTCAGGCAGTACCACATGGCTGTGCACCAGGCAGTTGTAATGATGGTAGGTGAGCAGGAAAGCTGCAACACCCCAGAGGAGTGGGGGATCCTGTCCCTGGGTGCCAGGGCCAGGAACTGCATCAGCCATGGCTGGTCTATGCAGCTGGGGCAGGAGAGCTTCCACATGCTGTCTTCCTTCCTGCCACATTGCTCCTCTGACACAGAAGGTGTCTGCCCAGAGGTCAAAGTGCAGAGGAGGAGCTTTTAAGCTGTCTGCCAAGTGCTTGCAGCTAGCTCTAGCTTCAGCATGGCTACCAAGCACTGGTAGCTAGGGGTGTGCAAAGTGGGCCCTATTCGATTTGGATTCAGGAACAGTTGATCTGTTGATTCAGATCACTGTTCCTGATTCAATTCAGCCAAATCTGAATCTGAAGATTCGATGCTGATTCAGAGAATCAGTGATTTGGACAAAGACACAGCTTTAAAAGTTTTTTCTCAATACCTTGAGGTACCAGTGTGGCTTGTGATCACTGCAATGTGGAGGCACATGAAGCATCCCACAGGAGTATCTGGGGGAAAGTTTGTTCACCAGAGCACCCCAAGGGATGATGAGGTTGAACAGTTATAAACTACTGCAAGACCATTTCAGGCTGGACATAAGGAAGAATGTCTTTACTGTCCAAGCCCCCAAGGTCTGGAATAGCCTGCTATCAGAGGTGGTTCAAGCACCTACATTGAACATCTTCAAGAGAAATTTGGATGCTTATCTTGCTGGGATCCTATGATGCCAGCTGACTTCCTGCCCCTCAGGCAGGGGGCTGGACTTGATCTTCTGAGGTCCATTCCATCCCTAATGTCTATGAAATGTATGAAATCTATGAGCTGGGGGGGAGGAGGGCCCTCCACGTGCTCGGCAGGAAACCCAGAAGTAGACTGGAAGTACTTCTGGTCCACTTATAGGTCTTCCAGGGAGCATGCCGGGGGTCCCCCCATGCCTTCCTGGCTCAGTGATCGGCCACAGTGGGACCCCAGATGCACCCCCTGAACCTAGGATGCACCAATCGCCAAGCCAGGGGGACACAGGGGGGCCCCCTGCATGCTCCCCAGCGGACACAGAAGTGGACTGGAAGAGCTTCTGGTCCACTTCTGGGTCTGCTGCTAGTGTGCTGGGAAGCCCCCCATGCTTCTCTGGGCATTCCATGCGCCCCAGCATCACAGCACTCATGAGCTGCCTGCTACCTAGAGTTATGTAGAAAAAACATTTAAATCTGTGTCTATGCCTGAATCTCCAACTCTTTCTGAACCTCTCCGAATTCAGAGGGTTCCGATTCAATTCAAAGATATTAAAGGGTCCTCTGATTCTATTTGGATTCAGAGATTTGGCCACTGAATCTCCACCAAATTGAATCAGGGACGGAAGCTTCACACAGCCCTACTGGCAGCCATGTGACTGGATGCTGTAGCTCCCTCCAGTGGCCACAGGGGCACATGGCAGGTGTGAACTGACCTGGGAATAAAGTTACTCCCAAGTCACCTGCACATGTAGATGCGTGCCTAAACCCACTTAATGTGCATTAAGCTATTATCTGCATTAAATTTAGGTGTGCTTAAATGCATATGTAGACACACCCAGTGAGTTCAGGAGTGCTGTTGAGGAAAAAGCCTTGTCCACAAATGCCCACTGCACATGCTCCAACACCTGACAATTAAGCAGCGTACACAGCCTGAAAACAAGCACGAGTGTCTTGGATTGTTCCTGAGTGCATGCACCAGCACAAGCTCTATTCAGCGCAAGCCATCTGACACTGCCCAATTTACATGTTTGAGTGCACACAGAATGAGCACAAATGGGTAGGTATTATTTCTTGCCAATGGACTGAAACTTGCTCCAGAGACTGTATCAACATAGCCAAAGTTAATGCTGCTCACAACAGAATTGTTACCTGAGTTTTTCTGATATAAATTATTCCAGTCTCTAAGGGCTACACACCACATACATTGGTCTATCATGTAAAAAAACATTTTCTTATAAGAAGCCTTTTTGCACAGGGTTCTCCTAGAGTGAATGGTAAAACAGGGAAACTATATCTTAATTGCTTTTTATTCCTTGCTTTTTCCACAGTTCTGTAGGTGTATGATTAAAGCACTTTTCTTCCAGTTCCACACTGTGCACTGAAGTGAACTCAGTGACCTATATTATCAAAGCAGATAATGGTCATGGTATGTTGCAACTAGATCTAGTCAAAAGGATATAATTAGTATCCTCTTGTTGGGATACTGATTGGCTATTAACAAACCTTTAAGAACTTACTACGTTTTGTAGCTCAAAAGTTTTAGTGAGGTACAAAATTTTGTAAGGAAGGCTAACTGCTTAACCACTTTGCTGATAATTTTAAAGAATGTTGCCTGCTAGTTTTAGAAGCACAGATACTACTCTTTTGTCATGGCAGTTCAGTTCAGGGCCTGACAAACTCTGCTGCATTCTGAAATTATACTGCCAGTAAGGTTCAATTTGTAAAATCCTTTCCACACTAGGCTATTGTTGGAAATACAGTGCTTCCAAATGGATACTACCCCCCACTAATCACAAGTGGTCTTTAAAATTGTCTAAATATGTAAAATTTGGAGCAAGGACTGCCAAGATTTAGTGATAATGAAACCATATATCCTAGGCACGGGACAGTTGAAGGGGCTAAGGGCATTAATTAGTTTTAAATGGCTCCTAGATCTCTTAACCCCTGGATCATTCACACATTAATGCCTCAAACTAGTTTGAAGTACACTTTAGGTGGCTTACGTTACACCACTCAAGGACAGGTTTATTTCTGATCTGTGTTACCAAGCTCATGTTCCATTAATGTCTGGCCATACCCCATAGATGAGCCTCCCAAACTGCAGTCCTTCAGCATCCCAAGATGCAGTGTCCCCTCTCTTATCCTCCTGTTTAGCCCCCCTTCTGCCCCTAGGGGTGTGACCCTATGCAAACAGTCTTCAGAGCACAGCAAGCCATGTCAGAGGGCATGGATGGGGCCAAGAGTGGGGTCTAGGGGGATGAAGGGGAACAAGGTCACAAGACAGAGGACCCTATGAGCTGGAGCTTCCTTCCCAGGCCAGGGGCAGTAGCCAAAATCAGCTTCCCTCACTGCTTCCACCTACCAGCAACATTGGGCAGTAGAACCAGCATCCTCCACCCCCAATCCCAAATCTCAATCTGCAATCATAATCATGGAGCAGGGGGCTGTGAGCTCCCTGCTGGGCAGGTAGATGTTGTCCTCACCTAGGCTCTGGTGGTGGAGCCCACCCCAGCAGCAGCAGCTCTGGGGGCAGGGAGAAATCTTGCTCCCCTTGATGCCTGGCTGACTGGGAACACATTTGCTCCCAGACAGCTATCTACACATGCCATAATGTGCAGTGATTATTCCAGGGAAATGTGCCATTTGTATTTACTGGTAGCAAATACACTCAGGATTAGAGCAAATTACTGACTGCGCAGTAAGTGCCTGCATGAATAGATGCTGATGCTTACTGCAGAGTTATTTGCTCTAATCTAGCATTTTGTACAGACACACCCTCAGAGAAGATTATTAGTCTTAAAGTGTGACTGCTCAAAACTTGAGCTAGCACTAACACAAATCAACATATGAGCAGCTTAAAGTGCAGTGTGTAACAAGGCTGTAAGAAGAAAGCAGGGGAAGAGGTTATGGAAAGATGAAAAATACAAGGAAAATGAGAAAAAAACAAACTGAACATTTTGCTTGCAACGATTTCTTTCCAGATTACTTTTAATCAGTATTAAATTATATTTCAAGGGATGAAATCAACCTGATACTATATTCATTATATGCACACTCTCCATCAAACCCATTTGTCTGTTACTGAACTGTTGCTTTAATTAGTAAATTAATAATATTGAGTTTCTGTTTCTTAGCCAAAAGCAAATGAGTTGACCTGCAATTATATACACATTGATTTATGACTGAGAATTTTTCTGCATATAAGGTAACTAGTTACCTGTAGCATTTTGCTTGGAAAAGATGAGTGTGTGAAACTACTAGAGGTTTTGTTTTAATTCTGAGCTGTTTCAACTGTGGTGCAGATGCCCAGGTAAAACAGCTTTACTTTACCAACCTGTTCGTGGGTTGCTCATTTTACAGATTTGGATTTTGCAAGATAGCTTACACAAGAGTAGAAGAATGAAGTCCCCAAGCAGTAAGAAAGTCCTGTATATACCATTTTATAAGCCTCTATATCAGGAGTGGACAAAATGGTAGATCCGGCTGGTGGCCAGAATCCATTTCCCAGTAGCCCCCGCCCACATGGCTATGGCTGGTTTCCATGGAGACCCCAAGGCCGGGTTTTCTATGGATACTGGCCCCAGAAGCATTGGCAGGGTATGCAGCAGGGTGTGAAGCTGCTCTTCAGCCAGGTTGGGATCTCGCTGTGGTGACAGTGTGGTCTGGAGCTGGGACAGAGCCGTGATCTGCAGCCTGCGTGCCCTGGGCAGGGACGTGCAAGCATTGGATCACAGCAGCATGATCTGCTGCTTGCATGCCCCTACCTGGGGCTTGCAGTCGGTAGATTGCGGCTCTGCACCAGCTCCAGACCACACTGTCACCTCTGCAAGATCCCAACCTGGCTGTGGAGCAGCTCCATGCCCTGCCACATGCGTTGCTGGCAGGAGCAGTGGTAGGAAGGGCCTGTGGGGGGGCGGCTATAGACACCCCAAAATTCCCCATAGCTTTCCATAGTCACCCCTCCCAGTGCTGCCACCACCGCTGCTGCCCCCCCTGCCCAGGAGGCAGCAGCCGAGCCTGCCCTACTTCTGCCCACAGCACGGTCCCCCCTCAGCCCCTCCACCAGAAAGAGCCTGGTGCTGCTGCTGCCTGCCAGTGCTGCTGAGGCCAGTCTCCATGGAAGCCCCAGCCCTGCACTATCACAGTGCTGCTGCTTCTGGGGTCTCCATGGAAACTGACCCCAGGCACATGGGCAAAGGCTGCTGGGAAATGGAGTCCACTGCCAGCCAAATCCTGTCTGTTGGCCAGACTTTGCCCGCTCGTGTTATGCATCCTCAGGCAGTCACACTCTGAAGATGGACATCTTGGGCACGTCCCAATGACTGCGCACATACAGGGATGCACGTTTCCCATGGCACAAAGAGCAGCAGCATATATTTGTGCATCTCTTTGCCCCTGAACACACCCCTGTACATGTGCCCCAGCACACAGCAAAGTGACCTGGGTGGGGTAGGGAACGCTGGGGCCAGCACTTGTGCTGGCCAGGGCTGACTTTTCTGTAGCCCTGGGGGCCTCCTGGTGCAGCAGCGGCACATGCTCTGGCTGGCCAGGCTCCAGTTTCTGGTGGCACATGCTGCTTGCACATCATGCACCACACTGCTTTTTTTGGTGGTGGGGTTTTTTGTTGCCAGAATCTTCTGGTGCCAACCCTTCCACCCCCTCCCCACCCCCCATCACACTGCTAATTAGCAGCCTGGCAAATGAGTGCACATACAGTGCATGCGGTTGGTGGCACCTCAGATGGGTTTGAGGTGCCACAAAACTGCATGTGTGTGCTCAACAGGATATGACACTTGAGGAACAAAAGGCTTGCCACTGTGGAAGTGTGCAGGTTCAAGTTTGGTCTATAAAGCCAGTGTTCATAAAGGATTGTATGACTGCTATTGAAGACAAAACTGAGAGTCAGTTTCACTAAAAAGCAGAATCTTCTATATCATATCTAGTACTAGTTAGGAAACATAATATTTACAAGACTGAGGGTTGATAAGGTATACAAACTGATCATAAGCAAGAGTCAGATCTTCAGCTAATGTAAATCAATGTCTGTTTATACCAGCTGATGGTCTGGCTGAGTCACTAAATTACTGTTCCTTGGGGGGTCCTGAGAACATACCATATAAATGGCCTGAAAACCTTTCAGACTAGTTTAGTGATTTACTGTCTCACTCTTTCAGAAGGATTTGTTTCTCCAGTAATTTGCAAGATATTTATTTTGAATAAAACACATGTATTGACCAATGAGCAAACCTGATTACATGAAGTAGGCAGATGTCATTGCAAATACAATGTTATAATTCCTACACAATCTTGAATATCCAGGATCTCATAGACACTTTGATTATGGCTTGTCACTGCTAAAAAGAAATGTTAAAAATCAAGTATTTATCTAAAAATTGAGCGATACTCAAGAAAGGAAATGGTATTTTCTATCTAATTAGACTACATTTGGAAAATAAATGATAGATGGTGATTGACCTAAAAAATGATTTATTTCAGTTCATGAAAACAATGGTTTTAAGGATATTTTCCACTTGAAGTCAAGGGAATCACTATAACAGAATGCACTTTCCCAGCAGTTTCATCATACTTATGGTTTTTTCCAAGCCTTTTAATGAAGTCAACAGTTTCTTACTGCTAAACAAAAATGAGCTGTCAAATGAAACAGAAGCTGAAACAGTCAATGAATCGAGTCTGAATTGAGTTTTGTCACTTTTTCTTCACTCTCCTCTGTTTCTTGTGATGTTCTACTTCCTATTCATGCTTGAATATGTTTTTATATTAAAATAGTGCCAAATACTATAATCTAACAACTATCATTAGTAAATGGAGACCATTATTCCAGGTTCTTATCCAGGTTTGAGGTTATTTACTTTGGCTTGATTCAGAGGAGCTACACTATACATGGGTGAAATACTTATTGACATCTTTGGCCAGGTTCAGAAGTTACACTTATTGCATTGTAGGCACGCAGAAAGTATTCTACAGCTGTAACCAAACAGATAGTCAGAGACCAGAGCTCTGTAAAAATGGCAGATCCTGTGGTGGGCCAGTAGGGGGCGCTCCTGCGTTGAGCCACCCACCTCCCTGCACCCGACCACCTTCCAGACTCCGAATGCCTCCCGGGGCTCCTCCCTAGGGCTGACCCCTCTCCCAGAGCACACTCGCTAGTCTGGGGGTAACGTCTGTGCCACGACCCCGAGAAGGGACTGTCTCGGCCCTGTGTCCTCAGGGAAACGCAGGCCTAATAGTCCGACGGGTACTTGACCCTGTACAGGCACTTGGGGCACTTCCCCAAGTCAGGGGGCAAAAAGCAAAGTCTCCCTTAGTCCGCAGTCCTAAGGGGTCTCTTAGGCATAATTTAGACCCACCCCTCAATAAGTCTCCCACACCAGTCAAAAAGGAGAACTTTATTAATTACGAGGGGTAGGAGAAACTAGGGTACAGGACTGAGCAATATCTTAGAAATCCTAAAGAGCAAACAGTGTGGCTGAGGTAGCCTTTTGATTACGCATCTGTGTTACTGCCAGCTAAATATCTAATCCAATTGAGTAGCTTACTCACAAGCATCTTCCAGAGTTCTCCAGTTTCCCCTCTGAAGTCTTGGGGTGAGAGAGAGAGCTAGGTCCCGATGGCAAGGCTCCTCTGTCTCCCCTGCTTTGCTGCTGCTTCACCTCATGGCTGAAGAGAGAGAGCCTCCTTCCCCCCCAACCTATATAGCCCCTGTGACCTCATTCACCTGGGCCAGTGGAAGTCAGCCCCAGTTGGCTGTCAGCCAACCAATTTGAAATACATTACCTGTTACCGGGCAGATTCCAGCTCCCCAGGTAGAAACCCCCCACCCAGGTAATTGATGCAAGTCAGGTAGGCAGAGGGAGCAGGTTTCCCCGCTCCCTCAGGAATGCAGCCAGCTCAGGTTACCTAAAGAGGCTGAGGTGTGAATCCTCTGTGCTGGCCCATCTAATCATATAGTCACAGGGCAGAGATTTTGGGGAGAAACCAAGGTGGCTTTCTGCCACAGATCCCACTCTAGGATAAGCCTGGATGGATGTGGTATCAGACTTCAGTGTGGTAGGTTACAGCACCGTAACAAATATCTGTACCAAATCCCGTTGTGACTCATATTAGGTTGCATTCTGCCGACGTTCCATGAAGCATTGCAGCACATTACTCACTCGTGGTGCAAGTTGTGCAACCTATTATGAGTCTCTGTGCACTAAGTACAATGTTTAGCTTTTTAGTGTGACAACTTCTGGACCATACAGGAGCACAGTGCATATACCATTGGAAGTGCAGTGTTTCTGAGCACCTTGAAGTTGGCACACCATGTTATGCTGGCTAAATGTCTTAAGGTAACTACCCCATACAGAGACTTTAATGTTGATCTTCTGAATGTGATATTTATAGGTGAAGAAATGGTCTAATATGGGTCCTCAGCAAGTCGGGGGTATGCTTATGGGGACAGATATAGTTGCCCACACATGTTGAGTATGATTTTGGCCTGATGATTGTTCACATGGAAAACTGTTGATACTGTTTTATTGATGCTCCTCATTGATCTTGTGCCTCTCAAGCACCTCCCTCCCCAACTCCTGTACCACTGGCCTGGAACAAAGAAGTGCCAAGGTCAGTAGCCACTGGTCTTGTTGGTGGTTTATCAGTCTGTGTTACACTGAGTGGGACCATAAATCTGGGTAATTGCCAGGGTGTTTCCTTGGGTTCACCCGAAACACACCCTAACCCAAATAGACACTGATATACACTGAAAGCTTTCTGTGAGTCCCACAGCTGAGGTGTGACCAACAGGCAAATCTGCACATCTTCACTGGTAGTCCTCCAGGCATTGTTTGGCAAAGCAGCTATGAATAAACACTGCCACAGGTAAGGTGCAGTGAAAAATGGGAATTATCTCTAGCAAAACTTCCCCCACTCCCTCCGTCCCTCTCCTCTCAGAGAACCCTCCCAAAGAGAGTTCATGCCTCTGGACCCTGATGCTTCAGTTTCCTAGCCCTCCCAGCTCCCACATCAGGGAGCTCCAGATTTTCCCAGCTGGGAGGTAGAACGTGGGCATCCTGTGCTGTGGTCAGTACGGGTTGTGAGCAGCTGTGCAGAGGGCCTTTGGTGTCTCCCTTGTCTACAGACTTTGCATTTGTGCAAAGGAGGCCCAGTTGTGGAGCTTGAGAGGCTGGATCTAGGATGGTCACCCAGACAGTTGCAGAGTGCCAGAGATGTTTGCATAGATAGTTTTAGCAACATGAGAACAAAAGGGGACCCTCAATGTCAGGGGTCTGAATGGATAGGTTGGTGACTGCTTGCACATGTGGTCCCATGACACTTGAAGAGCCATCCAAGACTAGGAATACGCTGAAAAGGTTCAAGAATGAGGTCTAGGGATAGCCAGCTGCTCTCTTTGTGGTGGGGAGGGTGTCATGTGTCACTAGAGAGCTGAGGGTCTCAGGACCTGGGTAAGGACTTTGTGTACAGGGTCTAAGACCACTTGAGAGCACAGTGCCACCTCCCATGGGGGGACTGTTGCCCTTCTGGGCCAGAGTTGTCAGGCAGGCTGCTTCCCCTGCACCCCCACCAGGGAGAGCCCTGCTCCAGGGATTCCTCCCTAGGCCAACATGACCAAGAATCCCATGGAGAATCCCATGAGGCTGTTCTGGCTGCCTAGCCCTCTCCCTGCTCAATGGCATAACCACCCAGTGCAAGCAGGGTCGTTCTTGACTTTCTCAATGTTAAATAAGAAGAAGCTACCAAGGTCCAGAATGGGCAGAGTTTCATTTAATAAACACATTAAGTTTGGCAGCTTCAACATCTGATTAAAATTAAGTGTGTCTTTTCCTCACGTTGCATTCACCTGGAACCTGGTATGTGTCCTAGCTGGGGGATGGGGTGGGGGATTGCACAGGGAGAGGGAAGGGGGACAGTTCCCAAGCAGCCTGGGTTGTGGGCAGCAGTGCCCATGATGAAGGGCCAGAGGAGCTTATGGCAGGAGATCATGGCCCAGTGCCAGGGCATGGGTACTCAAAGCCCTCAGGTCTTACTCATCCAGGGCCCAGGGATGTGGACAGCCTTTGCAGTGCAGGGCCAGGGCCACACACATCCACATTAGCAGGGGGCTCGCCCCCTCCCCTAATCCTTATTGTCTAATTCTAACCTGCGATTAAAAAAATGCTTAACCACCCTCACAGTGAAAATGTTCCTCCTAGTTCCTCCTAAATTTCCCTTGCTCTAATTGTTCCTTGTCCTGTCCAGTGCAGCTCAGAGAATATTCTTGTTCTATCCTCCATATAATCACCCTTCAGGTATGTGAGGACTGCTATCAAATCCTGCCCCAGTTTTCTCTTCTCCAGACTAAATAATCCTTGTTCTTTCAGCTTCTTCTTTTACCTCATGTTTCTTAGGTCTTAAATATCTTTGTTGCTCTTTGTTGGACTCTTAGTAATTTGTCAACATCTTTCTTGAAGTGAGGGGCACCAAGCTGGGCACATCACTCCTGATGAAGGCTCACTGGCAATGAATAGACCGAGGGAATCACTTCACTTTTTTGGCATCATACTGGGAAAAACCTAGTTATTTATACTAGGTATCTGCTAGAAAGTAAAGATCGCTATGAAACAAATATATTTTTACTGTATTGAGTGCTATGATAAAATGGCAGATATTAAATATGGTCATGCTTCCCTAGTACTATAGTACAATACATATAGACAGGAAATATTAAAAAGGGACACACAAAAAATGAGACCATATAAAATGTTTTGTGAGAGAATGACACCTTCTTCTCCTTTCTGGGTAATTTTGCACTGTCATCTTCAGTTGGCCTTGGGAGATTTTCTGTGTTTTTTTTATATTTTGCACTTAATTTATGGTTAGCAAGTTTCTTTTCTGCTTCACAAATATTGATAGCAATAACTATTTTGGAAATGTTAAAACAAAAAGGTTGGTTTTAGTTGCCTATAATTACAGCCAGAGGAATGGAGGGCTAAACTCTCAGAACTGACATCAATGGAGGAAGAGATTCCTTTTTCACCTCACCTCCCAACGATTGCAGCACTCACTGCGGGCCAAGTCCTACTGCCTCATGGGGCACGTGATGGGGCTTTGAGCTCTCATCTCACCCACCTTCTAGAAGAGGGCCTTAACCTGACTTAGAGACTGTTCTAGAGAGAGCTATTCACAAGCTCTATTATAAATACTGGGTGCATCTACACACTCAGTTAATGTGGTATGATAAATTCCAGTGCAGTTCACACCAGAATTAATGGCTTCTGGGTAAAGCATGTATACATGCACCCAGGACAATAGCAATCTGAGCTGAGATGGAGCAGCCCCAGACTGGCAGCAGGCTTAGGGAGTCAGGTCCTGACTCCAGCTTGTAGTGTTAGATGGTGGAGGGGCTGGCGGGGGCATGAGAGTGCCCAAATAGCAGAGCCATGTGGCTAAGCAGCAGGGAGGGGTCTGGCCCCCTGCTTCCTGCACTAACCAGGTGCAGTTTGTACTCAGGTCAGTGTTTACATGTGTGTTTAGAGACAGTTATTTTCACTTCCATATGATAGTACTGGTTGGTGATGTTTTGGAAGTAGCCAGGCACTTAAGAACTGATCAATATAGAATCATACAATCAGCAGGACCATCCCCAACTACATCATCCCAGCCAAGGCTTTGTCTAGCTGGGTCTTGAAAACTTCCAAGGATGGAGATTTCACAACCTCGCTGGATAACCTATTCCAGTGCTTTACTACTCCCCTCATGAAAGAGTTTTTCCTTAGATCTAACCTAAACTTTCCTTGCTGAAACTTGAGACTGTTGGTCCTTGTTGTGTCATCCCCCATCACTGAGAACAGTCCAGCTCTATCCTCTTTGGAACCACCCTGCAGGGAGTTGAAGGACGCTATTAAATCCTCCCTCAGTCTTCCCTTCTCCAGTTTCCTCAGTCTCTCCTGAGAAGTCATATGCCCAAGCCCCCACCCAATTTGGTTGCTCTCTTCTGGACTCTCTCCTATTTGTCTATATCCTTTCTGTAGTGGATGGCCCAAAACTGGACACAGTACTTCATATGTGGACACAGTACTGCAGATGTGGAATAATTATTTATCTGTGCAGCTATACACACAGGTAAGTACATAACTCGAATGGGATGCATGGAGATTGGCTAGGTCAAATGTATAAATATAGTTCCTTAACTTTGTATTCTGCCTTTTCCAATGTTTTATTTTTATAAATTATTATTTTTATAAATTATAAGACTTCCCCATTGTGCTCTTTGTTTTATATTACTGAGAGTCCATATAGAACACCCTCTTGGGATAATTACTGTAATCAGTATTATTAAGTACTGCAGTTCTACAAATTTAAGATGCAAAATATAAAAATGCATATTTCTTCTAAAAATTGTCTGCAGTGTATGTTAAAAGTAAAACCTGAAAAAGTAAATAAAATATAATAATAGTAAATAAAAACAATGTAATAATTGAATAACTAGCCTAAAATAATAACATTCTAGAAAAACAGGGCTTGAAGAGACTTCAGAAAACCATCTAATCTAACTCCCTGCTCAAAGGAGGATCATGCCTGTTTGAACCATTCCAGACCAGTGTTTGACTAACCCAAAGCCGCCCAACTCGTGGCCCACAGACTCCTGGCAGATTATTTCTTCTTCTATTGGTCCAGTTGCTGTTAGATGGGTTGGAAGGGACACGTAGGGCATTACAGCTGCCACATGCTATGGTGGGGGTAGGAGGGAATGCAGAATGGCAGGGAGCATAGGATATGGCTGGTCTGCAGCCTGCACAACACATGGACCTTGGCCCCTTAGAAGCTGGGTAGTCCTAGTCTAACCTGATATTAAAAACTTTCAATTTCTGTGTAAACCTGTCCTTTGCTGAGTCTTCCTGGGTCACTCAGGGTTAAGTTTGGTAGCCATTTTCAAGGGTTACTTTAGGCATTGAGCAGGAAGCTGCTCTCCACATCTGGGCCTTGATACGATCCACCTGATGAAGCAGGGCAAGAGTACCTTTGTGTACAGGCTCCCTAATCTAGTACAGAAGGCTTTAAACTAGATTCAATAAGGGGATGGAGAAAAAAGCCCACAGGTAAAAAACAGCAATGTTACTCATAAGAAAGCCAAGTACGAGGAGGCAAAAAACTAGGAGAGCAATCAGCTAGTAATCTAACATGTTATATACTAATGTGAGAAGCATGGGGAGTAAGCTGGAGAAACTGGAAGTGCTAACATAGAAATATGATGGAATTGAGATAACTCTCACTAGGTAAGATAGTTTGTGTAACTGGAATATTGTCCTGAATCATTATAACTTCTTTGGGAAACACAGTCAGAGAACAAAAGGAAATGATGTTGTGTTATATATAAAATAAATAGTGTATACACCTGTTAAAAATGTGAATACAAGAAGTGAATGGTAGAGGATACACAAACATGAATGTGGCTCTTGAATATATTTAATAATTTTGTAGCTCTTATATGCACCATAGAGGTTGTACTCTTTTAGAAATATCTTTATTTGATGTTTTATTTCTCATTAAATTGAAAGTAAGAACATGTGGGTATGTCTTGAATTTAAGGGTGTTTTAAATTCAAAGTAATATAGTGTGTTTCTTAACTATCCTCTGTGCTCTGTAGTCAAACTCTTTGAGTACAACAGTTTTTCTTAGCTTTAGCTGTACCTCAAACAATGAATTTTAGTAACAGCATTACAATGCAAACTGAACTACACCAAAGAGAGACACAATGCTGAGCAGTATCACTGTTCTAGATAAAATAATTACTGTTTTTGCTGTGTGTGGCTTACAAGAGGGATGAGAAAAAATTATACTAACTGTATTCATATTAAAATATTTAAATCAAAATACATGAGTCAATGCATAAATTCTGGATAAGTAGGCTAAAATTATTGCTGAAAGGAAGATGGAAGCAAGAGAACTTGGGTAGAAGAGAAGGGATGGAAAGCTTAAAAAATCCATATAGATATACAGCAGAATTGCTTATGCTTCAGATGACCTGGTTGCATGTAGTTGCAAAGAAGAATGAAGAATAAAGGTTTCTGATACTTGTTGGGATTAATAGTGTCACAGCGGTTGAGGAGCTGTTTACAAAGAGATTTTAACAAGAAAACATTGTTATTCCAAGGCGTGAGGGGATGACAGATTAACATCCTTCTTAATGTACATAGCCATATGTTTGAGTGAATTTTTAGAGCCAAGTCTTCTCCGAGTCTTATGTTTAAGTAGTTCAGTTACATGAAGTTATGCCTGCTTACACTATCCATCTGATTCACAACCTGCACTGGTATTGGCTGAGTGTTAAATGCAGGGTGTCCTAATTTCATATGAAAATCAAACTACCTATCCTAAATTATTCCAAAAAAAAGAGGAGTGTCTGTCTCTGGCATTATCCCTCTTACCTCATTTACAAAAATAGTGGTAATTCTATTAACTGGCAATTTGGCCATATGAAAGTTGATGTTAAGTAACTATGGAAATAATAATTCATGAAATAAGAAACTGAAGTGATGTATCAACAGATTTGTTTTAGAGGCAATTTCTGATGTTTCTACTTAAAAATCAAGTTATAATTTCTATCAATTACATATGCTTATTCCCCAAGCTTAAGGCCACAGCGAGAAGGCATTATTTTTAATAAGCAGTTTTATTAAGTCAGGTGTCTTCCAATGTGTTATTCATTTTTCAGGGACATGCAGCTTTGCTTATAGTAGATTTTAGACATTTTTTGTTAGCCTGCTCCCTATTTTTATTGAATTCTGTGAAACTGCTAATGACTTCCGTTGGACAAGATTAGAATTTTTATTCACATTCAGAGAGGTGGTTTACATGAATAAGCATGAAATATTTCCTAGCCTTATGTACAAAATGTTTAAATAACCTATCAGGCTCCACAGATGCTCAATATTTTATGGACCGTTTGCACACAATGGTGTACTTCTTTTTTAAAATAAACCTCTTTTTGGATACTTATTTTGGTTTCAAAGGGTGCAACTACACACCACCTGACAGCAACATAGTGACGTGCTACATCAGCATATGACATGCTACAACGATGTAGCGATCACGTGGGTCTACACATGATAGCCAGCTATGTCACTGTAGTGTAAGAGGAAAATACATGGCTTCATTCAGTACTTCCAGGTTGACTGCTTTTCAGGGCTTTTCTTCAAATGAATAGTTAACTCCCAGACTGTTACTTCAGTTTGAGGTCTAGGATTGCTTAATCTAGCTATAAGCATGCCCATAAGAAAGTTCTCTGGAGACTTTACACAGAAAGTGGTCTAAGTGATTGCAAATCAATCTAAACCCATAACTATAGAGAAATTTAGCACACACAGACCAGTCTAAAAATGGCAGAACTCATTCAAAAAGAGACCTGGTCCGATGTGCACTCAAATCGAATCGATTTAGGCTAGACTGATGAATTGAACTTCTATACCAGACCCCCTATCGATTCAAGTTAAATCACTGTCCTCTGGCATCCTAGCCTCCTTTGCAGTTCCCTCACAGGGAGACATGCTAGCACTCAGCCTGTACTCATCTGCTCTGGCAGAGTGCTCAAAGCACCCTGCTCCTGAGCCAAGCCAGCACAGACACTCTCCTCTAGCCAACCATCAGCTACATTTGAATCCGCTCGCAAACCCGGGGACCTGGGCACCCGCATCTCTGGGCCATCCTCCTGCACCCTGTAATGAAGCAACCCATGATGTACACAAACACCTGACACTGAGAACCCCCATGCCCAGGCACGGCCACATGGAGCTTGACCCTGGCTCCTGCACCCATGCCCCCATGCTAGGTCACAGACCCAAGAAGCCCAATTCCACCTCTAGCACACGATATCTTCTGCACCCTGCCACATGGTTGGCCTGCCCATTCCCAGGAGCCAATTGGGGTGACTCAGCCACTTGGCTGTACTCAGCAGTCTCCAGCACCCCAGAGAACTCATGGGGCATGCTAAGAGAAATGCAAGCGCACCCCCAACCTGCAGCTTCAGCCAGTGCAGGCAACCTGTTCTCCCCCTCCCACCCCACCAAAAGGCAAGCATGTATACTGTTTGCTACTGATCTAATTTACACCGCTTACAGAAAACTGCATAACTTATATTGATTCCCCCTCAGGCTGTTTGAATGTCTGTACCTAGTCCATGAGTTACTACTATGTTCTGTCATTTCAGTGCTCGCTTAAGAAGGGGGAGGTGGAGGGGAGCAAGCTGTGGAGGGGCATATCCCATCATTCTTTGTTCTTCAATTAGTTGCGTCAACCTAGGGAGAAACCATCCTTTATGGGGGATTGTCAGACGGGTATTTAAGAACTATCAAAATTCAAGGATTTTTTCTTGAATCTTCACTGCAAAGTGGATAGTTTTCAGCTGGGGTGCAAGCAGAGCTAAGACTCCAACCTATACCCCCACCCAAATAGTACTTTCTTCCTTAAAAAATGTGTAAAAAGAACCTCCAGGTGAGAAGTTTTTCTTTGGGATCATAATGGAAAAGAGGCCTAACCCTCAGTTCAACTTGTGCAAAGAGATTTTTTTTTCCCCCAGCTCCTTTGCTCCATTGCAGGCCAGGTACTATTCTAGAACAGTGGACGATTTTCAAAGGTCAGGAGATTTGGAGATATAACAATTTTCAGACTGAGGCACCTTAGAAATAATCTAGTTTTTGGAAATAGTATACATGTATATATTTCATACACACACATAGACATAACCACTATATATATTATACACATAAATATACATGCATACATATAGTGGGTATATTTATATATTTGTGTGTGTGTGTGTATATGTGTGTATATAGTGGGTCTATGTATATGTTTGTATATGAAATATCTACTTTATTCAGTATATTTCAGTCAGAATAATTGAAAAGATGCCTATCTAAGGCTTTAGGTATGCCAAAACACCTTTAATAAATAACAGATTTTAAAATATTATAATTTGCTCCTTGAAATGACATTATCATCAGTGCCAAGTAACTATATATCAGTTACTACATTTCTTCAGGTCTCTCTCTGTTCCTGATGGAGATGAAAGTTATGATAGTGCCAGGAGTTCTAAAAAAATCCATACTGAATGAAGTATTGAATGCTTCACTGAGGACCATCCAGTTCCATAAGTAAAGTGTAGTTACCAAGGGAATAATCTGAAGTTCAGCTCTTCATTATCTGAGTTGTAGTTTGGCTACTCACAACTAATGCAGATCTCCAGTCATTTGCAGTTGCCATTTGCTGACTTAAGTTGCTATCATGAGTGATTCATCACATCCAATCAAATGGAAATGGAAGGATGCAAACATGATTTTTTGTATACTACATTCTTTTTACAGTATTTTGGGATTCATTTTCCACTATCCACACATAATAGCAAAAAAATACTAAACACTGACTTTCACATGTTTTCTAAAATTACTATCTTGAAGCTTCTTTCTGAAAATAGAACATGTTTTTTACTGTTTACAGCATATTTGAGAAATAAGCAGCATGGCTGAAAAGCCATCCTGATTGCCACAGTGGTGATGAGTCACCAAAATTATTGTTTGATTTCTCCAACATATTTTAGTCATTAGTGGAATATCTCATGACTGTGTTTAGCTCTATGTGGTACAAAGAATGACCTAGAGGCACCACAATCTCAGACTTCACTGCAGTACGGTAGAAAACACTTGAAGAGTTCTACTGGACACCATCTGGCAACAAATAAGTGGGAAAAAATGAAAAAGCCTATTTCCTATACTGAGTGTCCCTTTAGTGTCTGTTCATGTTGTTGTTTGCCCAGCTGCCAAGTGGAACAAATGTGCTACAGCTATTCTGAGTCTACAAACTGCATATCTATAATTACAGACAGCACAATTCAGAATGCAGTGGCTGAAGTTTGTGACAGTTTAAAACCACAGAATTGTGCAATACGCCCACACCCTTTTGTGGAAGAATGTATGCAAAATAATCTGCTAGGCATTTCTTTGCTGAAAATGTTGAAAGCTCTTCTCTGTCAATACGACTAACATCCAGGACTTCAAGAATACCTGTTTTAGGATCAAAAGGTAAAAAGGACTTTATTCCATTTAAAATATATTCTGTTTTGAATTGTAACCAAAGTAGCAGGAAGTTCTCAGATTCAATGACTCCATATCAATTTTTTGTTTTATAAATATAGTATTTTTTCAGTTCAGCTCTAGGAGCCAAGCCACTGTCTTTTCTGCTCATTCATGGTTCCTTCAGAAAAGACCACTGTATGTCGAGTGATAAATCAAATGAGTCCTGTATTCTGTCTATGGGAGTGGACAGTACAAATCACTTCAGAAAAATAATATTCTGAACAACATTTCAATAAAAATGTAAAAGTCTTACATGCCAAATTATATTTTGAAGTGCCAGCAGCATTCAGCGGAATTACATGGCTGTCAGTGAAGGCTGAATTTGGCTTACATGGCCTTTATTACTGCCACTGGTGGAAAAGAAGAAAAAGAACTCCGTTTGCACATCCCAAATTGAGTTTGCAGGGTTGGCAAGTAGTAAAGTTTGTAAAAAGTCAGCAGATTCTGTACAGAGGAAATCCATAAATATGGACGTGTCATTTTGAGTTACTCTTCAGAATAAATTCACACTTTAACCAATATCTTATCTGTGGAGATTGAGAATAAGGATATCAGACTCACTGTGAAAACAAAAATTAGAAGCATAATCTTACTCTGGATCCCCATACAGTCACTCAGACGGAATAATCAACTTACTTCAAATGGGTACACAAATCTTGTGAATTAATATTCTCATCAGTTGAGTTCACTGTCCAATATGTAAGTACATGTTAGAGAATATTTCTAAGAAGCAAACTGAACTTGCAAGCATGAATATCTGCAGTGGAAATGCGATTCTAAGACATCTTTGTCTGATCAGGAAAACAGAAATGGAATGTCAGACCTTTTCTATATTAGTAAGAAAAGAAATGCATGTAAGCCAAGGATTTAGATCTCACAGATTCTAACACACTATCACCTTAACCACATCCCCACCTCTCCCGCTCCCTCCCCACATAAAGTGGATGTAGTTAAAAATGGAAGTATTAGGAAAATGAATTATTTATCCAGAAGTTTTAAAATCTCTATCAGAAAATCCTGTACAAGTACAAAGTGAAGGAAACACTAAAGAGCTTTTGCTATTTTTTTTGCTGGCCCTGAACAAGAATCAATGTCATTTGAGGACTCTGGCAGTGATTAGGATCCCATTGAACTCTCCCTTCTCTCTCATACACACATTGGCAAAAACAACCCTTAGCCATAATGCTGATGAATTAGAGCCTGAGCAAAGAGCAGCTTCAGCAACATCATCAGGTCGTAAAGTTGAAGATAAATGGCTGGGGAAGATGTCTGATTTAACGATTGGCTTCCCCCAGATACATTTCAGCCAAAACTCCCTTTTTACAGGGCCACCACAAGACCCTAGGCAGGCACCAGTAACTTTAACCCTGTATGCTACTTCCAGCTTCTTTAGGCATATGGACTCCTGTTCACTCTAAATGCCAGCAGATTTTTTTTTCCCCTTTTTATAAACCATGCAAACAAGTTGCTCTGCTTTGCTTGAGCATTTAAATGGGTTCTGACAGATGTACTTAGATTGCAAGAAACTCACAGTAACTGTCTTTTGATCTGCTTGATCCATAAGTTGTACTCCTGTTCTTAGAGCCAAGGAAAAATAGGAGCTAACTGCAATTTTAATTTTTATGAATACCATTCCTCAAAGACTTGTGGAAGATCATTATCCATGTCCTGAAAATCTAGCTTTCTCCAGCTCCACTTCTTTGTAGGGGAAAGGAAAAAAAGTGAAATCATCTGAAGAAACTTTTTTGACTTAATTTAGATAACAAACGAATCATTTCTATGACTCCAGAAGATTAAACATAAATGTAATAACTGGTTAAATGGTATAGTAGCAGTCTAACATACGGTGTTGCTGCCAATCTCTAAAGTGTTGTGTTAGGATTAGTGAGTTGAGTCGTTTCAGAAATTTCTTTTTTAAAGCTAAAATCAGGATAAAAATGCTGCAAATACCAAATTCAGAGTATCTGGGTTTTAATAAATTTCTCCCATTATTATAACTTTTGAGCTTATACTTTGGAAGGTCAGTAAGGCCAAGCAAAAGGCTCACGGAGGAATCATTTAAAACAAACAGATAAACAAACCATTCAGTAGTTTTATGACACTGTCTTTCTGTTTCCTGTTTCAAGGGTACTCTTACTAAAGCCTTTCAGTTATAAAACTTGTTCAAGGCAAGTCAGTAGTACATTGGCAGCAGAATCATAGCCCCAGATTTACCTTTTTTGCTTTTCCACTGTTAAAGATGCTCACGCAGCTGAAGATGGAGCAGCAGACATTCTCTCATACTCTGGCAACATTAACAAAGCTGGTTTAATTTAAACAAACTGGCCGTGTCTACAGGTGCTTAACTGCAGAGTAGACTAATAAGCTGCAGAGTAAAGCATTATTATCTACATGTGTAATACCACTAGGCTGCAGTAAACTAATTAACACCACTGTAAGATAGTACTGTTGAAGACACACAGAGCTATCTTATAGTGAGGTAATTTACTGTAATTAAACGCACTTGCAGACACTGAACACAGGCATAAATTGCACACAGTCAGCCCATCCAGCAAAGGGGATAGATTCCTGCCTGCTGCCTAACCACATGGCTTTGTACTTTCAGCACCCTCATGCCCCAGCCAGTCCTTCCATTTCTTGACACCGCTACCTAGAGCCTGGGGCTGACCCACCATGCCCATGGCCCTGGTGTAAACTGCTCTTTCCTGGCTCAAATTGCTGCTGTCTACACACTACATGGGCACAGCATCTATATACTTAATGTACGTGATTACTTTACTCCAGGTCAAACTGCTCTGGAGTTTATTGCTTTGAATTAATTGAAACTGTAGATGTACCCACAAATTCTAACTGTAATCTGATCAGCCTAAGTGTGTATCACCTCCTCTTCCTTTAAAGCATTGGTTTCTGCCATGAACAGCACTCCACAGATCTACTAATGGAAACAGCAAACAGTGGCCTGCAGCTTCCGGTGATACAAGGAAATCTTTTTCTTCCAGTTAAAATTTGTGTATTTCTACATATACAAATGCAAACTTCATATACAGTTAAGGCCTATGGCATTAACTATCTTAATCAAAAAGCAATGCATAGAAAATGGAAAATAACAATGACCTAGTTTTTCTGTCCTACAGTCATCAATGATCAATTATTGTGATATTTGCTTATAAAAATTCCAGGTACTTCCTTCCAGCTCCCTGGTTATGTTGATCATATCAAGCAGTTGCCTATTTTGAATCTTTCTAATTTGCTTTCTGCATTAAATTAAACCCAAATGTTGTGCCCCACTGCAACACCTAGCTGCTTAGTGACTGTGATACCAGTTCTGTGTACAAACAATATCAACTGTGGCATCTCACTTGTTATTCTCCCACAAGTGCATATATGATTTCTTCTATGTACGTTCTGTTCTCAAAGTTAGAGATTAAGGTTGGTGATTATAGTTCATCACTAACTGGATTTACTGACTTTTTAACCCTATACAAACTCGGTTTTTTACCAATTTTAAATCATTACAATTAAGTTCATTCTAAATCTGGTGACTGTTGTGATTAAAGTAGACAAAAGTCAGATTGTTTATGCATACAGCTTGGTGTAGCTGGGTGACCAGTGGATTAAGAAGAAGGGGGACAGGGGACTTATCAAGAACAGCTTTACAAGGTTCCAATCCATACTCTTGACCTACATGACATTAGGCTTAACTAATATAAAGGAAATATAAGATTATGAAAAGATGCTTCATAGGCTGTCTCCCTAGTCCTAGTAGTGTCATTCTTTGTGGGCACATCTACACAAGACACCTACATGTGTAGTAGTGTAGTTTAATGTGTAGTAAGCATGCACATGTACATGTGCATGCCCTTACTGTGCAGTAAAAATCCTTAATCTTGTGTAAATTTGCAAATGTGGGTAGCAAATTTAAGTGGGATTGGTTACCACATAGTAGGCCTGTGCAAAATTTCAACAGGTGTTTCATTTCAAAGCTGTTTAGATGCATTTTGAGCTTGAAACAGCAATATTGAAATGAAAAAAAGGCTTCAAAACAGCTCTGAAACAAAATGAGGGCCCTCAAAACATTCTGAATGTTTCAAAACTTCTTGAATTTCAAAGCCCAGCTTCCTTGCAGCTAAACAAAAACTAAGAACTCGGTCCTCGGGCCCTCACTGTTCAACATCTTCATCAGTGACTTGGACGAGGGGGTAAAAAGCACACTGTTCTAATTTGCTGATGACACTAAGATGCGGGGGGATGTGGGCATGCTAGAAGGGAGGAATAGGCTACAATTGGACTTAGGCAGGTTACAAGGGTGGGCGGATGAGAATAGGATGGGATTCAACACCAACAAGTGCAAAGTGATGCACCTGTGGAGGAACAACCGGCACCATACCTACAGGCTGGGGAACTCCCTTCTTGTCAGTACAGAGGTGGGAAAGGAACTTGGAGTCATCATTGACATGCATCCACAGATGCATCTGTACCTTGTTGTGCATCCACAGATGCATCTCAAGCAGATCCAATGAGGTGATACTCCCCGTCTGAGTGGCACTGGTCAGGCCGCAGTTGGAGTGCTGCATCCACTTCTGGGTGCCGCACTTCAAGAGGGATGTGGACAACACGGAGAGGGTCCAGAGGAGGGCCACTCGTATGATCAGGGAGCAGCAGGGCAGACCCTAGGAGAAGAGGCTGAGGGACCTGAACCTGTTCAGCCTCCACAGGAGAAGGCTGAGGGGGGATCTAGTGGCCTGTTACAAACTAGTCAGAGGGGACCAGAAGGCACTGGGGAAGTCCCTGTTCCCCCATGCACTCCCAGGAGTGACCAGGAATAATGGTCACAAGCTGGCAGAGCGTAGATTTAGGCTAGATATCAGGAGGCGCTACTTCACTGTCAGGACAGCTGGGATCTGGAACCAAATTCCAAGAGAAGAGGTGCTGGCTCCTACCCTGAGTGTCTTTAAGAAGAGGCTAAATGACCTTGCTGGGGTCGTTTGACCCCAGTACCCTTTACTGCCATGGCAGGGGGTCAGACTAGATGATCTACTCAGGTCCCTTCCAACCCTAGAAACTATGAAACTATAAGGAGGGAGGGGGAAGAGGGGGGAAGGACTGCTCTGATATTGACATGTGTACCTGACCAGTGAGCGTGATCCTTCCCTGAGGTCCCTTCCAATCCCGGTGCTCTGGGGGAGGGACAGAAAAACAGCATAAAAAGCACTGTTTGAACTAAGCTTTCTCTGTGTTTTGGAGTCAGCTTACTGAGCTATGTCTTCCAGCAGCTCAGCAGCATCAGAAAGGCTATCACTTGCTAGTCTGTTCCTAGCAAGTGGGACCCAATAACTTTTCCTTTCCTAATACCCTTTATTATTATATTCATTCCTTATTGCTCCCCAAAAATCCTTTTTTTGTTTTTGTCTATTTTGATTCTTTTCGCCCAGAAAAGAAATCTGTGCTTTCTATCACAGTGTGTATTCCATTCACTGTGCAGGGAAGCACAACATATATTGCATATTATACTATAGAATTTATTCAGGAACACATACATATATATATATATTGTTTATTACATAAATACATATATACAATTATCTACATATATTATATAAATGTATATCAAATTAGAGAACACACACATTTTCCAGTACACCAAACATACTATGAAGCATGCTGTAAAGGCAGCTGGCAAACCTTCAAGGAGGGGCGGAAGAGGCGGTAGATTGAAAGCTGTAATCCCTGCCCCCCCAAGACACAGTCTCTTTCCCTACAACTAGCAGGCATGAGGCTTCTGGTTCTACTGGCAGGAAAGAGAAGGAAGCAGTGCCACTGCCTCAGTCTGTATCCCCTCCAATAGCACCATCCATAACCCCCCCACCACCACCATGACAATAAGCAGGCCAGCATGGCAGTCTCCTCTACCGCCATTTCACTTCCCAACCTGAGCCTTCCAGTACCAGAGGAAGAGCTGGAGCTGGATCTGAGTGCCATAGCAAAGGAAATTCTAAGGAAAGAGGGGGAATCATTGGAGTTGTGGTCCACACCTCTCAAGTTTCCCCTAGAGCCAGGTCTCCTTCCCCAGAAGGCACTTTGGAGGAGGTTGAGGTAGACGTTGTGGAGGCAAGTGGTTCCACTGAGTCTGCTTCTCCTGTGGCAGTGCCTCTGCCTGCTGAGGAGGAGAGAAAGAAAGCATCCGCACATGTACCGCACCCCTGAAGCAAGGCAGTAGTGTGGTCTGGGTTCATTTTGAGCTGGCAGATGATCCCAGAACCAGCGGGGGCAAGGGTAAGAGAACAAAACACATGAGCACCACGGGGATGCATCTCTGCAGGCACCACCCCTTTGCCCTTGCTTCTCTTCAGCCCAGCACCAGTGGGAGCATGCCCAAAAATAAGTCCCCCTCTCACTGAAAAATCCCCAATTCCCCTGAAGTAGAGGCAGGCCACCCTGGAACAGTGGGGGAAAGGTGGCCACACAGGGAGGCGTGTTCCCAAGGTGAGTGAGGTCACCCAGAGCACTGGGGAGATGACTGCTCTGGATGGCTAGCCCTTTTCCTTAGTTGAGTGGGCAGGGTTCAGGCGGCTCAGGGCACTCATGGCCTCATCATACCAAGTGCTCACACACACCACCTTCAGCAGGATGGTGGTGCGGTCTTTGTATGAGGCTTGCAGAGAGTACTTGAGGGAGGAGCTGCACAAGGCAGGTCTGCAGGTGGCCTAACACTTCACCTCAGGCATCTGGAGCAGAGATCTTGCATACCACTCCCTCATAAGTGTGACCAGTCAGGTCACCAGTGGGCACTCCTTCAAGGCAATGTAATGGATGAGTCCCACATGGCAACCAAGATAATGGGGGCCATGAACCACTTGGTGCACAGGTGACTCATTGGGGAGGGCAAGCTCACCTGCAGGTTCATGGTCACTGACAATGGGGCCAATATGGTCAAGGCAGTCCATGATGCCAACTTTGTTTTCATCCACTGTGTGGCACACAAGTTGCACTTCACTGTCAGGGATGCCTTGAAGGGGGACAGGACTGCTGGTGATGGAGCCAGCATCACCAGCAAGCTCATTTCCAAATGCAGGTGTCGAGAAGGGTCTGGGCAGCTGGCTGAGCCAAGCTCACGGTCTCCTCGGTCACGGTGGGTTGGCCGGGTGGGGGAAAATTGGATGCGAACAGGTTGGGATTAGCGGTGGTTGAGTCGGGGTGGCACAAAAGCTTGATGGTTGTAAACAAGCTGAATTTATTTGACTTACGCTTTAGGCGTAGGCAGTGATGTCTTCAGTTACAGTATTACAACAAACAAGGGGGTCTGTTGGCCCACGAGGTTTAGTCCAAAGACCTAGTCCCAGGGCTGGTCAACAGCTCATTAATGGGTAATACAAACAATAACATGTAAACTGTAACACGCTGTATAAGTCGCATGACGCCAGTCCCATGGGGCAACGATGAAAAGCGGTGAAGTCGGAAGCTGAAGTCAAAACCAGGTGAGTCAAGATGAGGTTGCAAACAAAGTTCAATGGATGATCCGGAATCACAGTCGGTAGTCAGTGCCAAGGTAAGCCGGAAGCCAGGTGAGCAGAGTCAAAACCGTAACACAGCGAGTAATACGAAATACCAAACGACGGAGGAAAAGGAGGAGATCGATAGGCCCTAAAGCCTGACTGAGAGACAGTCCCTGCAGCAGCAGCCTCTGTCCTCAGCTAACACAATCTCCCCCCTCAGGGAGGGGCTCAACAACTTTTAAAGCAGTCCTGTGGCCAGTCAGGCTGCTTGACTGAGTGAATTTTCCAGAAGGGTGAGCTCATTCCAGTTAGTCTCTGAGCATGCCCAGCTGCAAGCTCTGTGAGGCAACTGAGACTGCGCCAGAGAAAAACTAGGTCAGGCCTGAGTGACAGGCTGACAGGTCGTGAAAAGGGCACCTGCAAAGCCTGTCGCCATGGCGCATGCCTGGTAGCTTCTGTCTTGGCAGCACACACAGAGCAAATTTCTCTGACAGCAGGAAGGTGGCAGGCTACTTCCACCAAAGCATCAAGGGGGACAAAATGCTGTGGGACAAACAGGCAGAGCTGAACATCCAACAGCACAAAATCATACAGGATGTAAAGACTTGGTGGAACTCCACATACCTGATGTTTGAGAGGCTGGTGGAGCAACAGAAAGCCAACCAAGAGATGGGCCTTGCTCAGGGAGATTGGAATCAGTGGCCCTCTTAGAACTTGGTGGTCCTCAAGCCCTTCCTTGAGGGGACCAAGACCCTCAGCACTGGTGATGCCCTCCTTTGTGACAGCTGAAAAGTATGTCTGCGTAATAAAGGTGCTTGCTGAAGGCCCTATGAAGATTAGACCAAGTGTTTTTCTGTATTTGTTTAGATATTAATTTGTATGTTGTTGCTAAGAACCTAATTAAAGTTTAAGACATAGTAAGGCCTTGTATAAAGTAAGGCCTAGTAAATTTAGAAAAGCCTTGAAGTAGTAAGGCCCTGTGGCATAGTTAAAATTAACCTTATCAAAAGAATGCAAGGCTTGTACTGCTGTTGGGCAGTCTAAGGACAGTTAAAGTAAAAGAATCTGAGTGGCTGTACATTATCAGTACCGTTCAGAAGCTATAAATGAGCTAAAACATCCGGAAATCATTCTGAAGGAAGATACAGCTCTGTGAAAAGGATTAGTTAGCTGTTTGTCTGGATAGGTGGGCCCGTGGACCTCAAGGAGCCCAAGAACTGAATTCTAGGGTCCTTCCCGGATAAATGTTCTTGGGTGGGGCAAACCGCCATCACCAGATGTGCAGGCACTGGTGAGGCAACTGAAGAAGGGCATCAGGAAATGGCTTGATCTCTTGCAGTCCTGTATAGTCTACATGTTGACCACCACATGTCATCCAAGGGTGAAGGGGAATGTATGCATGCAGGAAAACCTTGGATCAATGGATAGAAGTGCTGGTGAACACAGTCAAGGAGGCAGAAGGGCACAGCCGGGGGGGGCATGCAAGAGGTGGATCAGCTGTCCAATGCCAGCATGCCATCCACCAGCCAGTCTCCTTCTCCATTATAGACTATGAGCAAAACGTCAAAACCTCCTACATAAAGAAACTCATGGACTTAATCTAGACATTGGAATTCTGACACAGTACAACCTGCTGGACATCTCACTCCCCAGGTACTTCTCCACTTTTACATGCTACATTCCCCTTCCCCCACCCCCAGCCTTTCTCTCACCCCCTGACACCTCTATTTCCATTTTCATTTACTGGCATTCTTGCCTGCATTGCATGCCCACCTCTGGTTTTTTTACTATTCTTTCCCTCCAGGAAGAGCACACAGACCAACTGCAGGTGCTTCTTCAGTCTGAAAGCATGCTATGATATATTTCTCCAGCTATTCAGTTGGTCTACTAAAAGGTATCAGATTAACCCAAAGACCCTCATCTGCCATGTCCTTAGACCCTACTACCCCTACTACCTGTCTCTGGTCAGCTGATCGGAAGGAGGCAAGGCCCTGAGCACATTTAAGTCCCAGGACTGGGGCTGTCAGGGGGAGTTTTATGGCAGCTGCTGAAGAAGAAGCTCCTACAGGAAAGGAAAGGAAGGCTCTGTGACAGTTTGGCTGCCTGAGATGCTAGTGCTACCGTGCTGCTTACCTGTTGTTATTTAAAGTGGTGGACCGACTGAGGCTGTAGAGGAGGAGAAGACCTCATTGGGGAATACTACCCTGTTAGGTAGAAGCCCCAGTGCCAGTGAGCGTGCAGCTACAGGGGCATAGAAAGCCCAGCAACAACAGAAGGTAGAGTGAGACCGAGACCTCATTCCAGGGATGATATTGATATACTATCTGAGATGCATGGGGTATGGTATGGGGTGGTTGAAGCCATGCATCTAGCCTATAAGGCTTAGGATGTCCCCTTGAGGCACCTTCTTAGAGTGGGTCCCAGCAAGGGGTCCAAGAACCTACAGGACTTACTAGGGTCCATTGGGACTATGATTGAGCTGAAGCTCGAGGGCATCCTCCCTACATATTATTTCCAACAAGACATGACATCAGGCAAGAAGAGAAGACACCCACAGGGCAGAGCTGGCATGGTTACAAGGCTCTAGGGGTATCACGGCCATCTCTAGGGACCCTACTCCATAACAAGGTGCAATTTCCCAGAAACCCCTACACCTATCTCCTTGAAACCTGGCTGGTTTCATGGTCTCGGCAGGGGCTATGTGCTGTTTTTACCCTGCTCGGCCTTAACACACACATTTTTACTAGTTTTACTAGTAAAAATGACACAAGTTTTACTAGTCAGCACCTTGAGGTGCAGTTTCCCAGAAACCCCTGCACCTATATCCTTGAAACCTGGTAGACTTTGTGGCCTTAGCAGGGACTACCATGCCTGCTGTTTTCACCTCCCTGTGCCTTCACACTTACAAATGGCATGAGCTTTTCTCTGAACAGTTTAAGATTCTGTTTCCCAGAAACCCCTGCACCTATTTCCTTGAATCTTGATAGACTTTGTGGCCTGAGCACAAGGTACTCTCTCTGCTGTTTTCATTCAAATCAGGGAAGAAATGAAAAAGTTATAGGTATTTTTGTGATTCTCCATTATAGACTATGGGTATTGAAACACGCTGAAACAGTGTTGAAACAGTGAAACAGTTTCAATGAAACAAAATGGAATAGTGATTCAAAACAGCAAAATGAAACACTGTCCTTTCAAAATGGCAAAACGGAAGTCGAAACAAAACGGCGATTTTTCGCACAGCCCTTCTGCATAGTAACAAATAGGTAGATGCAACCTGGAAGCAAATCTGCAACCAAATCGGCCCTGCCACTAGGGGCCTGGCCACTTTGAGCCCCAGGGCACACCACCAGGGAGCCTGAGGACACTCCAGGCTCTGTGTCCCCTTGGGCAAGATTCAGCCTAGCTGTGCCAGCTTGCCTGCACCCCACCATCGCTGCCTGGCATTGCTGTGAAACATGGCTGCCAGGACAGCACCATCTAGGCCAGCAGGGTGCTGCAGGTTGCTGCAGCATCCAGCCAGGTCTGTCAGCCCACAGACCCAGATGCAGGCAGCTTCTGACCAGCCAGCCCAGTACCATCTGACCACAACCAAACCCCAGCAGCCTGCTTTGCACCTGCAGGTGTTGCAGGGCATTGCCTCTGCTGTGCAGCTGCCAGTCTTGTCTGGCTTGGTGGGCCCAGAAGCAGAGGGGCTGGATGCCTAGGAGGGCAAGGGAGGCCCCAGTGAGGGTGTCCTGAAGCCCCTCATCAATGTCTATGCTGGAGGGAGCTCTGGTAGTCCTAGGATGGTGGTAGTCCTAGGATGGCATGCAAAGGTCAGGCAGGCAGTCGGTGTGTGGAGGGGAAGCAGGTGGGGTGAGACAGCTATGGGCCAGGAGTGGTCCGCACAGTGAGCCAGAAGGGCCAGCACAGCCACCAGCAGGAGCCTGGGATGCTGGTCATCACTGCCAGGGGCAGGGGCAGAAGCAGCTATAACAGAGGGAGGCAGAGTGGGCAAGGAGAGAGCTGCCATGTGCTGCCCCTGTGCTGGGCATGCTGCTTCTTGCCAGAAAGCAGAGTGGAGCTGCCTTTTGAAGAGGGATGCTAGCTGCTGCAGTCAGAGCTTGGTGATGTCAGGGGCCCATTGAAGGGCTGCAGGAAGTTTGGGGCTAAGAGCAGCAAATCATCTCCCTAGTCCCTACATGTGTAGACACCTGCCTGGTGTTGGGGTAAACCAAACAGAATGAATCAGGCCCCAAGGTCACAGTGGGCCAGGGTGGCAATCAGATACGGACAGGTGGGATTACTGGCGTGGAGTTCAGAGGAAGGGACACGTAGCGGATAACAACAAAAATGAATTTATTTAACTTACGCTTTAGGCATAGGCAGTGATGTCTTCAGTTACAGTATTAACAACAGAGAACAATGAAGGAGTCTGTTGGCCCACGAGGTTCCCTGACAGGGCAAGCCTGTTGGATAAGTCCCAGGGCTGGTCAACAGTTCATAAAGGGGGTAAATAGACAAACAAAACTGTAACATGTAGGTCAATAACCGGGGTCGTGACGCCAGTCCAATGGACAAACGGATGGTCTATGATGAAAGCCGAGGTCGAAAGCCAGGTAAGTAGAGTCACATCGAGGTACCGAGGGTGATCTGGAGGCGAAGTCAAGGCCAAAGCGAAAACAGTCCAGTAACCGGAGAATCGTCAATATAAGGAGAATCCAAATCGTAGTCAAGGATGGCGAGAAGTCAATCGAAAGCTGAATAATCAAAGCTGCAATCACTATCAGTTAAGGACACAGAGTGCCAATCGAGGGAGGAGATCAAAAGGCCTAAGGGCTTGACTGGGCGACAGTCCCTGGAGCACCAGCCTCTGTCTCCAGCTAACGTGATCTTCCCCCCCCCCCCGAGGGAGGGGCTCACTGAACTTTTATCTGACTTTAGTGGCCAATCAGAGCACTCTCCGCAGAGAAATTTCTAGCCAGATTACCTCATGTCAGGTTCTGGTCAACAATGATTGACAGCTCCGCAGGTCACCCAGGGGGCAAGGGCTGGGTGAGCCTTGGAACTTTCCACTCACAGAGTCCAATAGGCATGTCAGTCTCAATCTTCTGTGTTGGCAGCATCTAATCCAAATTTTGCTCTGACACTTGGAAATGGTTACTCTACTGTAGTTTACACCCAAGTAAACTGAGACTGGATCAAATGCAAGTGTAGATGTGCTCTGTGTAAATGTATTTTATACTGAATTTCCATTCCTTTTACATGATTCTGTTGGTGTCACTGGGCATAACCCTAAGTAACTCAGAGGGATGGAAGACCACGAGTGTCGACGAAGCCCCTCTGCTCTAGGCCCAGGTGAGCCAGGCCCCCCCCTGAACTTTTTGTAACCTCCTGTAATACTGGAAAACAGGATGAGTAGCAGGCAAGCTGAAACTCCCTAAAAACTGTTATCTGTGGAATGCAAGGACACCGCTCATAGACAGAAGGGAGGAGGGAAAGGGGGATGAGGTTAGGAGCCAGCTAGTGGAAAAATACTGCTGGAAGTGACCAGGGTATAAATATACACTGTTGCAGGGCTAGGGGCGCAGGATTTGAGACAATACAGTCTCCCTGCACCTTTTACTTGAGCTCAAGTAAACTCTGTCTACTTCTCCCCCCAGTGTGTTTATTGGCACGACGCACACCGGGCAATGAACCCAATTGTTGCCTCCCTCGGGCACCTTGTGCTGGCAACAATTCCACATTTTAATTACTGTGGTGCAGTTTCTTGTACTGACAATGAGTAACATTTTTTTTTTTTGGATCCTTCAAGGAGAAGTTGGCACATTTGGCATCTAGTTAGAAAATGCTGGAACTTTTAGGATTGAAGACCACATGGGAATTGGAGCAACTGAGGTTTCTTATAGGCACACCAAACTGCTGATGAACTCAAACCTCACAGCACCTGCAGAGCCCTGGCAGGAGCAGTACTGATATTCTTGCGAACTAAGAAAACTCACTGTATGTGTACCAAACAGCCAAAGTGGGATGAGACTATGCTACTACCCTCACTGACCTTGGCTCTGAGGTTCCTAATAATGTGGAGAGGCATCTTCACGTTCAGAGAAGGTTGGAATTTTGTGCTCCCTAACTGAGTAATTGAAACCAACCCCTATCTGTGCCCAAACAATATCTTCTGCTATTATGAAAGTGAACTTTAAAATTCTGTTAAGAAGGATATGGAGATATTTGGAGTGACTTCAAAGAAAGTATACCTGTTTTGCATTAATAACTGCAGTTAAAAAGATTTTAATATGATGCAACTCCAGCTTGAATAATTTTGCTTGAAGACACTGCGGCATAGCCTTCTTAATTTATTGAGGGTCATTTCAATGATCTGTGTTGAATGGAGAGAGATTGTTAGCCCAGGCTAACTGAGGGACTGGCCCAGGCTAACATTCTAAGGGATAGCCAGCACGGGTTTGTTGTGGGTAGGTCTTGTTTGAGCAATCTCATTTCCTTCTATGACCAGGTGACCTATCACCTGGACAAGGGAGAAGAGATTGATGTCATATATCTTGACTTCAAAAAAGCTTTTGATCTGGTATCCCATGATCACCTCTTGGCCAAACTGCCCAGTTGTGGCCTTGGCTCCACCACGATCCGCTGGCTGGGAAATTGGCTTCGTGGTCGGACCCAGAGGGTTGTGATTGATGGCAGTCACTCATCGTGGTGCCCTGTGACCAGTGGGGTCCCTCAAGGCTCTGTCCTGGGACCCATACTGTTCAACATCTTCATTAATGATGTGGACATTGGAGTCAGGAGTGGACTGGCCAAGTTCGCCGATGACACCAAACTTTGGGGCAAAGCATCCACGCCAGAAGATAGGCGGGTGATCCAGGCTGACCTGGACAAGCTCAGCAAATGGGCAGACGAGAACCTCATGGTGTTTAACACCGAAAAATGCAAGGTCCTCCACCTTGGGAGGAAAAACCTGCAGCACCCTTATAGGCTCGGCAGTGCTACGTTGGTTAGCACTACAGAAGAAAGAGACTTGTGGGTCATCATTGACCACAAGATGAACATGAGCCTGCAATGCGATGCTGCGGCTAGTAAAGCGACCAAAATGCTGGCGTGCATCCATAGATGCTTCTCGAGCAAATCCCGCGACGTCATTCTCCCCTTGTACTCGGCCTTGGTGAGGCCGCAGCTGGAGTACTGCGTCCAGTTTTGGGCTCCACAATTCAAAAAGGATGTGGAGAAGCTTGAGAGAGTCCAGAGGAGAGCCACGCGCATGATCAGAGGTCAGGAAAACAGATCTTACGATGACAGGCTGAGAGCCATGGGGCTCTTTAGCCTGGAAAAGCGCAGGCTCAGGGGTGATCTGATGGCCACCTATAAGTTTATCAGGGGTGACCACCAGGATCTGGGGGAACGTCTGTTCACCAGAGCGCCCCAAGGGATGACGAGGTCGAACGGTCACAAACTCCTGCAAGACTGTTTTAGGCTGGACTTAAGGAAGAATTTCTTTACTGTCCGAGCCCCCAAGGTCTGGAACAGCCTGCCATCGGAGGTGGTTCAAGCACCTACATTGAACACCTTCAAGAGTAAATTGGATGCTTATCTTGCTGGGATCCTATGACTTCCTGCCCTTTGGGCAGGGGACTGGACTCAATGATCTCCCGAGGTCCCTTCCAGCCCTAATGTCTATGAAATCTATGAAATCTTATTTATATGTAGAAAATTGCTTCAAATTGAGACCTGATGAATGTCTTGCATGTGAAAGCTCATCTAAGGGCACTTCTACACACTGTACTTTGAGCTGCTCAGATGTTGATAAGTGTTAGTGCTAGCTCAAGTTTGGAGCAGCCACATGTTCAGGCTAGCAGCGCCCTTGAGCACTGAAAGGTAAGAATCATCTTTTCCTTCCATCCCCTCTCATTTCAGGCTTCTCCCTGCCCCCTGGGACTGCCCCCTGCCCCTTGTGTTCCCCTCCCTATCCCTTACATTCCCCCCATTCCCTCACCCCCATTAGTGTAACATGAACTGGGTAACACAGATCAAAGATAAAGGCTAGAGTGGTATAAATTTAAGCCACCTAAGGAGTGCTTACAACTAGTTTAAAGTGTTAATGCATTGACAATCCAGGGGTTAAGAGCTCAAGGAGCTGCTTAAAATTAACAAGCTCCTAACTTTATTCTAACCATGCAACTGATCCAATAAAATATATCACCCCCAAAATACTTGTCTTTCATCAAATAAAGAATTTTAGGGCTGTAAAAACATTATAGGTGGATTATTTCCCTTTGTGCATCTAAATGACATCTTTTTAATTGCATAAATGGCAATTCTGTGGCATGCACAAGTAGCGATTCTGCTTCCCCTGCAGGGAGCGCTTCATATCCAAATTGGGACAGGAAGAGCTTCTTTTGTTGGACAGAGCTCCAACAACAATCCAGAACAAACGTAGAGGACTCCAGTCTCTTCTCAAGATAATAGCCTTATTATAAAATGAAACATAAATTTAATTAGAATTCAGATCAGACAATGGAAATGTAAAAATGTATTCATATCTGGGAGAATGAGTGAGGTGAGCCCCAGCATCCCTGAGCTCTTGTTAAATTCTTTAGATCCTACATTCCCCAAGTCTGCGCCAGGTGTACAATCACAGACATACAGCCATTAGTACTACCTACAGTTTGATTGTGCATGTGTTAATAAATAGGGTTGATCATGAAGATCCTCCCCCTGCTACCTTCCAGCCCCCGCCCTGCAGCTAAGTGAAGAGTTTATGATAAGAACCCACATTCACTGTAGAATGAACAATTGTTTAACTAGGATGGTCTTCCAAAGTTATCAGTTAAGTTTTGAGTCTTGCTAATGAGTTTCCATCATTATGGTCATGGATTTCAGTTACTTTGTTTGTGTTTCTGTAATCAAACACTCAGCCAGTGCTCTCCTTCTAAATCAGCAAAAAGATGGACTATAGACTTTCAGCCTGTCTTTTTATATAAGTTTACCCAGAGTTTCTATTATTTTAATAGAATAGAATAGAATAGAATAGAAAGTTAACATTTACAACAACAACCTACAGGTCCTATCTTTATTTAATGGATGATGTAAACAAGATGAAGACCTTATGCCAAGACCTCAAATGTGTTCAGTAACTGTTTGCTGACATGGAGACTTGTAACTGTGTACAAATATACTGAAGGTAAGCACTAGGTTACATACTGATCGAGCACATGTGTGCCAATTTTGGACACATGCCTGCCCAAAAATGTAGGTGGCCAGAAGCTTATGACTGACAGATGTTAGATTCCAGAGAAAGGGGATGGTCTTCCTCCTCCCCCCCGCCCCTTTTTAGCTCCAATAGCTGAGTGGTTAGGGAACTCACCCAGGAAGCTGGAGATCCAGGACTTTGGCCAACCTCACCCAGAAGAGATTACTCCTCAGTGCAGTGTTCTAGTAATCTATTATTCTGGCATATCTCTAGTGTTCCTTTTGAAGCTGGCCGCTAGGCAGCCAAGAGAAGGAGCTGTATGAGGTTAGGAGGAAGAGAGCAAACCCCTCTGGTAAGAAGGGCAGTCTAGATGAGAAACTCAGGCTTCCTTCTAATTCACTTAGCTATTGCGGCTAAAATTGCGGCCCCTTCCCTGAATCCACACACACTTTTTTCCAGGACTTTCATTTGCCTACACACTCAGGTAGCTGTGTGTCTACCAAGCCAGCGTGTAATCCAGCTCTGCATTTTTAGTCTCTGAGTGAGGAAAATAGAATCTCTCCCTAAGTGTACAACAGGAATAACTTCACTGCAGTCAGTAGTTACAACTACAAATGAAAGGAAAATTTCATGAGGGTGAAAGGAAAATTCAGGTCTGAGCTGTTATCTTATCATTTTTATAAATGCATACATCCCCTAGTCCTTTTGAGCAGTTTATGTACATATTGCAGTTTTCATAGCTGTCCAGTATGGAGTGTCAGGCTAAGCTGTTAGGTTTTGTTTTATAGTCTTACTTCATAAAAAAGACCATAGAACATTTTGTAATAAAGTAGAACTGATTGAAAGAGTTTTTTAAACTAAAAAACTCTTTTTAAAGGAAGTACCCATCAGGACCAGCTTGCCCCAAATGATTTCTCTCTCTCTCTCCTTCTTTGCATTTCTGTCAAAACAAAACAAAAGGGCCCACTGAAAACTGGAAAACTGATCAAAACAATTTGTTGGAAACTATCCATGCTGGTCAAGACCCATATTCTGTCAAAAGGGTTATTGAAAAACTGCAACCAGCTTTATTCAAAATTTCACTGAGCAGGCAATTGGTTGAATAGAATACTGTGTTCCTTTCTAGTTTTAGAATCAGACTTCTTAGTTCCTAGACATTAAGAACAGAAGGAAACATTAGTACCCTCTTTTCTGTCCAAGGAACCTTTGCCAGTAATCTCTGCATCAGGACTATAACTTCTTTTTGAGCTCTAACATGTCTTTTATAAATACATCTTGTCTAGATTTGTAGACTTCAAATGATGGGCAATATACCATACCGACAGGTAAGTTGTTCCAATGGTTAACTACAGATGATAATGTGTGCCTTCAATTCTTTTTAAATGTATAATGCTTTAGCTTTCAATCTTTGGATCTCTTTATGCCTTTTCTGTTAGATTAAAAAAAACTGTCTATTATCAGAGATCTCTTCCTTGTGTAGGCATCTGTAGATTGTAATCATGTCAGCTCTAAACTTTATTTTAGTCTTAACTTCTGAATAGATTGAACTTCTTAAGTCCCTTATTACAAATTATGGTTCCCTATGCTTGAATTGTTCCTGTAGCTTTTTTTAAAAGACCGTTCAATATGTCAACATCCTTTTTGAAGTGTATACATAGTATTTCCTTAACACTCTAGTGCCATATACATTTTAACACTTTCCCTACTGGTCTTTAATATTTCCTTGCTTACACATCTGAATATTATGTCCACACTCTTAAATACAACCTCATATTGGCAGTTAATGATGGGCTGTTTATTCATCATTACCCCCAAGTTCTTTTCAAAGTCACGTCATTCAAGAATAGTTCTCAATCCTTTAAATGTGACCCACTTCCTTTATTTCTAGATTTATTCACCTTGAAAATTGTTCAGATGGGACCATATTGCCAAATGATTCAGGTCAGCGTATAACCAAGCTGTTCACATCGTTAATTATAATTTCATATTTTTTGTGCTATTGTCAAATTTTAATAGTAATTATTTCTATATGTTTTCTAAGTAGCCTAACACAGATACTGAGTAACAGTGGTTAGGGATACCTTCAGAACCCCACCCCTGCCTTGAAAAACCTTATTAAATAAGGATGCAGAGCTGTTGGTTGTAGTAGTGTTGGTCTAAGGACATAGGCAAGCAAGGTAGATGTGATAGGTTTTTATTAGACTAACTAAATAGTTGGAAAAATGTTCTTTGCAAGCTTTTGGGTACAAACACCCTTCAGACATAAAGGGGCATTGCTGTTGTTATGTGTCATATATATAAAGTTTATCAGACAAAGCATATATATATATGTATGTGTGTATATATGTGTGTGTATGTATATACGTATGTATGTGTGTATGTGTATGTATGTATATGTGTAAATATATATGTATGTATATATGTTTTATGCGTGTGTGTATGTGTAAATATATATATGTGTATGTATATATATGTGTGTATGTATGTGTATGTGTGTGCATATGTGTTTATTAGGGGTGTGCGAAGCAGGCCTTATTCAATTCGGATTCAGATTTGGTCCGAGTTGGGGATAGTGATTCAAATAGTTGATTCAGATCACTGTCCCTGATTCAATTCAGCTGAATCTGAAGATTCAATTCTGATTTAGAGAATCAGTGATTCAGACATAGACACATCTTTAAAAGTTTTTTCTACATACCTTGAGGTACCAGCGAAGCTCATGATCACTGCAATGCTGGAGCACATGGAGCATCCAACAGGAGTGTGGGGGGCCCTGCATGTGCTCAGCGGTGAACCCTCAATCACTTCCAGGTCTCCCAGGGAGCACGCTTCCCACTCTCCCGTGCCTCCCCAGCTTGGTAATGGGCTGCATAGGGACCCTGGGTGCTCCCCCCACCCCCAGACCCAGGAAGCATCAGTCACAAATCTGGGGAGGTGCAGTGGGGAGGGGCTTGTGTGCTCCCTGGCCAAACTGGAAGTGGACTCGAAGTGCTTCTGGTCCACTTCTGGGTCTGCTACCAAACATGCTGGAGAGCCCCCCATGCTTCTGTGGGACACTCCATGTGCCCCAGCATCACAGCGCTCATGAGCTGCCTGGTACCTAGAATTATGTAGAAAAAACATTTAAAGCTGTGTCTATATCTTAATCTCCAAAACTTTCCAAATCTCTCCGAATAGATTTGGAGGGTTCTGATTCGATTTGGAGATATTAAAGCATCCTCTGATTCAGTTTGGATTCAGAGATTTGGCCACTGAATCAGGCTGAATCTCTGTCAGATTGAGTCAGGGACCAAAGCTTCACACAGCCGTAGTGTGTATTTGTGTATAAATATATATGTTTGTGTATGTGTATATTTGTGCATGTGTATGTGCATATATATGTATATATGTGTGCGTGTGTGTGTATATATGTATATGTGTGTGTGTATACGTGTGTGTGTATATGTATACATTATACATACTCACACACATACATCATAGCAGAAGTCAGATATTATTAAATGGGATACAACACAAAAGAAGTCAGACAGTCATAGAAGAAGAGATTATGTATAGTTATTATTAGTTACAGTTACATACAGCCTAAAGACAATGCAGAAGTAGTCAGATAGAGATACTGATTATTAGACACAACAAACAAGTCAGACAGTCATAGAAGAAGAAAATATATTATTTTAGTTACACACACAACAGTAAACACAATACAGAAGAAGTCAAACAGTCATACAACAGAGAAAAAGAAGATGAGATATATTATTAATTAGTTACACACACAGACACATTTTTAAGTTCAGGAAAGATAAATATGAAGCATGCTGGAAAGGCAGGTGCCAGGTCTTCTGCTGCACACCCCTCAAAGATCCCCTAGACCCAGGTCTCCTTCTCAGGAAGGCACCTCAGGGGAGGTTGTGGAGGCAAGTGGCTCAGATAAGCCAGGTCCTCCTGTTGTCATGCCTCTGCCTGCTGAGGAGGGGGATAAGGCAGGATCCCCACCCTCAGCCCAGAAGTGGTGGAGTAGTAGGTATAGTGTGGGATCATTTTGAGGTAGCAGATGACCCCAAGTATGCTACCAGCACAGCTGAAGGCAGATCAGCTTGGGCAAGGAGGTGAAACACTTCCCCACCACAGCAATGCTGATGCATCTCAGGAGGCAGTACTCCCTTGTCCTTCTTCCTCCTTAGCCTGGCACCAGTGTGAACATGCCCAAAGGGAAGTCTTCCACTCACTCCAAAGCCCCTGCCCCCCACAAAGCAGAGTCAGGCCACCCTTGAGTGCTGGAAAGCTGCAGTCAAAGGAGGGGAGGGGGTGTTGCAAGGGTGAGTGAGGTCACCCAAAGCATGGGGGAGATGCTTGCTCTTGATGATCAGCACTTCTCCTTAGTTGAGTGGCCAGGGTTCAGGCAGCACATGGCACTCATGGCCCCCTCCTACCAAGTTCCCACATGCACCACCTTCAGTAGGACAGTAGTGCCCTCCCTGTACGAGACATGCAGGGAGTACTTGAAGGAGGAGCTGTGCAAGGCAGGGGAACTGGTAACCTTGCACTTCACCTCTAACATCTGGAGCAGCCAGGGTGGAGATCACACCTTCTCCCTCACAGGGCACTGGTGCAATCAGTCAGGACATCGGTGGCCTCTCCTTCAAGCTGAGGTGATGGCTGAGTCCCATACAGCAAGGGAGATCATGGTGGCCATGAACCACATGGTGCAGAGATGGCTCATTGAGCAGGATGAACTCACCCACAGGTTCATGGTCACCAGCAATGGGGCCAATATGGTCAAGACCAACTTTGTTGGCATCTACTGTGTAGCACACAAGCTGCACCTCATAATCAGGGATGCCTTGGACAGGGACAGAGCCGCCAGTGATGGCATCATCACTACCACCCAGCTGATTTCAAAATGCAGGAAGGTGGCAGGCCTCTTCCACCACAGCATGAAGTGGGGCAAGCTGCTGTGGGAGAAACAGGCAGAACTGAACAAAATCATGCAGAATGTGGAGACTCGGTGGAACTCCACATATCTGATGCTGGAAAGGCTGATGGAGCAACAGAAGGCCATCCATGTGATGTCCTTGCTTGGGAGACTGGGGTCAGTGACCCCCTTAACAGAGCTGAGAGGGATAACATGTCAGAAATCTTGGGAGTCCTCAACCCCTTCCTCAAGGCCACTGAGACCCTCAGTGCTGGTGATGTCCTCCTTAGCCAGGTGATCCCCATAGTGAGGGAACTTGAGAACCAAATGGAGAAGTTCCAGGGGATCAACGTTCCTGGCTGGGGCAAGCTGCTGTCACCAAAGGTGCAGGCACTGGTGAAGCGGCTAAAGGAGCACACCAGGAGATGGCTGGATCCTTTGCAGTCCAGTACAGTCCACATGATGGCAAGCATGTGCAACCCAAGGGTGAAGGGAAGCATGTGCACTGGCATCACCAAAACCCTCAGTCACTGGATGGAGGTGCTGGTCAACAGAGTCAGGGAGGCAAAAGAGCAAGAGCGAGGGGATGTGGAGGAGATGGGTGCCATTTTCCCATGCCAGCACTCCCATCACCAGCCAGTTTCCTCCATGCTAAGTGCTGCTAATGTGAGCCAAGGGCATGGCTTCAATCTTGGGGTCTAGGTGCATCAGACCCCAGCTTTGGGCAGGGAGCGCCAAGGCTTCGGTGGCTAACTATCTCACCAAGGACATGAGCCACTGGACTGCATCCCCTTGACCTATTGGGCAACCTGCACCCAGATGTGGCAGGATCTGGCCATGGTTGCCTGAGAATACCTGTCCTGTCCACCAACCAGTGTTCTCAGCGAGAGGGTGTCCAGCATTGTTGGGGATGTTGTGACACCCCACCACACCTCATTGGATCCTGGTTTGCCTGAGCAGCTGGTGTTCCTCAAGGTCAACCTCTCACTGCTGGGATTACCCAAGCATCACCTGCAGATGAAGTGAGTGTCACCCTTCTTACTCTGTCTGCACCCATTTGCATTTTATTTTTTCAACCAGTTAATGCCCCACTCTCAGAGCTGGAGGGGGCACTCACTGCATCACCAGCCAGCAGGGGAAGAACATGTCCCTGCTGAGCTTCCATGCCAGGATGAACTGGGAGGTATAAGCTGGGGCTATGGGGAAGGAGGAGACCCCAGGTCCTTGGCATGACCACTAAAAATGCACTCTGCCAGGGTTGGGAGGCCTGGTGGGACTGCTGGTGGTGTGGCAGCCCCACCAGGGGGCTGTGGCAGAAAATGGGGGTGTGGCAGAAAACGCCTGGACCAAGGATCCCCCCGGTGAAAGGCAGGTAGGAAATGCCATAACAGCCAGTCACCTCACGTATTCACACAGTCCTGGTTGGGGAAAGCCCAGACCCATCACATCTTTGACAGGCCTGAATCTTGCTGGTTGCAGTAGAGTTGTGAGGCTCCAGGTGAGAGGAGCTTAGCTACCTGGGATGCTAGCTTTCAGGTTGAAAAAGGCACTAAGGGAAACTTGAAGGTTGTGGAGCACAAACTCAAATGATTCCCCCTCCTTTCCCTGAGTTTTCCTTGCTTTGGGACTCAGATTCAGCTCCAGCTCTTCCTCTGGTACTGGAAGGCTCAGGATGGGAAGTGAAATGGGGATGGAGGAGACTGTCGTGCTGGTGCTGCTGCTTCTTGTCATGGTGGTGATGGGGGGTTATGGCTGGTGACCTTGGAGGGGATGCAGACTCAGGCACAGGCAGTGGCACTGGCACTGCTCCCCTCTCCTTGCTGCCTGTAGAACTGGAAGCATCATGCCTGCTCACTGTAGGAAAGTGGCTGCATTTCAGTTTGGGCTGGGGGGAACTTACAGCTCTACCCCCTTTACCCCCTCTTCCTGAAGGCTTGCCAGCTGCCTTTCTAGCATGCATTATGGTGTGTTTTGTAATGTGTTTGCCATTGTGTTCTAGAAAATCTTCTGTAATGTAATCTGATTTATGTAATATATGTAGATAATTGTATATGTATGTGTATTTATGCAATGTATGTATGTATTTATTTATGTAACAAATAAAATATATAAATATATGTAGTATGTGTTCCTGAATAAATTCTATAGCATAATATGCAATATATGCTGTGCTTACCTGCACAATGAATGGGATGCACACTGAGAGAGAAAGCACAGATTTCTTTTCTGGGGAAAAGAATCAAAATAGACTAACAAAATCAAAAAGAGGATTTTGGAGGAGGAATAAATTGAAAGGAATAAATTAATATAATAGGAACATAAAAGGGTATAGAAAGCTAAAGGTATTGATGAATCCCACTTGCTAAGAACAGACTAGCAAGTAAGAAATTATAGCCATTTTTGTCTGATGCTGCTGAGCTGCTGGAAGACACAGCGCAGTAACTGACCCCAAGGCAGAAAGCAGCTCATTTCAAACAATGCTGCTTTTTATGCTGCTTTTCCATCCCTCCCCCAGATCACTGGGATTAAAAGGGACCTCAGGGAAGGATCAGTCACTGGCCAGCTACACAGTCAATATCAGAGCAGTCCTTTCCCCCCCTTCCCTCTCCTTACTTTCTGTTTCCTTGCAAGCAGGCCCAGTTCTGAAACTCAAAATGTTTCAAAACTTTTGAAACATTTTGACTACCTTTGTTCCAATTTGAGGTTGTTTTGAAACCTTTCATTTTGTTTAGATTTTGCTGTTTCAAGCTCACAATTCTTCGAAACAGCGTTGAAACAAAATCGCCAGCAAAATTTTGCACAGCCCTATCAGGTACCTCTTGCTCAAAGAATGGGAATTTTGTGGCCTATGTTGTAACAAGCTGGCTGGGTGCACAGGACACAGGTGCAGCAGTGACTTGCATCACCAATCATGACTGGGATCATGTATCTTCCAGCAACATCTGTTCCCCACTCCCTCTTCCACAAGCTGACAGCCTGAACAATTTTCCTGGTCACCTAGTTATGCTAAGCTCATATGATATCAGTATATGATATCAGGAACCCAGCAAAAATGCTGGCTTTCTTTTGGACTTTGAATGGCATCTAAAATATCAATTATAACCTGTCCTAAATTCCTAGGAATGGAGCTATCAGAAGGAACACCATTCTTTCCATCCCATATTACCATATCTGGTGTCTGTAGCAGTGTCCAAACTAGATTTCCCTCATTAAAAATCGGGGAGTTGGCATTTGCTGTAAACTTTGCTCTACACATAAATAAACCAAATTTGGGGATTTCAAAAATGATGGGGGAGGGGGGAGGTCAATGACTGACTGTTTTTAAAACTGGTTTCATTACTGGTGAGATTTAATGTAGTTTCTTTCACTTTGTAATGGATTATACATCGAATCTTAGAAAGGCATTTTCATAACATTAAATCTAAATATACCAACTTGTTATGTTTTACTGATTGCATCTTATATCAACCTTTACATGACTCTATCTAAGATCAGTGTAAGGAAAATGGGTCTGCAGTTATTGGCATGCCATTTAATGTGTTGACATGAAATTAGTTGTTTTTTTTTCTGGGGCTCTCAAACATCTCTAGTTCTCCATGCGTTGTTTTTGCAAAAGTAAAATTTAATAGCTTTTCTCATGTAAGCTATCTAGTCACATCATCTGAAAACATTTGCTGTTTGCACACTATTTGCCCATTAAGCTGTTACATTATGGTCATCACTGTATATATACAATTTTCAGGCTCTTGGTTCCCTGACAACAGCATTTTAATGTCCTCAAATGACAAGTATGTTTGAAAGCAGAGGGTCTCCGACAGACCAGTCATTTTAGGACAGAGACCTGGGAAGGCAAAAAAAAAAAACACCTCAGCAGAGGGAGTAAAGATAGGTGCAGTATCTATGCCCCCTCACCCACATCCTTACTGCAGGACTGCTTTACAGCTGGAGACAATGTGTGAAAACTAGTAGGCAACAATTTCTTTAGACTTCTGCCTGTTGAAGCCCTTTCAGAAGTACGTTTATACAGTACTTAGCACACTGAAGCCACGATCCAAGCAACAATCTTGCTACCCATCACTCTTTGCCCCTGAGGATGATAAGTTTGCCTAGGTCCAGAAATTATACATACACCAAAACAGCAGTATAAGTGATTGGAAACCAATCTAAACCTGTAACAGAACAGAAGTTCAGTGCACATAGACCAGTTTAAAAATGGCAGAGCCTGATCTAAGATAGATCTGAGATAGATCCGAATGAATGTAATATCAGATTTACTGTTTAGGTCATATAAGTCTGCTGAACTTCACCATGTCTCCCCAGAATCAACTTAGGTTCCTGTCCTCTGGCATCCCAGGATTCTTTGAAGGTCCCCACTATCCCCCCTCCCGAGGAGGGTGGGTTAGCCTTCACTGGCACTCATCTGCTTCAGCACGTAACTACAAACACACAGCCCACCCCCCAAAAATGTATAATCACCCTCTATGCCCCCACCCCCAACAGTATACATGAGTAAGACTTCATTTTTAGCTATTGTGCAATCACCTCTGTGTACAGTACACAAACACATGTGAATCAGGAGAAAAATCTTTTTTGAAATCAAATTAATGAATGTTGTAGATGTTCACTTTTTAGAATTTAATTAGTATTTTTCTGGTTCTGAGATGGTAAAACCCCTTGCTGAAAGGAGTACTTCTGGGGGCAAGGAGAGGGACTTCTGGTTGCAAAGGTCAGGGGTTAGGGGGTGGGACTTCTGTTCCCAAGATGGCAACCAGGGGTGGGACACTTGTCAATGGGTAGCGTTACCCATGCGGCCCTTGACAGCTTGCCAAAACTTGGTAAGCGGCCCTCTGCCAGAAATAATTGCCCACTCCTGCACTCCTGCATTCGGCTGTCCTTGGCAGGTTCTGGCACACTGGGAGGCATGATATTCTTCCCACCTTATGGTCTACTGCAGCACAGGCATCTGTATACCTCTTCCACTGAAGGGTGTTCCCTTCACTCCTGATCCAATCTATGAATCTTACCTACGTAGATTGAATCGATTCTGTCTCAGGCTTTTTGCATGTCTGTACTTAGCTTTTGTGTCTACCCTTAATCGATTACAACACGATAGTCAAGGTTGTAGTGAGTGTTTAAGAAATATTAGCAAGATATTTACTAGAGGTTGTCAGTCCTCTTCAGATATTGACCTCTTTCCTTTTTTTTTTAAAGTGTGGCACTGCATGCATATGAATGCATGCATACATTTATGTGCTGTACGTGGAAGAAGGGAAAAGGAACCAGCCATTGGCTGCATAAATGGGGCCCAGCTGCTTCCTCTTTCAACCCTAGAAACCTATTAGATTTTCAAAATTTTTATATGCTGGAGGAAAATTTTCCCTTGTTCACCCAAAGACTGGTTCATCTGACCAAGAGCTTTCACAGGCCTCCATCATCTCTCTCCATTTCAGCCAGCTTTCACTGACTAATACAGTGTGACAAACTGTCATGTTCACAATATTTTTGTGGCTTGTCTAATTTTAAATGAAGTGACTCTAGTAGACCTCTAGTTATGCTTCATAGATGAGAGTAGTAGAAAGGCTATATGAATCAAAAAGTCTGAACCAGATGGTGGTTGCTAGGATCCGAGAGGCAAGGATTTTGATATGAGAGGAATCTGCATGCTGGGGTCCCTCATATCCAAGAGCAGCAACTTCATTATTTGAGTCAAAGCAGGATAAGTGTTAGCTGTCATGATTATCTCTGGTAATCTTCTGCCTCCAGCCACACGAGGGCACAACTGTGCTTCTGCTCAGCAGTTATTTTTACCTCTGGCTCTTTACAAATGTGCCATTTTTCTCCCTCTTTCTTTTCCCAAAAGTAATGCCCTTTCTCCATATAAGCAAAAAATTCAGCTGCAGTAGTCTGCTAAAAAATCTAACAGAAAGTATCAAACCAAGGAACTTTAAAAAACAGCATCTGCTCACAGTGAATTTTAGCTCTGTGTTTTTTATTCCTTGAAGCAGTTCTTGAGAAATCTGTTGGCCTAGATTAACAGCATGAGTTAGGTGTCACTGCAGTGGGTAGGCATTTAGGAACAAAGAAATGAGAAAGAGTGAAAGAACATAGAAAAGGAAGCATTGATGTATAGGAAGTATTCATTTTACTCTTAAAAAAACTACACAGGGCTTAAATATTTACTTTTTCTAAAGCAGATACTTTAATTGGAGTTTGGTGGAAAGGAAATACTGTTAAGTTATGCTTTCAGGGTAGTCAGTAGAATTACAGTGGCTAGACACTAGTAACCTCACTATATATAGTGCAATAAACTGTGGTGCCAACTATCTAAAACAATTTCCAGAGCTAGTAAATTATATTTCTAAATTCTCTGTAGGTAGAGCTAATGCTGATATGAGATGGCAGATGCTCCCAACTATAGCTGATATTCTAATGCAAAAGAATCTACTTGTACTATTTTAAATTGTAACAAAATGGGACACAACTAAACTGTTTTTTAATAAACTGGTTCCAGATTATGTTACCTTGTAAAAGGTACATATACCTTGTCAGGGGGCCCTGTGTCACTAGCACTGATTGCACAGATGTGGGTGGGAGTGTTCCTGGGGTGCCACTAGCACTGTGCATGGTAAAATGTGGGGGGAAGCATTTGGTGCACCATGTGCTGCCTTTACAATGACCACACAGTGTGGAGAGGGCCTTGGAGGACACTCTGCAGCTTATAGCTTGTGTGATCTGAGGCCCAGGGGCTTCATACTGGTGCTATGTGCAGTCCCTGGCCACACTGAAGTTAGACAACACTGATATAGGTAACTCCTAAGTATCCAGCATGTCCACTAACATTAGTATGGCTTATTGACTGGGTAGGGACTGATTCGAAAAAGGTTTTTCTGTCCCATTAAAACATTGAGATATTGATTTTTTCCCCCATTTTTTTAACCTGATTTCAAAATTCTTTATGGAATGAGATTCCAAGCAGAATTGTTTCAACACATTTGAAATGTTCTGATAGTGATTTATATATAAAATGCAAGTTGAAACAGAGGTTATTTATATGCAAGGAAGGAGTCCCATTGATTGGTACACTCTGCACTGAAGCAAGATGAGATTTACATAAAAGTAAAACTAAGTCACTTTATGGAATAAGAACAAATCACTACTCCTAATCTGCAGACAAAGAAACTAAAACAGGTAATAGTAAAGAAACTTCTTCAAGGTCATGCAGCAGTTCAGTGGTAGAACCAGAACTGGGATTCTGCTTTCCTAATCCCATGCCAAATTCTTTTTCATTATTCTTCTTCCCCAGCAATATCAGCCCCAATCTTTTTTCCAAAAAAAGACAAAATGGCCTGTACTGTATAGCTGTTTCCAGAGATCAAATAATATTTTGCCTCAAGAACAAGATAAGTGTTAAACAATTCAAAGGAATTAACTATACCCATTGGTGTATGAAGTGCATTTATATTTCAGACTTATTTAAAGCACATATCAAAGTGCATCCATCTGTCTTATTTTAAAACTGAGAATTTTGTTTATTTTTTTTCTGAGATGAATCTTCCAGGGCTTTAATTTTATTGGGATTTATGGGGTTTTAGAAAGCTGAGTAGTGAATGACCATGCATCATCACCATCATTACCATCACCATCATCATTTTCCATAGAAAAAAGGCGACTGTTGAAATGACACTACACTAATGGCTAAAAGCCATTGTAGTTAACTGAGCTATGGACGGTTTTCCTATATAAGATATGATTCAAATGTGAAATAAGGTGCCCCTTGATAAATATAAGCCATGTAAATTAAAGGGGATGTAAAAAAAAAGTTACATAAAATACTCTGTAAATGTCTGTGTCACCATTAAGAAAACAAAGAAAAATGCTATTTAAATTGCTTTGCTCAAAACCAAGTAAAAGAAGTGAAAAGACATTTACTAGTGCTACACCCTAGTAGTAAAATAATCAAAATAGAACAGTTTGCTTTCACAGTACCCATCCATACTTGTTAACATGTAACGGAATTAGTTCGGTTCTGAAAAGTTGATCACACTAGCTAATGGCATCCATCTGCGATCTTATGGGGGCAAGATTAATACATTACCAGTCAGACTGGAACTTATGTTTGGTGACATGGACTGTAAGAATTCCTTTACATTAGCCCCTATAAAATATGTGCGAGGAGTCAAAGAAGCATTGCTTGCCTATCAAAGCTGTGTTTGCTCATGGTTTTAGAAAGCATTCTTTCAAAGTATATCAAAGCAGGTGGCAAACATTAATTACTTCATCCCCAAAGACTCTCCTGTGATTTAAGTGTGTAACCCAAAATCCACATGGGAGAAAATGAGGTAGAGAGTAATTTGATGACTTGTTTCAAGTCACCTGGTCTATGCTAGAAGTGGAATAGAATCTATATTTTTTATGGCTGAAAAACCATTCCTTTCTTACACATATTCCAATCTTTTGCTCTACGTATTCTAATTATGCCATAGAAAAAATGAAGCAGTCAAATCCATAGCACTCTTACATGCCCACTTATCTCTGTAAACAATGTATTTGTATTTTGGGCATGCATATTAGCCAGTAAAAAGAGCCTGAAAATAAAGCCCTAAATGGCAGCTTTGCCCAAGGACATATGTTATCTTTAACCATACCACCTTGGAAAAGGAATGGATCCATGATTATTATTGAGTTCCGATGCCATCACACATAGAAAAGCACATTGTTCCACTAAGCACATTTGATCTGACAAACTGAAGGAATCTACCAATTATAGCCTAATTACTATGCAAATTGCTTCTCATATTTATGTTTCAGGTCAATCAGATATCATGATATCCAGGCATGCATAAAAAGAAAAGAGTGAAAGGGGCATTTGTACGATAAAGAAAAAGAATTCTGAGAGAAGGCAAAGAGAAGGGGAAGAAGAGACCTACTATCGGTGCACTGTAAGATACCTCAGTATGCTGGACACCAAGACATCTGATTGACCTTTAAGACCTATCAGAAGCCAGTTTGTATAGTAGAGTTATTGAGTGCATGCTTACCAAATCTGCAGGTGAAACCAAGCTGGGTGGAGTTGCAAACAGTCTGGAGGTAGGACTAAGATCCAGCTAGATAAACTGGAGAAATAGTCCAAAATCAATTAGATGAAGGGCAAGTGCAAAGTCTTAAACTTGGGATGGAATAATTGAATGCAAAGATACAGACTGGGAAATGACTGGCTGGGCTGCAGTACTGCAGAGAAGGACCTGGGGATTACAGTGGACCATAAACTGAATAGGAATCAACAGTGTGCTCTTATTGAAAAAAAAAGGCCAACAGTATAATGGGTTATGTTAATAGGGGTGTCTCTTACAAATCAAGAAAAGTAATTCTTCTAAGTCTATTCATCATGGGTGAGAACTAACTTGGAGTACTTTGTGCAATTTAACCTGGTGCAAATGCACATCTAGATATGCCCACTGTTTAGAATTTTTTGTTTCTGTTTTTAGGTAGGTACATCACCACTTATTTCCTGATATCATACATCTTAATTTTTTTCTTACAGCACTCCACAGACCTGGCCTTTTCCTGTAGGGCTTTGATTTATTTAGTGGACCATTTTACTGGGCTATATTCATCTCTCATGTATTTCTATTGACTTCAGTGATGCTACACAAGGGAAGCATTTGCCTGTCTCTGCTTCCTAGAGTCCAGATGAAAAATGGCAATATATCCTGGCATCCTTTTTCCATTTGTCCTACTCCATGGGGTTGTCAAAACAGATGTGGAATGGCATACCCTGGCACAGGTCAAAATAAATGTGGAACACCTGGCACAGGTCACATTCGCTGCAACTAACTGATTTCTCTCTGGCTGTATGCTTTTTTCCCCCTCTTTCTGCCTTCTTAGCATACAGAACATTCTGCCTTCTGCTCTTTTGGTTCCCACGCACAACTGGTTATTAAGGGCTAATTCTTCAGGTTATAATAGGGAAAGAAATGAGCTAGGCCTTGGTAAAGCATAGTTTTTAAACGTCTTAAACAGTGTATGCTTTCTTCACTTTTCAATTCTGGTCTTGGCTTTCCTGCTATAAGGAAAGGAGGGCAAAATATTAGGAGTAAGCTCTCTAGCCAAAATTGAATATGCATGCAATTAATGCAGAACAATAAACTCCGGCAAACATCCTGTTTGCATGTGCACCCAAGATCACAACAAGTTGAACTGGGTTGGAGCAGGACCAACTGGAAAGGGGTCTTGGGGGTCAGTCTCTCAGCCTGGGGCTGCTCTTGCCCATCTCAGTGTGCTGCAGAGGAACTGACTAGGACACAAGAGTGCTCCAGTGTGGGGATGGCCAGCAGGCAGCCCCCACACTGATATACACCCATGCTCCAATCAGCCACATCAGCATCCATACATGTGTTGCTGTAAAATAAAATTCTCCACAGCAGGGTAGTACCTGTATTTACTTACAAGTACTACCCTGCTGTTGAGTTTATTAATTTACTCCAGTTTAATAGCCCTACACATGTAGAATCTAAGACCATGTGTAGACAAAATGAGAGGTGTGTGTACACGACACTTAAAGCAGGCTAAATGCTTTTGCATCACTTTAATGGTGTTAGTGTTTATACATCTCAGTGGTGTATTGTGTATTAATTGTAGGAAATTCAGCAGTGTAATGCATCTTAAATGACTTGGAGTGCAGCAAACTAAAACTTCTTTGAGAAATTTTAGTTTCCTGCCCCTACAGCTGTGGAGTGAAGCAGTGGACTCTTTGCAGCTCCATGAAAGCAGCTCCACCCAAGAAAAGTGGGGAGCCTGATCTCTCTCCACACCTCCACCATTGGAGTCTGCCTGTCTCTCTGAGCAATGCTTCTCTCTGTGCCTGTGGTGCCCCAGAGAACCACCCGAGCTTGGTGTCTGCAGATGGGGACCACTCTGCCTGCTGCCAGCTTGCCCTCCCTTCCCCTCCGGAGAGGCAGACAAGTCAGCAGGGTGTGTGCACAACACAGGGGTTTAATCAGCCCTAAACTGAAACAGTGTTTTTTAAAACTCACCACTTCAATTTAGGGTTCCTGTTTTGTCTACACATGCCCCAAGACCTTTACTGTGGAGATAATTAGGTAGCTTCAGAGTAAATGGATCATAGATGTGCTTACAGAGTGGTACTAAGCCTTAGCACTTATTCCCCTTTTATGCAAAAGGAACAGGATAGTAGGAAAAGGGACTTCATGAGGTCATCTACTCTCACTCTCTACTTAAAGCAGGATTATCTCAAGCAAGTATCTGTCTAACCTCCTCTTTAAAATTCCCAGACCTAGAGATTCCATAACTTATTCAGGTTGCCTGTTACAATGCTTGACCACCCTCATAGTCAGAAGGTTCTTCCTAATATCCTAAATTTCTTCTGCTGCAGTTTGAACCATTTCTCCTATTCCTGTTCCCTACAGCCAGCAAGAAAGGTCTATTTCCATCTGCTTTATAAGCACCTTTCAGGCATTTGAAAACTGTTATCAAATTCACCTGGTCTTCTCTTACGCAGGCTAAATAATACTATATTGTTCAGTCCTTCCGCATAAATTACAGCTCCCAGGACACTAATCATTTTTTTTTTCCACAAGTCTCTTTCTAATCTGTCCTCAGCTTTCTTAAAGTGTGGGGCCCATTATTCTGTACAGTAAGTAGGAATAGTCTGATGTCTACATGTGCAGGTGTTAAAGGACATTAATGCTTTGTGTGGACTGACTTGGGACTAAAGTTCGTCTAACTTTAGACCGAAGTCAATTCACACATACAATGTTACTGCACAGTAACTATGTGGGTGTAAATTTGATACCTGAATAATACAGGTATCAGATTTAAGCTTAAGTCAGAGTAAGTCACCATATTTAATGCACAGTACAGGTGTGCACATGTAGACACCTTACAGTGTCAACTGCCATGTTATTTCAGATACTGTGCCGTAAATGTATATGTATAGGCGCACCCAGTGTTACACATCACGTCTAAAGGATAAATCAGCAATGATATTCTTGTTCAAATGGGATAAAGTTAGAGGTAAAAAAAAAAGCACTGAATTACTGACCTACTCATATGTGAGAAGAACGGGCAGAAAACTGAGGATCTATTATGATAAATTAAACATGCTCTGGAAGGGAACTAAGAGAGTACCTAACCTAATTTATTACTTCATGCTTCATATTCCTAAATACGCTAAATAGCATGCTAAAGGACATAAGAAATGCACAGATTTAAAACAAACAAACAAACAAAAACCCTGGGCCTTATCTTTCTAGACTCCCAAATTGTATTATCAGCTTTTCTGCTAGTTTCTCTTTTTTAAATAGTTTCCTAAGCATAGTGGGTGCTTGAATTACAGGAATGCTTAGATCATCAGCTAAAATCATTCTTCTTCTTCCAGGAACAGACAAGGAGCAAAGCAACCTTCTCAGCATTATAAATAGTCCTTCCGCCCACACCATTATTGAGTAGCCTTTACAGCCTTACTGAATTCACGTTCTTCCCTCATCCCCCAAGTATCTGGGGCTATCCATTTTTCCCTTTGTCTCTTAACTCTCTAGGCTTCTGTGCTCAATATCTTCAAATGGCACAGGAGAGATATAGAGGATGCAACTTCCACCCCAGACCCTCAGAAGGCAAAAACTTCCTATTCCAGCCTCAATAATCACCTTCTTTTGGGCAATTTTTTACCTTAACTTCTCTCTCTTTTCTTTTGGCTACTATAATGAGCATACTACTATCATTGCCTTCCTAATCACAGTCCAACTTAGTGCTAAGGACAAGTCTTAAATATCCCCCAGAAGAACTGCTTACAGCCACCTGCTTTCTGTCATATGACCTTGGAGGATGAGGCAGTGGGGAACTTGAAACCAGTCTAAAGCTTTAAGTTCAAACACTTGAAGTCTGCCATAACTCTGAAACAGGGGTTTCTTATTTTTAGAATCATATAAAATAGAGATAGAGGGCTTGAAGTCAATGGAACTGTTGACTTTCAAAGTCACATAATCCATCCTCCTTTCCTAAAGCAGGATCAATTATACCTAAACCATTTCTAATAGATAATTATTGTACTATCTGACTCTTAAGAACATTCAGTGATGGGGATTCCAGAAAATAGTCTAGGCAAACTCTCCCAGTTCATAACAGACCCCTCAGGTTAGAAAGTTTTCCTAGATATTCAATTTCAATCTTTGTTGCAATTAAGCCCATTATTACTTGTCCTATGTTCAGTGTAAATAGAGAACTCTTTAGAAACTTCCTGTTTATAGTATCTGTGTACATATTTGAAAACCAGTACCAAATGTCTCCCTAGTCTTCTCCTCTCAAGACTAAACAAATTAAATCTTTCCTTGAAAAATACATTTTCTAGACCTCTCATTTTTTTTTTGTTTTTCTATTCATATGTGCCCAAACTAAACATAATATTCTAGCTGAGGCTTCTACAATGTTGAGCAGTGTGAAAGGATGACTTCACATGTCACATACTTAACATTTCTGTTTAAGCAATGCTCTTTTTTGTTTTTGTAACAGCATGAAATTGGGTGCATCTAATATGTGCATTTGCTGTGGCACCAATTTACTTACAAGAAAATTATTCATGAGTAAACAGTGTTGGGCAACCTTCTACATGTATAGGGAAGTGGGAGCAGATTTGCTGCTAATCTGCTCCCACTTCCTGGGGCCCTGAAATAGGCCTCTGCTGCCAGCAGGGAGAGCTCCAGGCTCTCGCTGCAGATGCTGACAGCAGGCAACCCTCTTCAAAAGGCAACCCAGCTTGCTGCTGGTGTCTGGCCAGATACTTTCCTGCACAGGAACAGCATATGGCAGTGCTCTCCTCACTGCCTCTGCTTTCTCACATTATGGCTGCTCCAGCCCCTGCCCCCCATAGCAACAACCAGCACCTTTGGCTCCTGCTGGCTGCCGTGCTGGCCCTGATGGCCTTCTGCACTGATTGCTGCCTGGCTCATGGCCATCTCACCCCTCCCAGCTTCCCCACACACAACAATCATGTTCCAGGCCACTGCATGTCATCCCAGGGCTGCCACCATGCACCAACCGCCTTGACTTCGTCTGCCTGGCCAGACCCTGTCAGAGACACTGATGACAATCTCCAGAATGCCATTGTCAGAGCTATCATCACCCTCCCAGGCTTCCAGCTGTGCCGCCTCTGGGCCTGCCAGGCCAGCACACATGGAATGATGAGCAGCAGCTGGAGGCCTTATGTATGACTCAGGTCACTCTCTAGAACCTTATAGAGCAACTCTGGCCACACCTGGAGTGGCAGGACATCAGCATGCAGCTGCCTCTCCCTGCAGACACCCAGATGGCTGTCACTCTGTTCAAGCTGGACTTGCCCACCAACCTGCAGCACATCAACCACCTGTTTGGCATGGGAAAAGCCACCACTGAGGAAGCCACCTGGGAGATGTGAGGCACCCTATAGGATGTGTTGGGAGACACCATGCTCCATGTACAGCAGTGACCCTGAGGCTTCATCCCAGCTCCCAAGAGCAGCCACTCCCCTGCATGCAGCTGCAAGAGCCATGAGAAAGAAGCTGTTTGTGTGAGTTTGCAACATTTCAGAGATAAGATGCTCTGAACTAGGGCTGTATGAAATACCTGTGTTTCATTTTGGTTTTGGATTTGGCATTTTGATGGGACAGTGATTCTTTTTGACATTTCAAATTGCTGTTTTGTTTTGTTTTGGCCACAACTGTTTCAAGTTTCAACATTGTTCAAACGCTGTTTTGGTGTTTCAGACATAGACTAAAATAGGGAATGACTAAAATACCTATAACTTTGTCATTTCTTTCCTGCTTCTGATGACAATTGCAGAAATGATAGCCTCTTCTGAGCACATGAAGTCTGCCAAGGTTCAAGGAGATAGGCTTAGGGGCTTCTGGGAAACTGCACCTCAAGGTTCCGAGAGAAAAAACTCATGTCATGTGTGTGTTAAGGCAGAGAGAGGTAAAAACATCAGGTATGATAGCCCCTGTGAAGGCCATGAAGCCTGCCAAGGTTCAAGGAGATAGGTGCAGGGGTTTTTGGGAAACTTCACAGTCACGGTGTAGGGTCCCTAGAGATGGCATAACCCTAGGGCCCTATGGCTGTGCCAACTCCAACCTGTGGGTGCCTTCTCTTCTAACCTGCCACCACATCTTGTTAGAAAAGATAATAGATAGGAAGGCTGCCCTCAAGCTTCAGCTCAGTCATGGTCCTAATGGACCTTACTACACACTGTAAGTTCTTGGACCTCTTGCTGGGACCCACTCTAAGTAGGTGCCTCAAGGGGACACCCTAAGCCTTATGGGCTAGATATGTGGCTCCAACCACCCCTTACCACACCCCATGCCTCTCAGATAGTATATCGATATCATCCCTATAATGTGGTCTCAGTCTCACTCTACCTTATATTTTTTCTGGGCTCTCTATGACCCTGCCATTGTGCCTTCATAGATTTCATAGACATTAGGGCTGGAAGGGACCTCGGGAGATCATCGAGTCCAGCCCCCTGCCCAAAGGGCAGGAAGTCAGCTGGGGTCATAGGATCCCAGCAAGATAAGCATCCAATTTACTCTTGAAGGTGTTCAATGTAGGTGCTTGAACCACCTCCGATGGCAGACTGTTCCAGACCTTGGGGACTCGGACAGTAAAGAAATTCTTCCTTATATCCAGGCTGAAACGGTCTTGCAGGAGTTTGTGACCGTTCGACCTCGTCATCCCTTGGGGCGCTCTGGTGAATAAACGTTCCCCCAGATCCTGGTGGTCACCCCGATAAACTTATAGGAGGCCATCAGATCACCCCTGAGCCTGCGCTTTTCCAGGCTAAAGAGTCCCATGGTTCTCAGCCTGTCATCGTAAGATCTGTTTTCCTGACCTCTGATCATGCGCGTGGCTCTCCTCTGGACTGTCTCAAGCTTCTCCACATCCTTTTTGAATTGTGGAGCCCAAAACTGGACGCAGTACTCCAGCTGCGGCCACATCAAAGCCGAGTATAAGGGGAAAATGACGTCCCGGGATTTGCTCGAGAAGTATCTATGGATGCAAGCCAGCGTTTTGGTCCCTTTACTAGCCGCAGCATCGCATTGCAGGCTCATGTTCATCTTGTGGTCAATGATGACCCACAAGTCTCTTTCTTCTGTAGTGTTATCCAACGTAGCACTGCCGAGCCTATAAGGAAGCTGCAGGTTTTTGCTCCCAAGGTGGAGAACCTTGCATTTTTTGGTGTTAAACACCATCAGGTTCTCGTCCACCCATTTGCTGAGCTTGTCCAGGTCAGCCTGGATCACTCGCCTATCTTCTGGCGTGGATGCTTTGCCCCAAAGTTTGGTGTCATCGGCGAACTTGGCCAGTCCACTCCTGACTCCAATGTCCACATCGATAATGAAGATGTTGAACAGTATGGTCCAAGGACAAAGCCTTGAGGGACCCCACTGGTCACAGGGCACCACGATGAGTGACTGCCATCAATTACAACCCTCTGTGTCTGACCATGGAGCCAGTTTCCCAGCCAGCGGATCGTGGTGGAGCCAAGGCCACAACTGGCCAGTTTGGCCAAGAGGGGATCGTGGGATACCATATCAAAGGCTTTTTTGAAGTCAAGATATATGACATCAATCTTTTCTCCCTTCTCCAGGTGATAGGTCACCTGGTCATAGAAGGAAATGAGATTGCTCAAACAAGACCTACCCGCAACAAACCCGTGCTGGCTATCCCTTAGAATGTTAGCCTGGGCCAGTCCATCAAGGATGGCCTCCTTAATAAACTTTTCTAAGATCTTCCCCAGGACAGAAGTCAGGCTAATGGGCCTGTAGTTAGCCGGATCCACTCTCCTCCCTTTCTTGAAGATCGGCACCACATTGGCCTTCTTCCAGTCTTCGGGCACTACACCAGAGCGCCAGGAGTTTTCAAAGATCCGTGCCAGGGGCTGGGCTATGATGCTCGCCAGCTCCTTGAGTACCCTGGGGTGCAGATTGCCAGGGCTGGCTGACTTGAAGGTATCCAGCTTCTCAAGGTGTTCCTTCAGGATGATGGAGGGTAGGGGATCCCCATCACCCGGATCTCCCTGTCCCATAGCAGGCATGGGTGTCCCATGGGACTGATGAAAGACTGACGCAAAATACCTATTTAATAGGTTGGCTTTTTCCTGGGTGTCAGTTGCCAGTTGCCCCATTTGGTTTAGCAGGGGTCCAACGTTGCCCTTGCTTTTCCACCGGCTCTCCACATATCTGAAAAAGGACTTTTTGTTGTCCTTGATGCTTGAAGCTAGTTGGAGTTCAGTTGCAGCCTTGGCTTTCCTGGTTTGCTCCCTGCAGGACCAGACCAGTGCAGAATAATCCTCCTTGGAGGTGAATCCCATCCTCCATCCTTTGTAGGCTTTCCTTTTTAGCCTCAGGAGGTCTGCTAGGTCCCTGGAGAGCCAGGAGGGCTGCTGTGCCTTCTTGCTGACTTTCCTCCGTGTTGGAATAGATTTAGCTTGTGCATTGAGGATCGCTTCCTTGAGAAGCAACCACTCTCCTTGAACTCCCATCTCCCTGGGGTCATGGTCCCTAAGGGCCTGACTGACAACCCTCTTGAGCTTGTCAAAGTCAGCTTTTCTGAAGTCAAGGACTTCTGTGTTGCTGACTGACTTGCCAGCTTTACGGCAGATGGTGTAGGTAATCAGGTCACCCAGCTTCCCATTGATCACTAGGTCACCAATTAGGTCATCCCCCATAGCCAGTACCAGGTCGAGCAGTGCTTTGCCTCTCGTTGGCCCATAGACTTCTTGAGTCAGGTAGAGGTCATCCACACACGAGAGAAAGCTTTGCTACCGCTCGGATTTTGCTGAGTGATCTTCCCACAAGATGTCCAGGTAATTGAAGTCACCCATGACAACCGAGGTCCTGGAGCAAGCGGCCTCAGTCAGTTCCCGGGCGAACTCCTGGTCAAGCTCAGGACTTTGAGTGGGAAGTCTGTAGGAGAATCCCACCATTGTGTCCCCTGTGCCGTATTCCCCACGAATTTTTACCCAGAGGGTCTCTAGCTGTCCATGCTGGTCACCAACATCAGCTTGCAGGGACATGTAGCTTTCCTTCACTTAGGGAGCTACACCCCCGCCCCTTTTGTCAACACGATCCCTCCTGTACAGGGTATAGCCCTCTATACCCATGGTCCAGTCATGGGTGGAGTCCCACCAGGTCTCCGTTATCCCAATGACGTCATAATCCTTTGCACTGAGCAGGAGGACGAGCTCGTCCTGCTTGTTGCCCAGGCTCCTGGCATTAGTGTACAGGCAGGCAAGTGTGCCCTTGGGGGCTCTTGCCTTGCCCACAGATTGTGCCAGGGCTGGGGCAGGGGTGGGCTCCCTTGAGTGCCCCTTTAAGTGCCTTGGTCTGCTGGCTTTGCAAGGGCCGTTCAGTGGGCCAGCATGGGCAGTAGTCCCCCCATCCCCCAGCGGGCTTAGTTTAAAGCCCGGTGGAGCAGGTCCGCCAGCCTGGCTGAGAAGAGCCTCCTCCCCAGGGGGGAGAGGTGGAGGCCATCTCTTCCCAGCAGCTCGCTGCCTCTCTCACAGTCTTTGGTTCACTGCGTGGATCCTCCTCTCCCTCCTCAGCCCATAGCCCGAGACTGGGAGGATCGACGAAAACACTACCTGAGCTCCCAGACCGCTAAGCCCCACTCCCAAATCCCTGTAGCACCTCATGACCTGGCTGGGGGTGCTGCGAGCCGTGTCATTGGTGCCCACATGAATAAGGAGCATGGGATAGTGGTCTGTGGGCCAGAGGATCTCTGGGATCCTCTCCGCAATGTCTCGGATGCAGGCCCCCGGGAAGCGGCAGACTTCCCGCGCTAAGGGGTTGGGGTGGCAGATTGCCCCCTCAGTCCCCCACAGGATGGAGTCTCCCACAACAAACACCTTTCGTTTTGTCTTGGGGAGAGTGGGGGCATTAGCTGTGGTTGAGCGTGGGTTGCCTGTGGGAGCCGGCAACTGAGCAGGCTCTGCTGGGGCTGCAAGAGGTGAAAACCTGTTGCTAAGCTCCGGCGAGGGAGGGCCCTTGGTGCGGCGGGCCTTAGGGCCCTTGACCACCTTGGTCCATGACCCTGACTGGGCAGAGCGGGAGGTCCCAGAGTCCTCCTTAGGCATGGAGGGAGACGGTGCTCTACCCTGTGGCTCCCGGGGGAGAAGGGCCTGGCAGTAGGAGTCTATCTCCTGTTCGCAGTCCCTGATGGCACGCAGTCTCTGGACTGTGGCCTGGAGCTCCTCCAGCTGGCGCGCCAGAGACCCCAGTAGGGAGCAGACCCCGCAAGGGGAGGTGGCCATGCTCCCGGGCCCCAGAGCCTGAAAAAGGGACAGGCAGCCCCTGCAGCCAAGAGCCAGGGGCTCCGTCTGCGTGGAGCCCGGTACCATGGGCTCCGTCTGGGTGGCCGTCTCTGAGGTGCCCAATGGGGGGGCCACAGAGCCCGAGGGAACGCTCGGGGTGCGGCGCATGCCCATCCGTGTCATGCCTCTGACAGGCTGTCTACGGCTGGGACTGTCTACCTTGGGGGGTTCGCAGGCAGGGTCTCGTGCCCTCCCAAACCCTCTCCTGCACGAACTCCGTGCTAACTCGAGTGCGTGTTTATGCAGCCTGTTGACATGGCTCCAGTCGCATGGCTTCCTGGGGGGCTGAGCCAAGTAGGGGCCTGGGCGGGGGCTTGACCCGGCCCAGCTCCATGCAGCCGCCTCCTCCCAGGGAGCAAGGAGTTAACCCCTTCCCAACATGAGCCCGCTTACCTCCGGCTGTGCTGGGGGTCAGCAGGGGGCTCTGCGGCTGCTGAGGGGGTGTCTGGGGGGCTTCGGGGGAGCGGGGGCTCAGCGGGCTTTCACCCACACGTCTCTCACCGCTCCAGAGCCTAACTGAGCTTTTTTTCCCTGTTTGGTGGGCCCTTATGATGAGTTGAGCACTATTGGATTAAAGCACTGAGCCAAATAATTTGTGGTTGTGATGAAGTATCTCTCTTATAAAGACATGCAATACTGAATCTGAACTCAGTACCAGTCTTCTCTGATTATTCACCAGAGTTACTCTCACCAGCTGCCAATATATCCCAAATTAAACCTATATTTGGGGAAGCAGTGCATTTGTATTGTTTATTTTTATTCAGTGAATAATGGGTATATTTGCCTATTTAGTCAATCCATCCAAGTTTAGAGGCCTAAAATACTAGACAGTGGTCAAGGAGGAAGGTGTACTGGTTCAGATCAGCCTCAAGCTTCTATTTCAGAAAAAGGTATCTATACCACCCAGGAACTGGGCATGAGGACCTGTGCACAGTCAGTGAGCTACTATAGAATAGTTCCACCCAGGAGAAACTAAGGGGAAGAGAAGCAGACATTGTTTGTCCTCTTTCAGTTATATTCCTCCAATACAATGTCACTAGGTTCAAAGGTATACTGAATCACTATGTTTTGTTAGTGATTATCATTATCCTGACCATACTTGGTGAAGCATACCAGAATCACAAGAGAACCCCACCCCCTCACATATCTTCAATTCTTTTAAATTAATTGAAATTCAATTCTAATGCAGAGATAAGCATTTACTGTAGCACTACATTAAACTTCCCAATGGGCTGTATGAGCTTACTCACTGGAAATAGATATGGGGGGGGGTGTGGGTGGGTGTGTGTGTGGGTGGGTGTGTGTGTTTTGACTGTTTGGCTTCCCGAGTTGGCCACCAGGGCTACCATCCTGGAACACAATTTTCAAACCACTGACAGATATAAAAGACATATGGAGAATGTGTTTGGTTTTAAATCCGTTTATTCTGTCTGAACAACCTAAACTATATCTTAAAGAATTTTCATCTAGAAATAACTGTGATATTTTGAGAATTCTTAAATAAAGGAAGAAATCACAGTGACAAAGAACAATTGGTAATGCGTGCATACCATCACTGAATCAGTGGAGAACTACGTAGTGGAATAAATAGCCCAAGAAAATGTGAAGACACATGGTAAAGCAAGTAGAGTCATGTTACATGACATCACTGGCCTGAGGTTAAGAAGTGACAGGCTGTGACATTTCAAAGCTACTGACTAGTGATGATTTAGTGTCAACTCATTACCCTAAACAAGACACATGATGCATATAGAATGCTGAAAGACTGCATTCAGATATCACCAGCCTGAAAAGACATGAACTATGCCTTTCTGTGCACAGAAAAGGGGAATGAGGGATTGGAGCAATAACCTATACACAATGACTAATGCATTTTTACATCATTAGCAAAAGCTGAATGAATGTTCTATTTTTATAAGCCTACAAATCACAAGGGAATCTGTGATCATGTTGCATCCATCATACTTGACCTGAGACAAACTATTCTCTCTTTGCTACAATGGATTTTGCTGTTAATAATGCAAAGTTATTTTTTAAAATAATACATAGGACTGGAATATGATGAGTACCTTATCTATATGTTCTATATTATGCACATACAAAATGCGTCAGAAGTTAGTTTGCCTATAAAGGAAGCAACTCATGTGAAAGAATGATTATCTGATTAAATATATGAGGTAATTGTGTCACGCTAATATTTTAGTTAAATACTATTTAAATATCTCAATATACAGAATTAGTGGTTCATGGAACAAGATTATTATACCAGCTGAAGGTAATTTAGATCGATGTAACCCTCCAGAAATAATGAGATGAATGAGCAATCAAATTTGATATCTATAGAAGCTTTTCCCATTTAGGTAGAATACATATGTTAATTTATCACACAGATACCCCAATTGGGATCAGAGCCCCATTACAAGAGGCTCCTTTGCTTTGGCTACTTCCTACAAATAGGAAGAGACAGCTCATGCACCAAAGAGTTTACAATCCAAAAAGATAAGAATTGAGGGAACATCTACAGTCACTCAGCAGATCAGTGGTAAAGACAAGAAGAGAATCTATTAGTCTTGAGCTTTATTATTAGACCATGCTGCCTCTCAACAACTTCTTAGCATGTTTCTCACTGCATTGACCCATTGATGTAAAGGAATTCATTTTTATAGTGATAGAAATTTAAAAGATTACTGCTTTGACTTCTCAGCTGAAGCCAAGCAACATTGCTTTCCACTGAACTCTTGATAGTTTTGTATGGAAATAATCTATTGTATAATTTGCAATATTTTAGAGTAAAGAAATAAAGCCTCAACATTAAGTCTGATATCGCAACCATGCAAATAACTCACAGTGAAGTCAATTCTTTACCAAATCTAGTACTGTAAGGTCCTAGTTGGATATCAGTTCCTTCTCCTACTCTCTGGTATGGCCAGAATCTAGTTCACCTGTTGTCTTATTTATCTGTTTCTTTTTCTACTTCTGCCACCTGCATTTCTTTCTGACTTCCCTCAGTAATTATTTTTTGTCCCTAAGCATATTTATTGGGGGCAAGAAGAGCTCACAGGTCCCTGATGTCCCCAGAGTGGAGTTTTTCCACATACTCTTAGTGCTGAAGATGTGAGTTTGTGGTGCAAGGATTGAGTAACACTGAGTTTTTGTTCTCTTCATCCTACGGCATGGGTGTACCTGCTTCAGCAGGCACCTTACTCAGTGCCTGCTTCAAGTGTTTATGGTTAGTGATTCCTGCACATCATATCTATGTCTATCTCTTAACACCTGCACTTAATCATATTGCCATATTTTATGATGTATGATCTCAGTGATGATCTGAGATGTATGGAACTGTACAATTTGCTGGGGAGGGAGGTTAGAGCAATTATATACAGTAGATTTTTAAGTGTTCAGAATCCTTGTGGAATCAGGTTTACTAAAAAACTCGTCTCTTAGTTAGCCAAGTTATCAGAAAATTTCAGCACCCACAAAGCTAAGTACTTTACCAAGATCACCTTCTATGCCTTGAATATATGCGTACAGTTATCAAAAGCCCCAATTTGCCTGAGTCCCCAGCAACCTGAAGAAATGTTTTAAGTAATAATTTTGTCATACTTTAATTGTTTTTGTCCCAATAAGTAATCTATAAGCAGCCCTGCCCTCCTCCTGAACAGAGATAAGCAGCACCATACTTAGCTGTTATAAGTCACCTTTAAAATGTATTAAATCTGTGAATGCTATGCTGCTATAAAGTTGGAACAGTGTCAGAGCAGTCATGGGTTAAGGCTTAATGCCATCTCAGACCTGCAGAACTGTGACTTGCTATTAGAGGGGTATGACTTGGTGTGCAGGGGTATTAACAAGAGGTAGGACTATTCCTTCAAGAGGAGGGTGGCACATAGTTCGGGGTTGGAGAAACCACTATGTAGCTTTTTTTTTTCTCTACAGCCAGAAGGAGGCAGCTGGAGCTGCAGGTAGGAGAGGAAGTCTTGAAAAAAATGTTTGAAGTAAATGGGAAGGAAAAAGAAGTAAAGGGAAAGGAGTGAAAGAAAAGAATAAAAAATAAATAACCAAAATTGTGCACGTTTCACTGGATTAGGATAAGGTCAGGGGGGATTTGGTTTAGCAATCACACCATGGCAGAGCGGAGACCTAGAAGACTCCTGCATAGGTTGGATAAGGGAGGGGAGTGCTGTCACAACCATTGCAAATGTACAGTGGTTCAGTTTAAATGAACACCATGAGGGGAGGAAAGCTGAACCTTGGTGCTGTGGCTGGCAGTGGTAGGGAGAGGCAGGCTGAGTGTGGAGGGAGATGGCTGCCCAGCACTAATAGCCCATGCTCATTAGTGGTTAATTGGCTTTTTAAGCTACTTCCCTTGCACTTGTGGCCAGCCAGCTGAGTGCGTGGGGGTATAAGAGCAGGCAGCAAACTGGTGAGTTGCAACTGGGTGCTTAGGGTATGTTGGGGTTGTACATCCTGAGGGTGAGAGGGGGTGTTAACTTGGAGATACCAGCATCCACCTTGGCAGTAGAGTTCAAAAGGGTTGAAAGTTTGCCCACAGTACAAAGGAATGAGAAGAACTGGGACTGGTGCATAATGGGATGCCGGAGGAATGAAAATAAAGTGTTTTTATCATCCTGGAGAAGACTAAAACTACCCAGGGATGGCCTGGGTAAAAGAATCAAAGATAACCCCCCACTTGAATTAGCATAACTTAAAAAAGCATAGAGAATACTTAGCACAAGTTAGCACTCTTGAATAGGTGAATGCTCCCATTTTAAGGGCCTTTATAATGTCTGAAAAGGTAACCTGTAACTCCACTCTTAGGTGCATCATGCTGACTGCATGCAGTGCCTCTCATGCTAGAACTAGATTAGCCACCTTAGTGTGGTGCACTCAGCAGGGCTCCTTGCAATATGCACAGTTTATTGACACCTTTACAGCTCTATACTACTAACGAAGCGCCATTGTGTTCAGAATGGTCACTGTGTCTCAGTACAGAAATCTGGTATGCTACTGAGCTAGTAGAAAGCCCCTGGTTGAGAAACCCATCATTTTGGTATCTTTAGATATACATGTACTGGCACTACAGGAAATCCGCTTGCAAGTTCCCTTTCTTTCATTTCTTCAGAAGCCCAAAAAGTTGATAGGGTCATGACCAATCTGTGCATAGCCTCTTTAGGTCCTCTGGCATTGCTTGCAGTTTGTATAACCTCCTCCTTGTTCTTCCAAGTGTCACATAATGGTGCCAACATGGATGTGTTCAGAGGTACTCCCTCTAGCACATTTGCACAGACAAAATCTAACCCCTGGCTCTTTACACATTGTTATTTTACCTCACATGCGCTGCTGTTATTCAGTGTTTTTATAAATCAGAGGCCTCTTTTTAAAAAAAAAAACCATGACCAATACACCAGATGCATGCTGGGGTGGCCTTTAATGTTCATTGCTGAGAGATATTGTGCAGTGAAGCTGTCATCATTTCAGGGAATTCAGTTCCCTATCCCTGTGTAGCATTGCACAGCTCTGGTTACAGAATAGTGCTTTGAAGTGGAAACATGGCAAATAGGATAGCAATTCAGCCTGGGCTCAGATGGTCACAAAAGCATTAGGAAGTAGTAGAGGATATCAAAACAGGTCTAGGCTCAGGAAAGCTTGAAGAATCAATTTTAAAGAGGCTGCCTAGTCCCTGCAGAACTACCACAACCCTCTTCACAAACAAAGTACATCCATTCAAGTCTGTGGGAGTTCGGCCATTGAGTTTGTTTGTAGCTTCAAAGATCCACAATTTACAAGTCTTTCTCACATTGAATGGGATCAGTAGGCTACAGGCAGCTCTATAAATTCTACAAAACATCAGAATAGAGCTCAGATCTGAGCTCAGAGATGTCAATGAAATATTAATTTTAAAGGGACCCTGTTCCCTTCAGATCCCTAATGCCTCCCAGTTGAACAGGAAATGATTGGAGATTTCACCTTTAACTCTGCAAATATCAGTTGTATGCCTTTTATTGAAAACATTGCATAAACACTCAAATATAATGAGTGACTCACTCCTGCATGGCTGTTTATTTTTTCTAAATCATATCACACTGTTATAGATGGAATAAAATTAGCACAAAATATATTCAGAATTAGATTATCCCCAAGATGGTCATGTGAATGATTCCAAATGAAGTCAACAAGAGCCCTGCATGACACTGCCAGGACTGCATTTGGTCTTAAAATTGCATTGTCACAGAAAATAATACTTCATTAACTCTCCTGGTTTTGAATTTCAAACCCAGTCCTCAACAGGTATGACTAGTGTACCACCACTGATTTGGGTGATGGGTTACTGTTGTACCCCACTTCAGCATCTAGAGTTCCATTTTTAATATTTTAAACAGCACTATAAAAATCTCATTATTAAGGGTCAGCCTCCATATCAAGCTGTTGAGCCACTATTGTACCCACAAATAAATTCCAATTCTTAATCTCAAGGCACTTAGTATTCCTCTGTTTGAGGGGATAATACATATTTCATGTTCTTCAGTAGAGTACATTCCAAATCTGTCTCATGGAAATGTACCAAGTGAGTGATTAACAGCTAAATCATTAAGCAGACACCTTCAAGCTTATGTTACTTCTAAATAGCTGATATTATGAAACAGTTAGTTAAAATGAAACGCGATTCAGATTTTTTATTCATCTTTTCTACTACTTTTTTTTAATTATTTACAAAAGCAAAAGGAATATAACAGTATCATTGTTTAGCATAGGGAATGTTAGTAAATGTAACAAAAATCTGCTGTCTAGTAACTACATTACACACAGATGGCATGTCTACATGAGATGCAACGGTACAGTAGCAATGTTAGCATAGCTTGTTGTGCCATAGCGCTACTGGGCACTAACTGTGATGCAATGCTACTGTGCAGTAGTAATGAGCTACTGCACAGCAGTTGTTGCTTCTGCACAGTAGTGTTGGGAAACAAACATACAGCAGTGGTACTGCACGGTAACACTGGTTATGCATAAGCAAGAACTAAATGACTGCACAGTTGTTGCCACATGTGCAGACAGAGCCAGAGGGTGTGTCTACATGTGCTATTAATGTGCTTTAAGCTTACTGCACAGTAAAATAAGGAGCAGTAAGCTTTCCCCAGGAGTGCATCTACACATGCACCTGTCAGGACCCAATTTGCTCCTGAAGGGAGCAGTTCAGTGCAGGGCTACTCCTGCCCTGCTCTTCCCCCTGCAGCAACCACAAGGAGTTCCAGACTCCCTCAGGTGCCAGCCCTGGGCTGGCAGGAAGGCACTGGGATCAGGCCTGGGCTCCAGGGGGTGGGGAAGCTGCCTCTCAGCCCTGCACCTCAATTGGCAGATCAGCAGCAATTTGCTCCTGGTCATCTGTATACATGCACAGTAACTACTGCACAGTTCATCTACTACCTGTATCAATAGGTAGTAGCTAACCACACAGTAGACTAATCTACTGTGCAGTAAATGCTGTGCACATGTAGATTGTGTCTAATTTATTGTGCAATAAACCATTTAGACACCCAGAGAGCAGTGTCTTATATCATAATGAATTAAAATGAAAGGTTAATGAAAAAAACACTGAGGGACAGAACATAAATCTTCTTCTTCAACAATCCCTCACAGTTGAGGATGTCTGTATTCTGCAGTTGTCTTATTTGTGTGTTCAAAGACAGCCACAAATGTTGATCCAGGATCAATAGACTCTACTTCAACTCAGGCATTTATTTCATATGGGGTGGGTGGCTTCAGATTCTTGATTCAGTCTATGACACGCGGTTTCTGCTGCTCCCACTTTTCTGTCTCCTATTGTCGTAAGGTTTCAAAGTACTGGGAACTTTGCAGCAGACTCTTCCTCCATTTGGGGTGGTCCTGGGCAACAGTCTGCCATGAGTTGATGTCTATGCTACATTTTTCCAAGTTGACCTTGAATCACGTTCTCTGCCCACCTCCTGAGCATGGCATGCACTATGACTGAGCTGAGAGAATAAGACTTGCTTCTGGAGTTGGACATCCAGATGACATGGCCAGCCCAGTGAAGTTGAGAGTCAGATGATCATCACTTCAATCTTTGTGGTGTTTTCTTGTGAGAGGATGCTAATGTTGGTGCATCTATTTTCCCACTAATTTGAAGGATCTTCCACAGGCATCATTGATGGTACTTCATAAATGACTTGAGGTGTCTCCTGTACGTTGTCCACATCTCAGCTCCAAACAGTAAGGTGGGGATTACAATTGCTTGCAAGGTGGGGATTACAAGTCCTGGGGGACCTGGGGAGCTACAGCTGTGGTGCTGCTGTAGCTTGGAGCCTGGCTGGCAGCTGGAGTGTGGCTCCAACAGGCCAGGCTCTTGTTTTGGGTGGCATGTGCTGCCGCCACATATGCCATACCATGTTTTTAAGGTGCAGGTTTTTTTTACCCCTGGCTTTCCTGGGGTTAAAAAACCCCTCCATGCTGCAAGGTAGCAGCATGGACAATGCCGGCATGTGCGGTGTGTGGCATTGCAGACAGGTCTGTGGTACCACATACCACACGTCTGTTTATCTAGATGTGGCCTAGAGTGCCATCCTATCTTACCTTCTGCCTAACTTCAAGCAAACATGCCTAATCACCTTTCTGCTGTGTAATTCAAAATGTCTAGCATGTTTCTGCAGTCACCACAAAGAAAATTCTACCTTTACTTTATGCTGAATTCAGTAGATTTCAAGGCAATGTATCCACTGTTTAGCCATTGGGAAAACACCCATTTGATCCAGAATAAAGATACTTAACAGCTATCATGTCACAATAACTTCTTCATTACCTAGTAGATATGCAATCTTTCCTTCTTTATGAAGAACTTTAGTCTAAGGAAGGTAGTAGCTAATGTGTCTTCTGTTGAGATGTGACATCTGGACGGCAGATGTGAAGAGATTTAGCTCACTGGGTAGGATTTAACACCCAATTTCTGTCTAGACTCAGTACTGTGTGCCTGTGGAAGAGAAGATTCAAAAGTAAAGACATCCAGTTTCTACCAGAAGAATCAATGTTCTCCCACATGTATGCAGATCTCCAAGCTTTTTTTCCTGGAGTAAAAATGACTCTTCCTGGAGAAAAAAAAACCTGGTGACAGCCAGGATTAAATGACTCCTTGGAAAGTTTCTCCCTAGAAACTGAATGTCTGCATGCTTTCTGCTGATTTATCTCCTCCTGGGGACAAGGAGTGGAACCATGGGAGTGGTGCCTTCTTGAGACTCTGGTCCCTGATCTGGAGAAGCCGCAAGGGGCAGCTGCTTCTTCCCATTTGCTAGAGCTAGAGGGAGGCACCAGATGCGCCCTGCCTGCTTCTTACACTGTAGCTCCTGGTGTCAGAAGTTTTGCTGCATTGCTCCCTCCATTTAGCTGCCAGACATTGGGTGCTAAGAGGCAGGGAGTGTCGAAGCCTCCTATTTGCTTCACACGGCAGAGTTCTCAGAATGAGAAGCATGCAGGGTCTTTCCCCTGCTGCTCCCTCAACTCAACTCCTAGGCACCATGAACTGTGCACAGAAAGCAATGCTGTACCCTGACTGATGGGGGTGGGAGGGTTAGAAAAAGCCTCCTGGTGGAGAACTAGACCAGGGAAAGCCTCCCTAAGTCTTGCTTCTAGTCATAAAAGCTTTTAGACTGCCACCTCTACTGCTCCTGGGAGGGGTGGGAAGGGACAAGTAGAAGCCAGCTGGTGGGGGTCCAGGTACAGGGAGGCTCTCCCTGTCCTAGCACCAGCCTGCTCGTCACACCATAGACCCAGGCATGTGGAATGTGTAGGTGCTTTGCCCCACTGCCCTGTCCCCTCAGCTTCCAGGCACTGGGAGCCAAGGAGAGGGAGCAGAGCTGTGAGCCTCCTGCCTACTTCTTATACCAGAAGAGAGAAGGAGGTGAGGATTTGCCTTACTCCTGCCTCCACCCTGTCTCTTGAGGCCAGAAGCAGAGAGGAGGAGCAGAGGCAAAGGCAGAAAAGAGGAGCAGCTGCCACTGATTCCTGCCTCTTTCCCAAGCCAGATGTCCCACTTGGGATAAGGGCTGAGGGCTTTCCCCAAGTACCCCTTCTACTCACTGCTCCCAGAGACTGGGAATGGAAGAGGCTCTTCCCTGCCCCATTTCCCTAGTTCTGGTCTCCGGTAGGTGTGGGAAGTCTTTTCCCACTGTTCTACTTTCCTTGGGACCAGGAGGAGTGGAACAGTTACTGCTCTCCTTGCCTTCCCCAGACTGGGATCACCCTGGTCCAGTGGTGATGCATAGGAAGTGCATGGGCGTGCACCCCCTGAGAGCATCGGTGCACCCCCTGACAGGCCAATCTCCCCGCTCAGGTGACAGGCAGGGGGACAGGTAGGAGCACCAGTGCCCCCGCCTGCGAGCATTGTCTGGGGAGTGGGAGCACTGTAGCTACTCTGGGAGTGCTGCGGCCACTTACCAGCTGGCACGGCTTCCTGCCTCCCAGTCACCGACTAGTCATTGGGGGAGCACATGCCCCCTGCTCCCACCCCCCCCCCCCGACTAAGGCGGCACCAGTTGCACGTTCCCTGGTCTCTGGAAGGCATGGGGAGCAGGAGAGAGAAGGTGGCTAAATGGCTAAGCTGTCCCTCTCCCAGAAGGATTTCTACTGATGGAAAATTTCTCAGAAATTTCCACCAGTAGAAAGTAATATCTATTTGTGTCCTCAGTATTAGGAGTAATGCAGTTCCATATATTCAAAAGATACAATGGTCATCTTAATCACAGAAACATGGAGCAATGTATTCTAATCACAGTCTCTACTATATAATAGAACTGTGAGCTATGGTCTTACTAATTCAGGGATGGATCCTCAACTAATGAAAATTTTCATAGCTCTAAGAACTTCAGAGGAAATATACAAGTTACATCAGTGATGATCTAGCTCTACATTGTCTTCAGATCATACATCTTTACTGGAAGCACAACATAGGCTTTGTGTTATATTTATTGCTCAGTAATAAAAAGGGAAACAATAAATCACAGTTTAACAGTTGATAATACTTAAATATTGTATTCCTAAAGTATTTTTCATGCCAAGATTATAAAGCACTTACAAGTACTGGTTGGGTTAGTGTAAGAGTACTAATAAATATCATAGTCACTATGAGAAAACATCCTTCATTCCCCCTCAGAGAAAACACAGTCTATGTATTAAAATTGGTAATGTCCCAGTGAGGAAGTTGGGTGAAGCTGCCACAGAGCATGCTTAGCAAAGGGAATGGAACCTCTAGGATTTATACTCAGTGTATGACATGACCAATATTTCAAAAATTTACTTGAAAGCTTAGTCAGTAGTTAGATTTTGCTTTCAGACTTCATCTTACTTGTTCTTTCTAGCATTCATGATGTAAGAAGCTATCTTGCAAAAGTTTGCATGCTATAAACAGATTTAAATATTTTCACAAAAGCTATTGACAAAGGTAACATCTTAACATTTCCACAACTTCATAGTCAGTTGTCTTTATTTCATGTCTTTTAGGCCAAATTCTGCAGCTACTGCAAGAATCTCTTGATATTAATTGGAACTTTTGCATTTCATCTTACTCCAATATTTGGTTCCTGATGAATGTGCACAGGGCTAAAGCAGTGCAGTCTGTTGAGATATTAATATCTCAGACCGGAAAAATTCAAAATTAGCACTGAAGGTACTAACACGCCCTTCCACATAAGAGACACTATAATCCATCCTCCGCTGCCTACATTGGCTTCAGTGGAACACTTAATAGAGAGACCAGAATGCATATCTGTTCTTCATACCTGCTGTATGAAGAACAGAGGTTAAGAAAACAGGGCGAAGGAGACTGAACATTTTTCTGACATCCAAAATACATGTGGGTTTTTTTTAATACCACCAAAGCTATAAATGGTCTGAGCACTCAGGTACCAAACCCCTTGAGACCTAAGGATGGAAGAGACCTGATCAAGAAATGGAGAGCCACCAACAGTTATTGGAAGGAGAATTTTGAAGACCTTCTCAATCAAGACTCCGCTGTTGATAACAGTGCTCTTAACTCCATCCTGCAATACCCAGTCAGAGATGATCTCAGAATCTCACCAACACTTGACAAGGTGAGGAAAGCCATCAAGCAGATGGAGAATGACAAGGCATCTGGAACTGATGGATTGCCTGAAAAATCTTCAAGCATGGGGGAAAGGAGATTACATCACAACTCCATGCCTTCATCTTAATGATTTGGAATAATGAGGAAATCCCAGATGACCTCAGGGATGCCATGATTATGACAATCTTCAAGAAAGGAAACAAGTCAAGTCTGACTAGAAATTACAGAGGAATTGCCTTGCAGTCCACCACGGGAAAGATCACTGAGACTTGTGGGGGGTATAGGGTTTGTGGGAGGATGTGGGTGTGTGTGGGAGGGTTGTAGGGGGTGTTTGTGGGGATGTGTGGGTGCATGTAGGGTTTGTGAAGAAGTTGTGGGTGTGTAAAGGGTAAGGATGTGTGGGGAGGTGTGGCTGGACATGGGTGCATGTGTATGGTGGGATATATATGTGCCCCCCAACAAAAAAGTTCCCCTCACAACTCCCCCCCACACTGCACACAGTCCATGCCACCAGTGGCAGCAGCAGGCAGTGGGCCTTTGGGGGACTCATGGCCCATGGCAGGTGCAACCCTGCAGGAGCACATGGTCCCAGTGAGCCCCAGGACTACACATGGCTGGGCTATCGTCTCTACCACATGGGGCTCACAGGCAGTTCCTGGGTTCTCCACCTGAGCCCCACACCACCAGGAGAAGCCAGCAGCACAGTCCATTGGGCTCAACCAGAGCAGCATAGAATGCAGCAGAGCTGGCCTACCTCCATAGTATAGAGCTCCCTGCCATTCCCCATGAACTGCACATGGCAATGAGTGGGGCTGGGCTGCCAGTTGCATCATGTGGCATTCTCCCCGGAGGCACGTGACTCAGGCAGAAAAACCAAGAACTGCACATGAGCCCTGGGGAGCCTCATGTGATGAACTGAGGCAAACTCTGTGTCCCCACCAGCTTGGACTCTGCACTTCTGCCATCCCACCCTGGGTCCTGGCACACACCTGCCCAGGTGCCAGTTGGCTTCTGCCCACCCACTTGATGCTGCTTCCTCCATCCAACCATCACTGCCACTTCCCCTACCTTTCCACTGCTGCTGCCACTTCTGTGCCCCACCACCCACTTACCGCCACCACCACTTCCCCCCTCACCTGCCTGCCACGGTCACCACTAACCCCCCCACCCCATTGTTACTGCAGCTTCCCTATGTGCAGAGCTGGGGTCAGGACCATTGCACAGGTGAGGGTGGGAGCACTGTGCATGCTGCTCTCACAGGAGTGAGTAAAGCTCAGTCCCATGCAAGCACAGCAGAGGCAGCCCAGGGCCAGGCCAGATACAGTGAATTGGTAAGCATTCACCCGCAGGCCAAATGAAATCACCTGGTGGGCCAAATGTGGCCCATGGGGTGTATATTACCTATCCATGTTGCAGCATTTGCTCACTTAGAAGCAGACCTTTGCAATCATGAACATCTTTACCAAGACTCTGGAGAATGTTGAGTATTTCCCATACCTTGGAAACCATCTCTCACAGAAGAAAGAAATCCAACATTGCCTCAGATGTGCAAGTACAGCCTTCAGACACCTGGGGACATGGGTATTTGAAGATCATGGCATAAGATTTGAAATCAAGTTCATGGTTTATTAAGCACGGTGCTGGCCCCAGCCTCCCCTACCCCATCTGGGGTACCATGCCATACACCAGAGCACATAGGCACAGGCATTCCTTGGGAACGAGTAGCAGACACACAAGGTGTGCTGCTGCTAATTGTCCCCAGGGAAACAAATGGCCTCGCTCATCTGGATGTGGCCCTACAGACTAACTGGTTCAGAAAGCCATGAGCTTTCACAGGCAACAGACTATTTTGTCAGATGCTATGAATGGACTAGAAGAAAGGAGGGCTTTAAAATGGAGAAGAATTTGAATACAAAGCAAAAGACCTGGGTAAAGGACATTAGATGTAACCTCCCTCTTCCCCTGCCATGAATAACATAGAAATAACACACAGCCAGCAGTCCTTGACTGCCAGATGATTGCACTATTTTCTGGCCATGCTCAGCCTATACAAAATAATATATTCCTTGTTGTTTTTTTAAAGCAGGGCTACATTATTTTATATTACGTTAGTGTATATTAGAAATATGTAAAAACATAATGAACTAAAAGATTTATTGTAAATCATTGCTGTCTTATCTCATATGATTATTCCAGAATTTTTCTGTAATATAATATAACTGATCTCAATTTAAAGAACAGAATTCCTTTAATAATTTCTAGTATTGCGAATAGGTTTATCTAAAATTGCTACTTATTTAACATAGCAACCATTTGTTTGTATCCCAGTGGAGCTAAAAGTATTCTTGACAACATCCTACAAGATACTATAGTTTGCATATTGTAATGTCATGCCTTGTCTCCTTGGAATATAGGATTTGTTACAGGTTATTGACCTGCAACTTTAAATGAAGAAGAATGGGAATCATGCTAACAGAATCCCAACATAACCTAGAAAACGCTTTCTTATTGGCATCTTAGTTTTATGTGTCAGACGTTAAGACTATTTTGGCTATGGTATTCTCTTCCACTGACACATCCCTGATGCTTCCAAGGTTTAACATCAGCAACTTGAAATTGCTCGGTTATACAATCTTCTATAAGTAAAGGTCATGGCTTGGCCTTTTCTACTATTGACTGCTACAAGGACTTCCATTTTTGATTTGCCAATTACTAATCGTAGTTGACTACAACTGCAGAAGAGTTCTCGTGGGAAACAGCTAGCTTACATTAATCAGTACTCATAGATTATAGCTTCTGCTTACTACACTGGATTTCATTTAAACACTGCATTGATTTTTAGGGATTTAAATGGTACTCATACAGCATACATTTAGCCTCATCTGAAGCACCATGGCCACTGCAGACCTCAGGGATCTTGCAATATTTTCTGTTTTTGAATGGGTCCTGAACCAATAGCTATAAATCTACTGATGTCATAATGCCATCTACAGGGTAAAAAGGCTACCAATTTCTCTTGGCTGACCCTATCTTCCAAGTACCTAAAAATAGGTACCAGAGGGAAACCACCGAGCCAAAATCAAAACCAAAGAAAATCCTATGTAATGACTATGAACAAGAAGAGATTCTCTCATGACATTCTTTTCCAAGAAAAGCAGTATTGCCAATTCAGGCCATAGCCACAAGTCCTTATGTAAGAAAAAAATGGTGAAAGAACTTGACCAAACAGCTCAGAATAGTGATGAAGTTTGGCCTGTGGTTTAGTTCTGCCAATAAAAATGACTGAAGATCTGTTTGTTTATATTATATTGTTACCTAGTAGGTATTAAGGGCTGCTAGCAAATGTGTCTTTAATGACTAGGAAATCACAAGCTTTGCTAAACTGATGGGCTTGCTTCCCTTCAATGAGGATACTATACATGAAAAACAAAATAGATAATTTTTACTTTTCAATTATGGGCACAGAACAAACTTAACATACATTCTCTTAGCAGGCCAGAGCTGAGCCTATGGGTAGGATCCTACCAAATTCATGGTTGAAGTAGGCTGTGCTGTGGCTCCTTTAATCTTCTGCTATGAATTTGGTAGGGCCCTACCTATGGGTCTCAGTTTGTCTCTGAGTCACCCTAGTCAAAAAGATTTCACTGTTCCCCAAGTGAGTAAGCTTCATTTCCCACGTAGACTTCATAAGGTGAAATATTCATTCCATTATATGAAAGAGAAGCAACATGCTCAGATAAAATATTACCTTGCTTAGCAATATTATCAACCAACAACATGCTCAGATAAAATATTAGCAATTATAAAAAGGGACTTCCATATTTGCTAGCCACAAGGTGACAAAATCTGAAGTACTGGCTCTCTTTTGTATCTCATCCCACAGACTATAAGTGCAAAGGGAAGCTGTAGCTGTATAAACAAGGAAGCACTTACAACCTTTTCTAAGACATGACATCCCTCAATTGTAATACTTTTATGCAGTTAAAAAAGTTATTTAAAATATTTTATATAAATGTTTTATAAAAGCTAAATAAAAAACTATGAGGGGAAAAAAGAGGGAATAAAAGCTTCATAAAAAGAAAATAGAGTAAATTTGCATGAACGATCCCTACTATTATCCTTCCACTCCAAGAGGCATAAGAAACTGTATTTTTTCTCTTAAAGCATAGATTCGTTAGCATGCAGCACCTTCTTATTCAGCCTTAACATTTTTCCTGAACCCTTTGAAGTAGATAAGAATCTGCTATGACAACACTGCATTCTCCATATGTTTTACGAGCTGGATGCATGAGAAAGGAGCACTCAAGTTTTACTAATTAGCACAATGTTTTTATTTCCACGGCTTGTAGTCATTTTAAAAAAAATAGTAACTTGTTAAAGTATTTAAATAATCTTTTTCTGTTCCATACAGGGCCAAAATTGTCATACAGGTGACTACATTTGTGCTCTGCCAATAAAGTAAAATGACCATATGGCGTGTGGAGATAAGGATGGTTGAAATGGTGACACACTGGTGGCTTCCTTCTGCTGTTGAATGGAAGTGTGATGACTGACCATTGGTTGACATAATAGGAAAATAACTTTGGGAATCTCCAAAACTAAAATTAATGGTTTATTAGAACTTGAGTTAAAGAGCCAAAGCCTAGCTCTGATAAACAATTAAGGTAGGCTCTGTCGTGCCTCTGTTATAGAAGCCTACCTTGCCAGAGTGGAATATAAAACTCAGTTAGGCATGTATGCTCTCTGTTGTGTGTATGAAGAGAGGGAGAATTACACACATCAGAAGGGCAATCCCAAAGTTTGCATGCTGAGTGGGAAGCTGCCTATAGTTACCCAATGGGAAATGCTATGCCAGTGATTATCAGCAAGGGTGCCGTGGGTTGAGCACCCTGTTATGTATTCTATGGGGGGGTCCCATGTGTCTCTACAGCATGCACTCCCCAGTGGGTTACAACAGCTTCTGAGAAGAAAAATGAAATGGAAACCAACTTGGTCAATATTGTTCACAAGAATACAGTTTTGTTTATCATTTCTAAATATATTTTTATTAAAATGCCTTTGAATGTTTAAAATAGAGAAAGATAAAACATTTAGGTTCAAATATTTGGATATGTTGGCCAAAGTTTGCACACCCATCTAAGCATAAATAAAAGTGGCCTGATTTTGCAGAGTATTACCTGTGGCTCACTTTTTCCCTTTTCTCTCCTTGTGCAATCCCCTTAACAGGTATACCATGGATCTCTGTGACTGTAGGAAGCAAGCAAGTGCTGCTCTGCACCCTTTCCTGCTCTTGTGGGATTCCATGAATATTTGTTCTGTGGGGCAGGAGTTCTTTTGCTCTCTGTTTTTACAATCCTGAGAACAATAGGGTCCTGTTCCATCATTTGGACTCCTAAAAGCCACACAAAAACAGATCAATAGTAATAATAATCAATTCTTACTGCATCTAAAGGAGTCCCCTGTGGTTCAGTGGTAGAATCCTTATCATACCATAAACCAGAAGGATTGACAATTGCCAAAACTGCATCTACAATGGTTAATGCAGTTACTGACTCCAGAAAGATTTCATACATGGAACCATGCTGAAATATAATTTGTAAGTCACTATGCTAGAAGAGATGTTTGCCATTTTATTTCAAGTAATTTTATCCTTCTCACATTTTGCTTCTCTGCTGATTTTTTTTAACCAGATTTTCTTTTATATGTTCTTCCTGGGAATACACAGCAATGTTAATGTATGCCTATTTTCTGTGATCTATTCTCACTTGGCTATGAATCCAATTTTACTCAGAAATTGTTTAGCACATTTTTTTCATAAAAGGCCAGTTTTGAGTCTTGAGATAGTATTAATTTTGAGGTTTGCCTTTTGTTTAAAGTAACTAACTACTGTGGATTTTTATGACAGTCCCAAATTGAAGGGCAGAGTCATACTGTCAATGAGAGCTTAGTGAAATGGGATTTTGCTTCTGAATTTGAAAAAATAGCTCTGGATTGGCATTGGGCAGTTCAACCCATGTAGCTGCCTGAATCTGTGCTGGTCAGGGTACCTGACTGCATTAGCAACCATGAAATAACTAGCATTTGTCAACTATAGATCTGCTATTACTATGATCCTCAAATAAGGAAGATCTGTGCACTAGTGCTAGAGATGGCAGGATTGTGAAATGGTTAGCAGTTATAGCAAAGTATTTGGTAACTAAGATTATTACAGAATGAACTGGGAGTATGCCAAGTATTTTATCATTAAAATTCAGCACCAGTGGAATAATAAAAAACCTGAAACCACAGAATACACAGAAGAAAAAAGATAAAAGATGAGTAGCAATAAAAGGACTCCTGCTGGCATTGCTCTTTCTCTTTTCCTTATTCTTGGTATAATGCAGGACATTTTTCAGATTTAACTTTAACAATAGTGAGCTACCAGTTGCATGAAAATATCAACCATGGACTGTATATATTGAAATATTGATGAGAACACCTTTTTGCAGAACTGGACATTGTTAGCCTCTCAGTTTCTAATATGTAAAGGGGTTGGGTTTTTTCCTTACTATTTCACTACTACTTCACACAACTTTTATGATAGGGACATAGCTTTCTTCAGCTTCTTTTAAACCACATATTTATTTTCTAAATAGAGTTGAGAAGTAGCCTTTCCTTCAACTATGAACAAAGTTAGAAGAAAAGGCCAGCAATGGACATAAATTCTATCCTTCCCACTCACCCAGGTATCAGCTTTTGGAACAGCAACTATCTTTTTTTTAATTTATGTAGATAAAGCACCTACAGTCATGTCATCAGCAAGAATTAATGTGATATTACTATTAAACAGTCAGGTGGGAAAATATTGGTTAAAAACTCACCTTTTTTCCATGGTGATACCAGGAACATCCTTATTTGAGGGCCATAGTAACAGCACTCTGTTTTTATCCACCCCACTCCCACCCAGCCCCTGACACACTTAAAAAAAAAAAGAAATTATGAAGACAGGTAACTTGGATTTCATCTGTGGTCCATGACTTCCTTTGTAACTTACACAGATTTGATCCATTTTTCCTGTAGGTCCAATATGGAAAATAAACTAGCCTCTTCAAATACTATGCTTCAGTGATATGGTGACCACCAAGTAACATAGAGATAACAAAGCTTTCAGCCAACTATCTCAGGTCTAATTTGTGGTAAAACAGATCTCAAAATGGGCTAATGCATCCTGCCAAGCAATCATGAAAGTGGAGTCAAGCCTCCAGATTAGTTTATTACCTTCCTATGATTTAAAAATATTCAGAAGTCTGTACACCTGGCAATATATAGTTCTTCCCCAAAGGCTTTAACAGAAAGGGCCCTTTGGGATTCTGTGTTGTATCTTCTTTCTTATTTAACATTTATTTTTACTGTAGGTCAAGCAAAAACAGAACTTCTCTCTCTGTCTTGTCATATGGTCACATGCTTGTTGCACCTCGTAACCGGCATACCCTTGACCTGCGAGCCTGGGTGTACCCTTGACCTGCAAGCCTGGGTCGGCACGACCGGCTTGGCGCAGAAGGGATAGATGACCGGATAGGTGGGGAGTACTGGCGAGTAGGAGTCAGGCGGCTTGAAGCGTGTTGGTTGTATGAAAGGTTTATTGTACTTACGCTACTGATGGTCGCAGCGTAGGCAGGATAGCTGACTTGTTCAGTTACAGTGCATAAAACAGAACGGTCTAAAGGGGTCTGTTGGTTCATGGGGTTCCTGAGCTGAGCCCTTGCTTTCTAACCCAGAGGCTAGGTGCGGCTGCCTGACTCAATAGTCCCAGAACTGGTCAACAGCTCATGCACAGGGAAAAATTATAATGCACTTTCGATCAGTAAACTTCCGAGAGCTCTTTGACAAGACGATCAGATGAACCGGTGAGAAACAAATACGCCAAAATGAAGGTTGGTGGCGGGGAGATGTCTACAGGTGGCCAATCTGCTGACTGGGTCTCCTTGGTGTGTTCAGAGTTCTCCGCTTAATGGTGGGAATCTGCTCTTAGTTATAGTCAGCAGTGACCAATCACTTCATGCCAATTGTGAATATTTACTGACCGCCAGTTACGTTCTTACACAGTGACCTAGATACATATTCATCTGACCTAGATACCGATTCATTTGACCTAGATACATTATTCATCTGGCTGCCCTCAGTGGGTTCAAAAGGTCAACCTTATGATTGGCACCTGCAATACTTATCATTGCAGACAACAAGCTCCTTAAGTGTGGAGAACAAACTTTTAACAAACTCCAACTGCAATGCTTCTTTTAGCAAACAAATAAAGGCTACTAGTGCTGAGGGGTCTTTATGGGCTGCATCCTTGCTAAGTTATTATGGTCTTTTGCTTTGCTGGCATCGGCACTCTAACCGACAGGTAAAACTCAGACATGACAATGCTCAGTATTACTTCAGTATGAAAGGATTTCAAATCAAGATGTGATAACTCTTGGGAGAGATCCTTTAGTCAAGCACAGTTGATTGGGCTCAATACAGAGCTGAATAGGTGAACCTCCATGGCCTGATGTTACATGGGAGGTGAGATTATATGATCAATTGATTCTGGAATGGAAATGCAGGAACTCATGAAAAGTTATCCCCATTTTTTTATTTTTCTTGTGTTTACTTTTCTTTGGAAGGCATGTTGGGCTATAGATAAAGCAAGTGATGTAAGCAGAAGTTGGGGAAAATTAAATTTAAACTTTGGTTTGCAATTACCATCATATCTTCTGAATAATCTAAGATTTTTAGGAAACTGTTCTCCCATCGATGTTACTGATTTCTTTAATATTGTACCTTGTGACACAAATAAAATTCATATAGTTTCATCTCACTATAAATGGAGTTAGTCATTAATTGGCACTTATAAGGAAAAAAGGAATCAGAATTTAGACATGTCATTCCTACTGAATGGTGAATGGGAAATGTTTCACCTTTGCTTAAACATGTCTCTGCTTAGCAAATCAGAGAGAGTGTACTTTCTGGGAAGCAATTGTTGCAACTCTGATTTCTGTCATCCCATGTTATTTTGCTTCTTGAGTCTCACAGACATATTTTCTGAATCAGGTAGTTGTTCTCACGATTACTGCTTCGTCATCCTCCCCTTCCTTTTCTACTGGATGCAATGACTAATCCTGGCCTTTCTTTCCGTTATTATGAGCTTTTTCAAATTCGTTGCCCATGTGTACAGTCCAGGGAGATTTTTAGCAGCTTCTACAAGGAAATGCTCAGTGTGTCCATGTATAACATCTCATCCTGTTCTTGTTACCCTTTGAATAGCTCATTTTTTCTTGCTTTGTTTGATATTAAAAGACAATAGTTGATGGAAGGATCAAGTTGTATATGAAATTCAGTAGCCCGTGACTACTGCTCACCATCATTCTAGGATGGATTTTTACTGATCTATCCTTTAAGTGCACAGAAATTACTATCAAGTTAGAAACGATGCCATTCTTTTTTTCTAAGATTCTAAAACCTACAATGAGCCAAACACCACAGCAAATATTTTTGTTAAAATCAAGAGGTAAATGTTCTCATGATCAGAGAGGAAATATGGTCTAATGGTTAAGGTGCCAGTTTGGGACTTGAGACCTGTGTATAATTTTCATTTTCATCAGATAATTTTTGTATTAACTTGGGCAAGTCAATCTCTCTGTTCTTCAATTCCCTTCTTTAAAATGGGGATAATGGTACTTCTCTGTCCCAGGAAATTCAACAATGAATACATTAAAGATTATCAGGCACAGTGATTCAGTAATGGGGGCAAGATAAGGACAATATAGAGATGGAGAAACTAATCTTGGGGTTTCTATAAATATTTCAATCATTCTCAATAAAGGACTTGAACTATTTGAAAACTAAACATTGGATTTCAGGTTCTTCCAGTGATTAGAATAAAAAAATATGCCACATGAATTAATCATTCCTAAAGGATTTATTTGGGGGGAGGGGGGAGAGTTGGGGGGGGTCTTAAAAAAAGTTGAAAATCCTTACATTATACCTGGAACTGTTAAAAAAGTAAGATATTATTTTCAGAAAAATATAATATCTGGGGGTCAAAATCTGAAGTTTTGGTGAAAAAAATATTGAAACAATGATATCAAGTAGTTACCTTCACAGCTGTTCAACTTTTGATGGAAAGAGAAAACTTTTGATAAAGGCATGGGGTCTAAAATGTACGTTCTTTGTGGTCATGTCATATTCTACCTATTGGACATCTAGGTCAATTCAGGTACTTAAGCATGATTCTATTCCACTGAGTTCAAATCCCTGAATGTACATTGATGCATGAACTTTTGTATTACACCTTGACCTTACCTTAAGATTGAGTCACAATAAAGCAGCAAGATGGTAGAGGACCCACCTAGCTTTGTATTAGCAATTTTTGAGAGACTGGAGTAGGGTGGAATAGGATTATGTTTAGATGCCCAAGGCCAATTACATGTGTAAAAGGTAGACTAGAATCTGTCCTTATGTGACCAAAATTCAAATCCTAGCAATATCAGCACAATCCTTCATCTTTCTAATGCAGACAGATTGTTCTGCCTATCATCAAAACATTTTAAATAAATATTTTAGCTATATCATCCAATACATACACCAAAGTCTGTTTTTCCTATCATTTAGGATAGCATTGGTCTACATTTTCAGCCTTGCAAGAAACATGCCTAGGCTTGAACCTGAACACTTTTAGAAGGTGATACACCACTTATTTCTTTCCATTGGTTTTCCATTGAATATGTTATTTGAAATACTGGATGCTTAAGTGACTGGACAAGTTTTTTCCTGAGACTCTTTTATGAACCAGGTTCTGTTGTTGTTATAATAGTGTAAATTAGGTGATACTCTATTAAACCTTTAAGATCTCAACAGAGAACAAAACCTATCTTAGCGTCCTTAAAATTTCAAAGAATATATCTCTTTCCTTCTTTTCTGGACATGAGCAAATGATCAATGATCTTGTGTAAAATATACCCAGACTCCACCATGTTCTGCAGATTCATTAACTAGGTAACAACAAATGATTAAAATACTGTTCCATATAAAATAGTCATAATATCATTTTTTCCATATGAAATAGTTGAACCCTGATCAATTCTTTGATGTAAGTTTTGGATATGCATGTGTCTATATTTTAATTTTTTTGGAGAGCATGTAGGGGAGAGAGGGTGAGAGGGAGAGAAACAGATAGAAAGGAAGAGAAAGAGAATATTACTTTCCTTTAATTAAAATGGAAAAAAGCAAGCCAAACAACCAGTAGAAAATCAAATCCCAAGAAAAGAATAGGAACTAAATTTTACCCAGCTTACATCTGTGTATCCCCATGAGGAAAGGAGAGATAGTTAAAGAGAAGTGATCTGATGCAGTTGTTCAACTTTTCTTTAATGACTTCCAATTTCTTTATAGAACAGCAACTCTGTATTGCAATTTATCACTGGCATAACATGAGTGTAGAATGAACAGAGTCAGATTAGCGTAAATATTGGAGAGAGAAAGCAATACAGCTGCAGTTCCTGCAAAGCACTTAGGAGATACAGAAGGATCTGTACAGGGAGATACAGGGAGGGACCCAAAACATATCCGATGCTGCACTCGTCCTGTGTTTGACAGCTATTTTTCAGAACAGGAAAAAACTTCACAACCACAAACATTTAACACTGAGGTATTTATAGTTTATGCATAAAATTAGCCTTTGGGGATTGTCATTTACTAGGAAATGTGATTGTGTCTGAATGGGATTATGGAGGACTGAATTAGCTGATAGGAAATTCATGATGACTGAGCAGCTTTTTAGGGCAAACTGTATTCAGCAGTGTGTCAGGTAAGGGTATCGACACACAGACAAGCTAATGAAAAGTTAGTGAGGCTATTGCAAGATGAGCAATGTTAGAAATGTGAGGTTAGCTATATCGGTGTGCATGAAGACTGTGAGGTAGTTTACCTCCTCAATGAAAAGGGGGTGGTTTGCTCACATTTACCCTGGGATCAGAGTATGCACAGAAGTGGTTACTGCAGAGTAGCAAACACACTATAAAGTAATATCCTAGTTTGCTTTGCTTTCACTGTTTTGTGGGCCCATAGCTTAATTGCAATTAGGGTTTAATTAGGACTACTTGGCATGAGGGAAGACACAGATTGTACTCAGGAATTCTGCCAGAGGCATTTGGGTTCAAACCACATCCAGTGTAGCAGTGGTAGGATATCTTATGAGAAAGTAAACCTAAAGCCAGTAACAGCTATGCTACAACAAAATCACTCCCACTCCATCCAGACAGGTAGCAAAATCACACATAAACAAAGCATTTGCTAAAAAAATAGTCTCTTTATTTCTTCTTCTTACTGGAATAGGGGTTAGTACCACTCTACAGCTTTCAAGCCAGAATGAAATACCTGACCAGGAAGAGGTATAAATGTTCCTGAAACTGCTTGCTTTTTCTGAAGGAGGAGGTATAGTGTATGTTGGCATCTTTCCTACAAGTCATCCTAACTGGCTGCAAGACAAAGAGGGCGCCCTACTTCACTTGACACTAAAAGGCTCCTGGCATTGAGTCCCAAAGAAAACAGTAGTTTGTCTCCTAGCTGTTGATCTGGGAGCTCTTCCTCTTTTGGTGTGTCTTCTGTGTTGTATCCCAACATACCTGCTTTCTTGGTAAACTTCCTTCCATGGCTTTTAAAGGCCAGTCTATGACATTACAGGTTTCAATGCAGGAAACCATTTATTCACATACTCAAGATGATCCCAATTCAGAAAAAAACACAAACGCTTACACCTTTAATTTTACACATGTGACTTGTGTATGCACTTAAATGAGTCATTTTGGAGTGTAAGTGAGTGCAAGCATTCACATCAACCAGTGAAAGTTAAGCAATTTAGTTTGCGTGGTTGGAACTCCAACCAGTAGTGCACTATACAAGTGTTCAAATCTAGGGCTGGAGGTGCTCAGCCTGTGCTGGTGATGGCCTCCAGCCTCCCAGTACATCCTCTGGGCTCCCCTGGCTGCTGGGGTTTACTGAGAGTGGCCAAGTGAGTGGCTGGACCACATCCCTTCAGGGAACTTCCACTCAAAGTAAGCCCATTCTTCCTCCCTGCTCAGAGCCGTCCAGAGTGTGGCCACTCTCTTCGTTGCAGCCACATCAGTTCCTGTGTCTGCATCCTGCCATGGATCCCTATCCCTTGCTCAGAAGCTGACCTACCCAAGAGCTATGTGACCTCGGGGTTAACAGAACTGCTCTTTTCCTTGGGTCATCATGAAAGGGCCAAGGTCAAGGAAACTGGAGGAGGGACCTAGATACAAGAGGATATGGTGTCGGAAAGAGACTGCCTTAGTATACCTTTTTTTTGGTAGCAACATTTATTTTCAATAAAAGTAATTAAAAACTGCCTCTCTTCCCTTTTTGCAAAGCTACAGAACTAAAGTGGGAGCAAAGGGAAGGGATGAAGTAACTTGGGAGCATGGGTAGGGTAGGAAACAGAGGAGTTGCCAATGGGGCAGCATCCTCCATAGAACCTGGGAGGCAATGTGGGAGAGAGCAGAGGGGGTAGGTCCAAGTGCCATAAGTCCCTGAGTCCAGCGTGAAGACCAGGAACATCTCAGTGTAAGTGGAGAAGAGGTGAGTGATTCTTGACGCACTGGCCCCCTGAGAGGGCTGTGGCGGTTCAGGCAGGGTGCAGCAGGAGTCTGCTCCACCTCTGAGGCCCTGGGCTTCTCATGAGGGACCATGACATCCAGCTGCACTACAAACCCTGATGCCCCTATGTCCCTGGATTTCTGATTTGTCTTCCCTGGTACCTTGTCTTCACGGGCCCTCATGTACCATCTGCTGCGTTGAGGGGGGAGGCTTCTACCATCTGCTGCCATGCTTGCCCAGTGGTAGCATAATTGCTCACTGTCCTTTTCAGGGATATGGGACAGCTGTCAATGAAGGGCATGGTGTGCTTTGTGCCTCCAGAGGTCTTACTGGCATTGAACAGACTCCTGAAGCACATGTTCATCCATTTTGTTTCTTGCCTGCACTGTGTTTCCTGAGCCAGGGTCATTATTTTTAAATGCATACACATAATATTTCTTCTTACATCCTTAGAATTAAGTGTATTAATAAAAAATATATATATTCCACAGTTAAGCTTCTATAGGGCAAAATGATCCTGCAAATGTTAGTCATGTACATTACAATGTAATCATTAACATAATCAACTACTGTTTCTTTGGGATAAAAATGCAATCAGGCATCATCTGCTTTGACATACCTGAGATACCCACATCCTGGAATCATAATGGAAATGGGTAGAAAACCTTAAATGCGGTGGGTATAACAGTCCCAGTGTTATACTGCTTTTCAAATGCAAGATGCCAGAAGGATTCTTAAAGAATTCAGCAGTGGTCTCAGCAAACATTTATCAACTGCTGTTTTTATAATTTTATAATATAAGCGACTACAGGTGACAGCATCCTGTTGGAATTACACACAGGAAATTATAAGACAAAGATCAGAAAATTATTTGTCTGTTTTCTTGGGGGATTTTATTTTTAAGTATTGACAGACTTCATGCTGTCTTGCATTTTCTGTCCTCAGCAAATATAATAAGCAAAAATTGTGTGCGTCTGTGCACATGCATGCTCTTTCTCCCCTATATTTCTGACCCAGCTACAGCCAAGGAGCACAGTAATGGAAATGTCTACAAGAAGGCTGTTTTTGCAAGATTTATGGTGACTTCTCCATCCTCTGTTCCCAAATCAGAAGCCTGGCAGCTCAGGCTTTTTCTAGATCTTACTTGTGGACAATTATGATCACAATTATAAAATCACGCTACATTTTTCAGTGGAGTTACCTAGTTACTCAAAAAAGGACAGATGGCAATGTTATACAAAGTAATAACACCTCTTTTAAAGAAAACTAGAGAGCAAGGGAGCAGCTGCAGTGCTATTAAGCAGACAGTTGCTGAAAGAACTAGCAGGAGCAGAAAACTACCTAGCTGCTACAGACCTCTCTGCAGAAGAGGCTGTTTTTTGAAGAACTTTTTTTTTTTTTTAAACAGAGAAGGGAAAAATAAAAATATTCTTCAGGGCCCTTTCTAAAGTACAGGGGTCTTCTGATCCTACAATTATGTGCAAATACATTGTACAATAATCACTCTACAATAAAACCAACCACTCAAGTGAAAGGTGCTGGACACCTTTGTAGATCACTGAAAGACCTACTGATAAAAATCCTGCTATATAACAGCTAGATATTGTTATTACTATTATTAATAGTAAGGGGCCTAATTTTCCCTTAAAACATCAGTGATATTAATGAAACTTCAGTGATTTAAGTCTCACGGTACCACTACTACATAGTCAACTGTTAGACCAGAATGAATATTTTTATACAATGTTTGACAGTTTTAGTTTGGTATATGATTATGATCTGGGCACGTTGGTCAGCATAATGGAAAAATTCAAGAGACTTCTAAAAACTGCTTATATTATTACATATACAAAATAAAATTTTCATTCTTTTCAGAATTTTACATTATACTGGGTTTTTCCTAACAGATCACATGATACTGGGGATCACATGGCATGTGTTATAGATTCCTGATTGGATCATTTACCTCTGAGTGGTCAGAAACCTTAGCAGAAGCTATTTTTAAAGGCATGCTCTTTTTTGTACAAGTTCTGAGAGCCATTTCAAAAAGTTATTTCTTTCTTTACAAGTTGTATAAAGGGAACATTGTTCAAATTCTCCCTTTTGCTTAGGACTTGCTGTGTCGAGACATTTCTGGTATCTTAGCATCATTATTAATTATGATGATAATTATTGCATTATTAAAGATGAGATATATCAGTTTACCTTACACAACACTGCTAGCAAATCTTGACATAAAGGGAGCAACCCTGGCTCCTTGCCAGTGTGTCTTATGCCAACTGAGCAACTTCTATTCTGATATTTTATTGTGTTTATATAAAGTGCTCCCTTTTTGTCAATTTGTTGCTTGGTTTTAAAATAATATAGATTAAATGGAGAGGAAGTAAAAGCAGCAGCTGTGGAAGAGATACTTAAGGGAATGCTTAATAAGGATCTCTGTGAAGGGGGTGAAGAAAGGGGCTGTGCCAAAGAGCAAAGTTCTTCCTACCATGTGTTTGAATCCCCCAAAAAATTCTTCGTACAGACTATCTCACACAGCAGCTGCTGGGAAAGTTATTTTCCAGCTATAGAAATTGTGTCAAAGCAACAAAAAGCAGGCAGACTTCAGTGAGCCAGGAGCTGTACCTAAGTTGATCCTCAGAAAGAAAAAGACTGCTGATGGGCAATCTGGAATGGAGGGAATACTGTTTTTGTGTTGCTCATGCTGATGAAAATGAATGGCTTTGGCAGGAAGTCGATGAGGATGTGAACATGTCTCCCTTTGCCTCCTCTCTGCTAGCTTGTCACTTTTTCTTTCAGCTCCCAGCTCTACAAAAACATTTCTGAGATGGCTACTACATTACACCTGCTTCCCTACAAGATGAATTTCTCTTTGAAAAGAAATTACTTTATTCAAGATTTTTTTTTGTTTTGGAGCAACTTTACATTCATCATTTAATTTCAGCATCGTTCATATAGCTCTGTAATCATGAGGCTCTGAAAAATGGGTAGAATGAAAGAAATGAAAATCCTCAGTGAACAAAATTAGTTACTTTTGCTGATCTGTAGTTATTTTCTCAATTTTCGTATGGCACAGAGAGGTGATTTGTTTACTTTGTAAAAAGACAGTGAGTTTGTGACACATCCTGTAATAGGGCCTCTGTCAGCTGTGTCCACTAGGTAGATCTGACAGGGAAACCATCTGTGTAAATAATATAATTTAGAGAAGCCCACAGTCTGCTCTTAACGGTGCTTGCCTAGAGTGTATAATACTTTGATCATGCTCTTTTTTTTTCTATAGGAACACCACAAGGATATCCTGTGGATATCAGGAACATGTGCAAGATAGTTAATCTGACTATACCATCTGAAGATTACCCAAGGAGTTCCCAGTTAGAGAGATCCAGCTGCTTTCTGACCAGTTTCTATAGAGAAAGTAGTATAAATGGTTCAAAGTAGTGCTCACAACTGAGCACAAGAGTTTTCTTTTTTCTATTTCTGAGCAGACTCCGAGGAACAAAATTTATGATCAAAATTGGTTGTATATAAGCAGAGTATCTGTGAAGTTATGGCATTGCAGGGCTATACAGATGGGGAGAAAGACTGAAAGACTTGGCCAAAAAAATCATCAGGCCATCCTTTGCTTTTTACACCTAAATAACTTTGCAACCTCTGTGATATGGGATCAGGGTGATGTGCTGCAGAAACACTCATTCATTCAGTTGCTTTTATATATTTCTATTAGGGCTGTGCAAAGCTTTGGTTGCTGATTCAATTCAGCAGAGATTCAGCTCAATTTGGTGGCCAGATCTCTAAATCCAAATCAAATGAGGAGACCCTTTACTCTCCAAATCAAATCGGAACCCTCCAAATCAATTCAGAGATTTGGAAAGATTCAAAGATTTAAAGCTGTGTTACATAGACACAGCTTTAAATGCTTTTTCTGTGTACCTCAAGGTACTAGGCGGCTCGTGAATGCTGAGATGCTGGAATGGATGGAGCATCCTACAGGTGCATGGGGGATGGGGCCGTCACAAGTGCACTCAGCAGCAGACCTGCAAGTGGACCAGAAGAACTTCCAGTACACTTCAGAGTCCACTGAGGGGCTCCCCCTGCCCTCCCTGGCTCAGCAACTGGTGCCTGGGGGGGCACCTGGGGTCCTCCTACAGCTGCTCACCAAGCTGGGGGCATGGAGGGGGCTCCCTGCACCCTTGGCAGTGGACCTGGAAGTGGGCCAAAGTACTTCTGGTCCACTTCTGGGTTTGCCGCTGAGCATGTGGCAGCTCCCCCATGCTCCTGTGGGATGCTCCATCCACCCCACCATCACAGCGTTCACAAGCTGCACCTGGTACGTTGAGGTATGTAGAAAAAACATTTAAAGCTGTGTCTATGGCCTAATCAATGATTCTCTGAATCAGCATCGAATCTTCAGATTTGGATTTGGTCAAATGGAATAGGGACAGTGATCAAATCAATAAATCAAATCACTGTCCCCGATTTGGGCTGAATCTGAATCGAATACGAACCATTTCACACACCCCTAATTCCTATGAATTATTAGAAGAAGTAAATTTCAGCACTCGGCTAACAGATCATTGTTAGAGCTCCACAGCCAACTGAAGACACATTGGCTCAGACAAACATTGCCAGCTGGAGTGATTTTTTTATACTAAATAGCAGTTTGAGGCTGTGTTCAAAGACTCAGGCATTCTGCCTGTGTGTGGTTTTTGTTTCTGCAAAAAAAGAATAAGCTCATTAATGTGCTACTTTTTAAAAGCCCATAGTTGCATTTAGCAATACAAACAGGGTATTTTCTAATCTGGAACTCCAAGGCTGTACATTTTCTGCCCTAAGACAAGTGCTGAATTTTCCCATTCACTGGCAAACTGACAAACCAGTTGGTCATACATTTGATTCTCCAAAATATACCACTCTTGACAAAGTATAACATCACTATATTGTTATATAACATCTTTCTAAAAATATGGGATTTATAAGCTAGTTACTTCTCAACTATGTGCAAAAGCACTCACAGCCAGATTCTATTTACCCTCCATGAGAGGAAACACAATTACCCAGCTCACAGAGTACAACCAGCCCACCTTTTAGCTGACTAACTTTGTGGTATGGTGCTTACCTAGGGAGCAGAGCACTTAGGTTTTGGCTTTGTCACTATGAGGGTTTTGAACTTGTATTGCCTGCTTCCTAGGAAAGTATTCTAACCACTACATTTTTTCCTGAAGTTGACCCACTAAGCAATTAAAAGAGAGAGCTATGTGGGGCAAGGGGATGGATCAGTGAGATGGATGTTGCCCTGAAAAGGAGAAGCCCTAGGTGATAGGCACCGACTTTGATTTTGCTGGTGGGTGCTTTTTGTGTGTGTGTGTGTTCCTGTGCCAAGCCCATTGCATGCCCAGAAAAAACAGTACATTACTTCAACCCAGATCACTTGGTATGGCTTGTGGGCTCTGAGCATCCACTATATTTTTGCTGTGTGCTTGATCCCTGGAGCACCAATGGAGTTGGCTCCTATGCTCTAGGTCAGTGCGTCTCCAACTATCTGATGTGGCAGAGCAGCAATTTTTTTTCCAGTGGGCCAGGGACCGGTGCCCAGTTTAGCCGGTGGCAGCAACTGAGTGTAACAGTGCTACACAAATGCGCAACTGGCTGTTTCTTTCTCTTTCCTCACCTTGCACGACATGACGTCACCTGGAGTGTTCAACATACAAACTGTGGTGCTATGACACATCATTGTTATGCTTCTGAAAATATATTTCTTTATTTCCTGGCAACTCGCTGTGGACCAGCAAATATATTTCTTTCCTGGCAACTCGCTGCCACCACTTTGAGAAGTACTGACCTAGGTTGTTGCCCTGATCTTTGCTCCCAGTGAGACAGAAGCATCCCAGTGCTGTGAATCCATTTGCTCCAATGAATATTAAATATAAGGTACAGCAGGTCATCTCCAAGAAGAAGTCTAAAGGGGGTTCTGGGCATTGCCTAGTCTGTAACCTAATAAAGCACTGTGCTGGGAAATAGCTGATATGATTTTAAAACCAACACTGTGTGAGGTCCAATTTCCTGGACAAATGTCCTCGCCAATGGCATGTGGAAGGATCTTCATCTTCCTCCTTCATCTAACAACTTTTAGTTATGGATTTCCTCTGCTTAGCTGAACTACAGCCCTTCTAAGCATTGGGCTGGTGCAGGGACTGCTGGATTCCAAACTATGTGTAAGGGCCAAAACCAGCAGTCACATCGCTACATATATACATACACTTACTATGATCAAGCTTCATCAACCAATCTGCAGGGGTATTCTTACTGTTGAATTTAGCAAGGGCAAATTTGCTGAAATATAGACAATATAGTCAATTAAATAGTAATTGCTCATTCTTTACACCTTTGCTGCACAATGTTTTTCTTTTTTGTAAAAGAGGAAAAGGAAATTGAGTTTTCATTTAGATGGAGAACAGGAAACATAGTATCTTGAACTAAAAATTTAGATTCTGGATCAGCTTTGAAACAAGAAGTAGATTCTTACAGAATATGTGGAGTACTGAGTATTTGTAAGAACATAGGAAGTGTTGATCACCTGCTCAACTATTAAACAAGTTGTATGTTGTCTTCCATTTTCCTTTTCACAGGATCAGCATTTAAATCCAACAGCTTTGACCTGTAACTCCATTTACAGGTCATAAACATGTAAGGACAAAAAATCTGCCAGCTGAGATAAAATGAAAGGAAACCTAAAGCTTTTCCTTTTTTTCCTTGGGAAGAGCAATAGAATGACATTGCACCAGGCTGGCACTGTCAACGGGATTCGATACTGAAACAGCATTAGTTCATTGCATTCTGAAAACTGAGCCCGACTGAACTGTCTCAAATTTGGATATCCAAAAACTGTCACCCAAAATAGTCATTTTGAAAAAATCTCAGACACAAATAATACTTTCCATCTTAAACTGTTTGAATACTGCAATGATATCTTTGACAAATATATCTGTTTTGGGGTATACTCTTAAGGAATTCAAACAGAATCCTTCCCACTTGCACTCTTACAGTGGGTCTTATTAGTGGCATGCATTGAAAAAGTAGAACATCTCCAGAAAAAACAGTCTGGTATGATGAGATGGCACAGCTGGCATCTATGGAGAGTGTCATATTTATCAGGCTAAACTTCTATGAAATGTTAACTGTAATTTGGAAAGAAGTCTCAAATTATTTTGGTAATTAAAAATTAGTCCTTTTGCACTTCTCTGTTCATCTTCTATCCCTCCCTCTTCCTTCCTCTTTTTCTTTCCCCCTTTATTACTAATTGTAACAGGCATATGCACAGTTCATATATTCTTTTTATATATATATATATATAATTACATTTAAAAATCAATTAAAAAGAAAGAAACACTGAGTGAGAAGGAGAGAAAGCTTGAAAGAGTCAGTGTCAACCTTGTGGAATTCCTGCCTCTTCTATGCTTGAAAGGCTTGAACAATTACAAGCACAGATTAGAATGTAAATGCTAGCAACCTGCCTCAGGTAAATTGAACAACATAGACTGCATCCAGTCTTCGTGACAAATTCTTACTCTTGAACATGTGTCCACGGTGCATTTGCTCTAGTAATCTTGCATGGCAGACTATTACACACACAAATAACTTTTATTTCCATTACCTTTCATGTCTATATTTTTCTGCAATTTTCTGTCTTATTTATGGCTTGACCTGTCTATGCCAAGAAGCTAAAATACTAATGCTGGAAAAATATAAATAATTCATTATTTTATGTATAATAGTGTCCATGAAATCATGCAATAAATCATTCTATATGTTTAGTAAATTAATGCTGAATTCTGGTGAAGTACATATACTATCATCATGCGAACCAAAGGACTTCAGTTATATGATTTTTGCTCTTTCAGTATCTTCCTTGTGAATCATATAGGAGTAGGAAAATCAAGTGTCATTTTTCAGGGGTTTGTACATTTTTTCTAGGTGATCGTAGCCTGTGTGTGAATGATATATTTGCTCATAGCATTTATAATTTCATTGCAAAGCACTGTTATTGCATTTCTTGTATGTTATGGGGAATTGTGTTGTTATGGGAAACATAATTTTTGAGAAATAGATACAAGAGCACATGCAACTAATAATGGTAAGGTCCAGAATATAATAGCAGACAGACTTTTTCATAAAATAGTTATTGAACCAAAAGGGATGAGGGTATCTTACATTATTTTTTTTGGTAATTAGTGAGAACAGCAAAAAGAGCTAGTTCTAGTTACAGAAAACAACTGTAGGTTGAGGGATCATGGGATGATTCAGCTTAAGGTAGACTGAAAGATAAAAAGAGATCAATAGCTAATATTTTGCATTTCAGAAGGGAAGATTTTGAAAATTGCAGGATACTAATTTGTGAAGGTAATTGAACTGGAGAACTCAAGGTCCTAAATGTGGAGGAAGTTTGCAGTATTCTAAGTATTTGGGCAGAAGTTATCTAGAATTAGCATCAGAAGGTATTAGAGTTGAGGAGAGAGGCAGAAAGGAAAAGAGGAAAGGATACATAAGTAAAGACATCTGTATCATGGAAGTGAGAAGGTTTTTGTTAAGAGTGAGACTTGCCAGATGCCAAGCTATAAATAACAAAAAAGAAATATAAAAAGTCTCTTTAGCCATATAAATAAAAAGACGAGAAGAAAGAAGAAGCAAGGAAGATATTCTGCAAGGATGGGGTCAAAGTTAAGGATAATTAAGTCCAACACAAAAAATCAATGAATATTTTGTCTCAGTTTTCAGATGATAATCTACTGTGAGGACAAAAGCAGTCAGGCTGGTGGAAATGAATGAAATGAAAATCCCAGTTCTGTTGTGGAAACAAAATTCAAAGGACTCAATAAATTCAAGTCAGACAAGATGATCTCAATCCTAAAATACAGAAGGAATTGGCAGATGAAATTGAAATTCTGCTAACACGGATTCCTAATAAATATTTAAAATCAGCATGGCTGGAGAACTGTAAATTTACCTTTGTTTGAGAGAATGGAAAAAAATGACTTGGAAAATCAAAAACCATTAGTTAAATCTGAATAATATACAAAGTTTTAGAACAAATGTTGAAGAGAAGACTAAATAAAGACATGGAAGAACATAAATATTTAGTGTGGGTTTGCCAAAAGCAGATTGTACCACGCTAATGTTGGTATCTTCCTCTGAACAGATAACTGATTTTTAGACAAGAAAAGATTTGATCTAAGTAATGTGGTAAAGCATTTGATGTAGTAAAGAACAAATCGTGAAGTTGGACCAGGTGGTGGGTAATGACAGGGTATTTACATACATGAAACAGAATTCTATTCATGTTACTGCAGCAGCCCCAACTGAGATTAGGATGCCACTGTGCCAAATGTCTGCTTCTGAGAGCTTAAAACCTAAACGGAGGAGACAGACAGAAGCAGTGTTACAGGTGGGGAAATGGGACTCTGACTGATAAAAAGACAGGTTCAATCTGGAATGGTAAACTAGGACCAGAGTCATATGGTATTTCTGTGTGCTACTCTCATTTGAATAAATTCATGCATAAATCATAAAAGTATTACTTAAATATTGATATTCATGTGAAGACTTATGAGTGTCAATGCAGGCTTATATTTTGTATGCCATTTTGTTTGTGGTGTGTGTGAATATACATTAAAATAAGCCCAAAGCAGGCTAGAATTCAATGAGTGGTACAAACATTTAAAAGGTAATTGCCTGACCCGATTCCTCAGTGTATTCAGAGTATGACCGGTCACTAAGGCTGTGCAAAATGGGCCACATTTGATTTGGATTCAGCCTGATTTGGGGAACAGCAATCTGATTAGTTGATTCGGATCACTGTCCTGATTCAATTCAGCCAAATCCAAATCTGAAGATTTGATGCTGATTTGGAGAATCAGCATGTGGAAAAGACTTACCCGCTGAAGCTGGGAGGCGGCGTGATGCTGCGCCAGAAGATGAGCGTGGGAAAAGTGAAACTGTGGCGGGCAGAACTTCAAAGAGAAAAAACACAGACAAGCTGGAAGGAGCCGGGGATGGCTCCTGCATCAGCCTGTGCATGCTTTTTACGTGCCTGCCAGGGCCGATTGGCTGGCTGGACACCCAGGGCCAAGATAAAAGGCCCAGTGGAAGAGCAGCAGGGGGTGCCAGAAGAGAAACCCTCAGCCGGTCCAGAGGGGCAAGAGCATGCCCACAGTCCCAGGAAAGAGCCCTGGTGGGCACCACAGGAAGGGGAAGCCCCAGGGATCCGTGACCAACTTGAGCCAGGGGAGTCGCCCACAGAGCCAGAGTGGGCACTGACGGGCACCACTGAAGACTGGAGTCCGGTGCAACCCAGCATCAACTTAATATGGATGCCAGTGGGCAGTAAGGACCCCATCCAAGGAAGGGATGATGCAATGGGGAATGAGACAGAACCAAGGACAGACGATACCTAAACAGGAAAAAGGGGGCTGCAAAAGACGCTCAAAGAAGGAACACCATGGATTGACTGTGACCATTAGACCCTACGAACTCAAGCATTGAAGACCATCCGGGACATCACCCTTAATGACATGAGTGGTAACGTCATGGTTAGCAGTAGGCGGGCTGTAGGGGAGGTGGAGCTCCACAAAAAGGGACTGGAGGAAGTGACCAAGGGAAGGCTTCAGGGGGGCAGGACCAAACATTATCCTCCTGATTCAAACCAATTAATCATCAAAGATGTGGCAGCAAAGGCCCCCTGGGGAACCACCTTGAAGTCGCTTGGTGGCCCAAGAAGCCACTGCAAAGTCCAAGAGGCACCCCTGCCCACGATGTACCAGGGAGAGGCACAGAAGGTTACACAGTGATTCGGCCATAGGCACAGCTTTAAATGTTTTTGTATATAACTCAAGGTATCAGGCACATACATGCTCATGATTGGTGGGGTGGATGGAGCATCCCATAGGAGTGAGAGGGGCCCCCCGTGGGCTCAGCAATCAGCCACAGGGGGACCCCGGGTGCCCACCTAGACCCAGGAGGCAACAGTTACTGAGTTGGGGGGGCAGGGAGGGGGTCCCCCACGTGCTCCATGATGGACACAGAAGTAGGCTGGAAGTGCTTCTGGTCCACTTCTGGGTCCACCCCCCATGCTCCCATGGGATGCTCCATCCACCAAAGTATCTCAGCATTCATGAGCCACCTGGTACCTTGAGATATGTTAAAAAAAACATTTAAAGCTGTGTCTATGTCCGAATCATCAAATCTCTATGCATCTCTTTGCATCAATTGGGAGGGTTCCAATTCAATTTGGAGAGATTAAAGGGTCTCCTGATTCAGTTCAGATTTGGAGATTTGACTGCCAAATCAGGCCGAATCTCCACCAAATCGAATCAGTGACTGAAGCTTCTCACAGCCCTATTGGTCACACCATGTTGTGACCTTCACAAACTCAATGTTTTCAAGACTCTTGTGTCTTAGCACTCACCCCCGATTTAAATGCTTGTATAAACATTCTCATGGTTTATGGTACATTTGCAAGCCTTCTGGTGTGCTTTCTCATGAGGATTTGAATGGAAAAGGTACACAGAAGGAAAGAGCCCATTGTAAATATTGAGATAGCCGTATTTCACACCAAGGGTTGTTTTATAATCTTTGGGTAATATCAGCTGCTTACATAATATATACTATATAGATGTAGATATACACTTTATATATATATAACTGAGCTATATATTTTACTAAAGTTTGCTCTTGGACAAGATATGTCCCATGTGAGCACTTTCTTTTCTCAAAGAGGTAATGAATCAATGAAAAAGTATAACAAATCAAGAATCAGAAAAGACATGCAAATCTTTCAGAAGTTACAAGAGTCTACATATTGATGAAAAAGGACAGCTATGGTCTTTTTGGTAGTTAAATGGAGAGAGTTCAGTACTGGAGCTCTGCTTCACCTTCATTGATGAAGGTAATCAATATTAACTGGGGTGCAGAAATTTCTACCTTAATGACTAGGAATCAATGCATGTGTTCAGCTTAAATGGGGGTTCATGCCATTCAGCTTTAACCTGTCAGACATGCACAGCTACAGACCACCTTGTGAATGCCATCCAGCTCCAGAAGAGAGTTAGGTCTGTACCTTTCTATGCACCCTCTGCATAGCATTCAAACTATGGTAAATCCCTGCCATAATATATGTACATAAGATACTTTTATACATGGTGCAAGAACTCATAACTCTTCCTTTTAAACTCTGTCTATTAGCACACCTCTCTAAATAGCAACAGGAACACTGCTCAGCACTTTCATGAATCTAGACCTAGGTGCCCAGATTGGATTCGACAGAATTTAGATACATCAGTCACAATGAGCCATCCAAAGCAACTCTATTCCAGAGGCCCTTAGGCCCCTTAAATGGCTATATTCTTTCAGCCTCCACATTTTGGCCTAAAAAGATCCCTGGGCTTCCAGAAGATCAGTAGTCTGAGGTCAACAGTCTAGGTGTCCAGCTCCCACCTCAGTTCTATTGTGAGCCAGAATGGAGTGGTGGCAGCACCTAAGCACTACCAGAGTCTTCAGAGCGAGCTACTTTGTTAAGCATGCTTGAAGTACATCTAACTTCCACCCACCACAAGTTCAATACAAAAAAAAAGAGAGGAAGACCAGCCACCATCTGTAAAACATGGCTGACGGAGAATGAGGTGATGGTACTCAACTTTTTTATATTATCTTAGTAACTAGAACACTCATCCAGGATCTGGGAAATCTCCCTCCACAGCCTCAGGGAATTCAAACTCACATTTCTCATAAGAGCGTCTTAACCACCAGTATAGAGTAACCGTAGACCCTTATGTTTAAGAACTGAAATCTTCAACAAAAATCTGGATATGAGTACCTTCCATGCCTTCTGCTGAAGCTCAGTCACTAAGCTGAAAGGAAAGCAAGAAACATGAGTAAGAGGGACTCTGTAGACTGGTGGTAGTGACATCCCCTGGGAGGAGAGAGATGTCTGGCAGCAACTACTATACTTATTTCTGATCTTTTTCAATAACCACTTCATTTTATCAGCATAATGAGCCCTGGGAGCATTACAGCTCATGAACTTCCATTTAGATGCATGAAAAATTCAGATTTTGCATAGATTTCGGACATGATATGAAATCAAAAATTTCCACCTGAGTTTTAGCTTTTAGAAGGAAGATAAATTCTCACAGCATATTCATTTTAGCAGCTTTCTCCTACCATAGAAAATCAGAAGACCCATGTTATTTTGTTTTTTAATAGGTAATATAAAACTGTAAGTAAGTGCAGGTAGCATCAAGGTGAAGACAGGGATTTGATTCAATTGCATTGTATGTGAAGAGTCTGCTTAAAGATCAGGATAGTTCTCATTTTAGTTCCCATGTATTTATGGAGACAAAAACAGTTCAAGATACTTTGGGATTCTTCATTAATAGGTTTGTAAGAAATGGAAAAACTGAATTGCCTGATACCCACTAGATAACTGAAGTGCTAGCTTTTGTTCATCAGCAAAAGAGTTCCAACTTTTGTCAAATGGTGGAGAAGATACATATGGCAGATATTAATCACACTGCTTAGTGCCCTACAGTGGTGAATGTAGTATTCGGATCTGCTGGGAATGGAATAGAATATGAGCTTCAGTGACAAGAAGCAACATTTAACCAGTGGCAAGGAAAACAGAAAAAAGGAGTAGATTATGATATGTCCTGAATTATAGGAAATGTAAAAATTCCTACAGAAATGAGAGTTTTAGAAATGTCCATTTTGGAAAACAGAAACAGATTTTTTTAAATGTTCCAGGCCAGCTCCCTGGTTGCCCAGCTGGCTTGTTGGATGACTGCCAAACTGCTTGGGCAGTTCATAGAGCTAGTTAGTCATAGAGGGAACTCTTTGAGTAGTTCAGTGACCCAGCCCTGTAGTTCCATGAAGACCCAAGAAGGAGTGGAGGGGCAGACAAAACAAGGCAGATCACTCATGCCATTGCATAATGTAAGATAGGCACCCCACAGAGCCAGCCACATGGGAAGTATGAAGACAGCAAACCAGTCTGGAGCTGTAAACCCAGCTCCCCATATACACAGGAATGTTATGAATTACAGCTTCTCAGAATAACAAGGGCATGGTAAGGATGAATCCTTAAAGCACCATCATTGCACTATGAAGGTGTACTAGCCAGTTTTATAGGCTGCAACATACAACAAGGTTGCTAGGAATTGTATCACCTCTTAGAAGTTCAAGAAAGATATAACAATTAAGTCTGTTCTATCAAGAGTTTATTCAGCTCCATTTCAGCTTAACCTAGCCCTGACCCTGCTACCTAACCAACACTGGTATTGTTAAGTAACCATTCATCATACAAGCAGGTATTTTTTGTCAGGTTCATTTTGGTTTTCATCCTAGCAACATGTACATGGCCATATTTTAATGACAGAGAACAATTACAGGCAACTAGCACAAACACTGACTAGTCATGCCTTCCCGGCATGCTAGTAATCTGTAAAGTACCTTTTCAATGGTGCCTCACCCTGATGTTACAGGAGGGTCTACTGAGTGTTGGGCTGCTCAGGCCCTTTGGCTCTGACAGGTTTGAGATGCAGATGACCTGGGGAGTCAGGTGAAGTGACAGGCAGGAAGGCTAGCAGTCAGGCCTTGGGAGAAAATAAGCTAGGGACCCAGCCACTTGGTTGCATAAGAAGCATGCTAGCAGGGGAAGTGACTACCACAGATACCAGGGTAACAAAGGAACCAGATAGTTGGTGAGCTGGGAAGTCCAAGTAGGGACTAAAACAGGAAACTGGAGAACTCAGGGTCCTAAATGTGGAGGAAGCTTGCAATTATTTGGGCAAAAGGTACCTAGAATTAGCATCCAAAGATATTACAGTTAAGGAGAAAGGCAGGAAGCAAGAGAGGAAAGGATACATGAGTAAAGACATCTGTACTATGGAAGTGAGAAGGCTTTTGTTAAGAGTAAGACTTGCCAAAAGCCAAGCTGTAAATGGCAAAGGAGAAATATAAAAAGTATCTTTAGCCATATCAAAGGACTTGAAGAGAGCACAAGGAGCTGGCTAGATACAGAGATGACTGCATGGTTAGTCCATTAATTTTGGAACCATGGAGCTAAGCAGGCAGGGGAGCCTGGGCAGCACCTGGTCTATGACAGCTCACTTAGTGTCCTGCCAAACATTAACAAGCTTATAGGAAACCGAATCTTATAGTAGCCTACCAGGCAGGCTGAAGAGCCAGGAAGCTACAGTGGAACTGGGTAATTGTTTCCTTGGTAGCTTCCCAGGCAGATGAAAGTCATCAAATCAATGATTCTTCACCTGGAACCCCTGGCAAAGCTGGCCTGGCTCCTAGGTGGTGGTTTTCCCTGTCACGTATTTCTTCCAGATTTGATTTTTTGCTTTTCTCTTGTATGGTTAGCATCTGTGTTTAGGTTTTCCATCTCCCCAGGCAGATGCTAAACTCTGAACTTCACACACATCCATTATCAGTGCCCCTCATAGTTCATTGCAGAAATGCAAGATCAAGTCCAAGTCTAGCACAAAGGGGAAGGAATATAGTAGCATTATTTATCTTAACAGTAATGATCCCCTGGTTGCAGAGTATTTAGGAGCCCATCTCGAGAACTGGAAGCATTTACTCTATCAAAAGGGATGTTGAACCCATTCCTACCCATCACTATATCTGGATGATGGAAGGATATATATAAGTTGTACAGTTGCCAGCCCTAAATGATTTCTTTCTGTTTGGCATTCATCTGGGAAACAGTGTTCAGTAAACCAATTATAAAATCCATTGGAGATGACAGGAAAAACTAGGTATTGGCCAGTGAATTTAGATCACTCCAAGTGCATCTACATGAAATGTTTACTGCAGAACTGATTAAGTAGCTCCGCAGTAAAGTCTCAGCATCTACACACGTGGTCCTATTAGGCCACAGAACATGAATTAACTTCACTGTGGGTTAGTACTTGTAAACAAAAGTACTAGCCTTGGTGGTGTTATTTAGTGCACAGCAATGCATGCGTTGATTCTGACAGGGCTGGCTGGGGGCATGATCATGCTTTAGTGTAGGGTTTACCTGCTGGGTAGCCCCACACTGGAGCACCCTCATGCACCTCATGCCACCTCTCCACAGCACATTGAACAGCCCCAGCTGGGAGGGGTCTAGGGGATCTGCCTGCCAGCTCAGTCCAAGGCTGCTCTGATCAGAGGGTTCAGCCTGCCAGCCCAGGGCTGTTCTGACAGAGCAGCTGGGCTGGCAGGTTGACCCCCTGGACCCACTTCCAGCTGGGGATGCTCTGACTTGGATCAACATGCTGTGGTCCCAGGCACATGTGTAAAAGTGGCACCTGGGAGCAATAAAGGCTGGCACAATGTGCACCAGAGTTCATTGTGTCACATTAATTGCATGTATGGGCACAACCTCCTAGTTAGATATTGAACCTAACAGCTGTCTGTCTGGGATCAGTTTTGCACCCTAATGCCTTTTAAAGTTCTGTAAACAACCAGATTTTCCACACCGTGGGAAGATGGCTCTACCATTCTAGCCAAATTTGCTTCTGAGCATCCTCCCAGGTTTTCCCCTTTACTGCTGAACTTGTATCAAAGTCCTGGACATGCAACCTTTAACACACCTCCTCCATGTACTAAGACAGTTCAGCCAGTAAAAGGGAAGCCATGAGGCTTGTTGGCTCTAGGGGACTGGGACTACGTAAACCCTGTCTTGAAAACAAGACCTCTTGCTGTCAAGTTGCTCTGTGCTCCACATGTTGATGTTGTGGGTCCCTGTGCTGGCTGGAGGAGCCTGACCCTTCCCTTACTCAGTTCTGGAAGTTAGTCAAAGGTAATAAAATCCCAGCATGTGGTCTGCAGTTCAGATTTGGTCTCCATCCTGTCCCAATTACTTGAAAAGCCTTCTCCAAAGAGCTTACACATTTCAATCATTGCGTGTTCATCTGGCCAGAGGGTACTGCAACACTAGATGAGCAGCAGGGTTCTAGGTCCTCGCAGCCAATCAACCAGCCACCTGCTGTTCCAGCATCAGACAAAACAGGTGCACACTGAAGACTGGTGGCAAGATCCCCTGGTGGATTTTTTAAACCCAAGAAACCTCACATCTCTTTATGAGGAGTGAGAAATCCTTTCTGCTTATTCTCACAAGACCTAAACCTAGGGACTCAGAGCAGAAATTCCTGACAAGCTGTGTTTACTTGTTCTTACATTAATCAAGGCCTGGTGAGCAGGGCCAGCTTTCAGCTGTTTTGTGAATGGAGAGTTCACACTTCTACACTGGGGCTTCCTATCTCCACAATGGCCAGACTGACAGCTGAATCCTTGGTCTGACCTCTATCCAAGCTGAGGCAGCCAGCCCCCAAGGTTTCCAGGCAGGCCAGCTCCATGGGTTGTCACAGACATTCTTCAAATTTGCTGATCAGATGATCAAGCGCTCAAGATGCCAACAATTATCTTAATGGTTTACTAGCATGGAAAAGCCACAGAGAAGCTCAGCAAGAATGGTGTAAGGATTCACTCTTCTCCAACTCTACAGAGGATACCTGAACCAGGCTCATTTACATGGGCTTTGAGGAAAACTGGAACTAAACATGGGAAGAAAAAAATCCTGAAAATTCTCCATTTAAAAGTCACTATCTATTCTTCAGGTAAAGAACAGAACGCACAGAAGGCATAAATAAGAAAGGTTTATGAATGTCATGGAGGGATCTAATACCCATTCAAAGGGAAGGGAAAAGCTTTTTCTCCAGCGTCCCCCAACATGGCATCCCAAAGAGAAGTACTTTTCCTGAGGGGATCTTCTGCAGCATCAAAGCAAGTCTCTGGCTTTGAGACGCTAGCTTTTCTCAGTTTCTGATTTCCCCAGTAATCTGTCGCACCCTCACCTTTGAGAGCTCTTTCTTTTTAGTCAATGCCTAGAAACAAGAAGAGTGTTTCCTTCTTTAAAAGAGGAAGAGTACCCAAGTGCTGACATCATAAATAACACAGCAGACTCTGCTCCAAAACAAACTCTTTATTATGTTATTTCAGTTCACTCTGTCTTCACATGGACTTTATTCGGTCCTCCCTGAGACAATTCCTTTTCTCCTGGTCTGCTCTGGGACCTTCTCTTGGTCTTCAACCTGACCACCCTCTCTCCAGCTCTCTCGGAGCCTCACTCTTTCCCTTCCGGCCCAGTCATCCATGCTTGCAACAGACAGTTACAAAACTAAAGTAACCCGGGGACAACACTCACCCAATACAATAAAACAAAAGGAATGAGAAACCAATCACGGAGGAGTCTCTAGGTCAGAGGTGGGCAAAATATGACTAGCTTACAGGCTGGATCCAGTCCACCAACTGTTTGGATCTGGCCTGTGAGCGGGTTGACTGGATGTGGCCCACAGCTGCCCCCACAGCGCTCCATGTGGGGCTGAGGCCCACCTGAAGCAGCCCACGGTGTGCTCCTGCCTGTGCCCATTTGTGCCATGCACACAGCTTCATCGTGGGGCTGCTCCTCATGCAGTTGCAGCTGCTTAGGTCCTGCTCAGCTTCCCCTGCCCTCCCGCCTCCTCCTGTCCCTGTTACACTCCTCCAGGAGTGGGGGAGCTCCAGCCAGGTGGCTCCTGCCTCAGCACACAGGGCTCCCGCTGCAGCTCCTTGCTGCCTTGCACCCACTCCACCTGCCCAGCAGGATGAGCAGCCACCTACAGGCGGCTGAGTGGGTGGAAGGCAGAAGGGAACTGGAGCCCCTCACACAGGGAGAGGATCTGCTCAGCTGCAGCTTCCCCGCTGCCGGGAGTGGTGTCGTAGGGGTAGGAGGAGAGGCCCCACTGGGAAGCTGTGCATGCTGGCTCGGGCCAGGGCCACCGCCAGGGCCACTGAGTGGAGGAAGAAGCACAGTGAAGGCTGCTCTGGGAAGGAGCGGGCTGGGCTCAGACTCATGTGGAGCACCACAGGGGCAGCTGTGGACCAGACAGGGCGGGGGTGGACCACACCTACACCTGCACCTGCACTACCTGCATGAACTCTGCTGTATGTGCCCCAGTCTCCTCTCCCTCCCCCAACTGTGCTCCCAGTACCCAGTGCGTGGGTGCACACACACACGCACGCACGCACGCACACTAACAAACCCCCCATGCCCCTCACCCACCTCACATATACAACCCCCCCCCACACACACACAACGTACAAAAGTAAAAGCTACATTGAGCTATTTTGCAATTGCCTCTATATGTGCTATTCAAAAAAGCATAAATCGGGATGAAAATTATTTTGAAATATATTAAAACATGTTACAGTAGATGTTTGATTTTTAGTTGATTATTTGTTTTTTCTCTGTAATTTGTTAAAAATACATCTTCTAAATGATTTTATGTGTGCTGCCCTTGACAGCTCACCACAACTCATCAAGTGGTCCTCTAGCCAAAATAATTGTCCACCCCTGCCCTAAACCCTGTTGCTAGGTCCAGACTACCATCTCCCCCTTGGAGTGGAAAGGACATGAAGATGTCCTGCCTATAAAACTATTTACAATAACATATGCTTACATTGTGTGCCCCCTCTTTCCTCTCCCACAATGTTCCCAACAAGGACTACAGGCTAGAACTCAGCCCACTCAAGCCTTTGCATCACAGTGAAAGAAAAAAAATGAGACACAAGCAGGACAAAGACTATGAGCATTTCTTCCAAAAGATAAAAAAAAACAGAAGGCTTAAACCCCTTCCTCTTTCAGCTCACCACTGAGATGAAATAAAAAAAAATAGTTTGGTCATGACAGGATGGGTTAATAATTTGAGAATGTCATGCTAATTTGTTTTCATGGAAATGTCAGACAGAGGAGAATGCCTTTCAGGGAGACTCAGGTAGGAAAGCAGATTCGCCAATGCTGGGATAATCTTGCAAGGTCTTATGACTTCAGATCATATTTCAAAGCAGCTTGTGTTTGCAACAAGAGCTGATGGTTTTCTCATTATTTTGATTCTTGTTAAAAATAACTACTATTGCCCATTGTTCTCAGAGGGCCTGACACTTTAGCTATTATTAGCCAAGGAGATCACTGTTTCTTTACAGCTTTTGTAGGTAGATCTGAGGCTGTCCCTAAAAAAGAGAGTTTTTACATACCATTGTTCCCAACAGGACTGTCCCAGTAGGACAGTGAAGATGGCTGCCTGTTATTCTCCAGGGGTCAGAAAGAGTCAGAAATGTAACTAGTATAGCAAAGCAAAAGAGGACACACCAGAATGTCGAGACAGGGAGGAAAATTCAAGAAAAGAAAGCAAATGTTCAGCCAAGCAGATGAAGGAAATATGAGCTACAGGTCAAAAGCAGGCCCACTGTATAAATCAGAGGTTATTAATATTTTATTTGCAATGTCATAATCTAACCAGAAAGCCTTCTTTAATTGCATTTTAATTCATTGTCCATGGGGAAATTCTGCATGCTTTAAGAAATCCTGTAGCTTAAGAAAATTTTGTAAAACATTCCAACTTTCATAAAACTTACAAAAATAAGATCTGAAAAGTTCTGGCAAGACTAAAAACGTGAGAGGGGATTTAAGTTTTATAGTAAAAAAAATCTAATGGAGAGCCTGCTGAATTCAATGGCCTTGGAAATGTATTGAGCATCTAAGGTAGGTTGCTTTTAAAATGCTACCATTTTAGGTCAAGTATGGACAACAGTGATGTCATCTCCCTGAAGCTTTTTGCAGCTTATCTTTAGAACATACACTGATCAAGTCAGGAAGGAAAAAAATGTGACAGGAATAGAAATAGAAAATAAATAAAGGGCTTAAATTCTAATCTCTTGCTTTCTAGGTATCTACCCTGCCTTCAGGCTGAAGGAGTATCTCCACTAGCTCAAGCCAACAGGCATTCTTTTATCCTTAACCCAGGCTTTCTTACAATAATGAGGGCCATGTGAATTGGCACAGTGCATTGTGAATGCTGCTGGAGCTATTTTTCATTGAAGAGTTTTCTAATATTAATAGCATCCAAACCCATGAATTGATTTCTCTTACAGAGACAGTGCCTGCAGCTGACTATCCCTGGCATTTGTATAAGCAATTTATTTTTGATTTTCTCTGACTATTATGCATTCTTATTTTCAGAAGACAGCATAACTGCATATGCCTGACTCATTTTACTGTGTACAGGAGTTTTCCTCTGTGAAACTAAACACAGAAGATAACACTTAGTTTCCCCTTTTTCTCTTTGAAGACAGTTCACAGCTTTAAAAATTCCACAAGAAGCACTAGCAAAATTCTAAATAAGAAAATACAGTAGCTTTAATGGGTTCTATTGTTACTATTAAGTTATTTAACCTCTGTGAACAGCATACTGCTGTTTCAACCAGTACCAGAGGCCTCTTTAACCATAACCTCGGCATGTTATTAGTTAGATGGTTTGCTTTTTTCCAGATTTCTTTCTTTCTTGGTCATGTTTTGGGAATGTTATTATATCTCTATGGTTCTAGGGAAAAATATCATTTTCAAGAAACTGGAAATTTAAAACACAATATTTCAACCATTGCTGTCAGAGTGATATTTTTTCTATAAGATTTAGGCTTCATTTTTAAATGATCTCAACTTGGCTTATTTAATGGAAACGATTGAGGCAGAGCAAGCCTTAGGGGTGTGCGATACGGATGACTGCCCAAGGCAGCATGGCAGGGGGGTGCCACACACACACGCACACCCAGCAGTACTCTACCCCTGCATTGCCTTACCCTACCCTGGCTGATCCCTGCCCCCACCCCCTCCAGTTGATACTCAAGAGAGGCCAGGCCAGGCAGTGCAGGCAACTGTGGCAGCATATTCCCTGGGCCCCATCATGGACTTGGGAGAAGCCCACAGCACTGGGTACCAAGCCAGGGATGGAGCCACTTGCCAAGGCAGCTATGCTCTCCCCGCCTTTCTCCCCCTTCCCATGTGGATGTGGTTGGCTGAACATCTGCACCAGGGTTGTTGCACTTGCTCCTGGCCTCAGCAGTGGCTTCATGTGATGCTCGGGCAGTGGTGGGCTGGGCTGACTGCTGCCGGGTGGCTACAGCACTGTGGCTAGAACGCTGATGAGCCAGGGATGGGGCCACTTGCCCGGGCAGCCATGCTTCCCCCACTTCTTAGCAACTGCCCCCAACTCCAGCTTCCCTGTCTGCCTGTGCCTGCAGCAGTGCCATTGTCTCGGGGAGAACACCTGAGTAGGTGCCAAAATACAATTTCTCCCAGGGCACCATTTTCCCTAAGGATGGCTCTGCATTGAGGATACAAATTGTAGTTCTTAGATAGCTTTTTTATGCAGAAAATGCAGCCATGTTAAAAATGTTTCTCTACTAATTAGGAAAGAAGCAGGATAATATATTAAAGTCATACCAAGAATACAATGAAGTCATTCAGTAAGTCAGGAAAATATTAGACAGCATCAACTAGATAAGCATTTTTAAATCTTTGGACTTGAATATAAGTCCTAAATGAAGTGATAAAGGGCATGTCTACACCATAGACTTACTAGGCCAGGCAGTGCATTATCACTCCATACTATCTGCTATACCCAGGCTACCACTTGAACTGAAAGCCAGGTACCTGTGGTCAGTCATCATGGTATGTGGACTAACAAATGTGAATGTACTGCAGAGCAGTGGACTATGCTTGAGAGTGCTGCCTATTACAGTAAATTTTGCAACATAGGCATGTTCTTAGGAGATCCCAGGTTCACTGACATTAACATGTAATCATCGTGGAATAATGGGGAAATTACAGAGCCTGGAAGATTGATGTTGTATCAGTATTGGTAAAGAGCAAGTAGGGATTACCCAGATAATATAGGATGCTTAGTCTGACATTGCTTACAGGAAAAACAGTGGAGAAGCTCATGCAGGATAAAGCTAATAATGGATTAAAGGAACAAAATATAATTAATGCTAGTTAACACGGTTTTAAAGGAAAATAGGTATTGTAAAATAAATCCGATTTCATTCTTTGAGGAGATTATATGTTTGGCCAATAAAGGTGACTGTGTAGATATAATAAACATGGACCTTTGTAAAGCATTTTATTTGCCATTGTATGGAATACTGATTAAAATTTAGCATTATATGATATTAATAGAAAATATAAGATGGATTAAGAACTGTCTAACTGATAGATCGCACAAGTAGTTGTCAGTGGGAATTTATATCTGGATGGAGACACTTCTACTGGGATTCTGCCACAATCATTATTATGCCTGATAATTTTTCGTTAACAATAAAGAAGTAGCCATAAAATCACTACAGAAGTAATAGAAACAAAGCCCACACACAGGTAAACTTTGTGAATGACCCAAAGGTTGACAGAGTGGTTAATAATGATAAGGCTAGCACTACAGAAGAAAGAGACCTGGGGGTCATCATTGACCACAAGATGAACATGAGCCTGCAATGCGATGCTGCGGCTAGTAAAGCGACCAAAATGGTGCCTTGCATCTATAGATGCTTCTCAAGCAAATCCCGGGACGTCATTCTCCCCTTGTACTCGGCCATGGTGAGGCCGCAGCTGGAGTACTGCGTCCAGTTTTGGGCTCCACAATTAAAAAGGATATGGAGAAGCTTGAGAAAGTCCAGAGAAGAGCCACGTGCATAGAATCATAGAATCATAGAAGTAGGGTCAGAAGGGACCTTGTAGATCTTCAAGTCTGACCCCCCGCCTGGGTGGGAGAAAAACTGGACTCAAATGAGTCCAGGCAGGTAGGCATCAAGCCTGTTCTTAAAGATCCCCAGGGTAGAAGGCAGCACTACTTCCCTTGGAAGTTGGTTCCAGCTCCTAGCTGCCCTAACTATGAAGTAGTTCTTGAGGATGTCTATTCTAAACCTATTCTCCAATAATTTGTGTCCATTATTCCTTGTTATACCAGGGGGCGCTAGGGGAAACAGTGTATCCCCCAAATCCTTCTGGTCCCCCCTCATGAGTTTATAGACAGTCACCAGGTCTCCCCTCAGCCTTGTCTTGTGAAGGCTGAACAGGTTTAGGTCCCGCAGTCTTTCATTGTAGGGTCTGCCCTGTTGTCCCTGGATCATACGGGTGGCCCTCCTCTGGACCCTTTCAATGCTGTCCACATCCCTCCTGAAATGAGGCACACAGAACTGGACACAGTACTCCAGCTGTGGCCTGACCAGCATCACATAGAGGGGGAGGATCACCTCCCTGGCTCTACTTGAGATGCACCTGTGGATGCACGACAAGGTCCAGTTAGCGCTGCCAACAGTGACCTCGCATTGTCGGCCCATGTTCGTCTTGGTGTCAATAATGACTCCAAGATCCCTTTCTGCCTCCGTGCTCTCAAGAAGGGAGTTTCCCATTTTGTAAGTGTGCTGCTGGTTTCTACTGCCTAAGTGCAGCAGCTTGCATTTGTCAGTATTGAAACACATCCTGTTTATGTTAGCCCACTCCTGTAACCTATCCAGATCTTGCTGCAATCTTTCCCTCCCTATGAGTGAGCTCACCTCACCCCACATTTTGGTATCATCAGCAAATTTAAACAGGTTGCTTTTCACCCTGTCATCCAAATCGCTGATAAAGAAATTGAACAGTGCAGGCCCAAGGACCGAGCCCTGGGGGACTCTGCTGCCCACTTCCCCCCAGGTTGAATATGACTCATCCACCACCACCCTCTGAATACAACCCTTGAGCCAATCTGCAATCCATCTGACTATGTAGGCATCAATGCCACAGTCGCCTAATTTTTTAATGAGGATGGGGTGGGAGACGGTGTCAAAGGCCTTGCTGAAGTCCAGAAAGACTACGTCCTTGGCGACATTTGCATCCATTGCCTTTGTGACCTGATCATAAAAGGCAATCAGGTTGGTCTGACATGACCTACCCATAATGAAACCGTGCTAGTTGCCCTTGAGCATCATCCCTGAAGCCGGCCCATCATAGAGGTGCTTCTTGAGGATCTTCTCAAAGAGTTTCCCTAGGATTGAGGTAAGACTGACGGGCCTATAGTTGCCCGGGTCCTCTCTCTTCCCTTTTTTGAAGATGGGGACCACATTAGCTATCTTCCAGTCATCTGGCACCTGGCCTGAGCACCACAAGTGCTCATAAAGCCATGCCAAGGGCCCTGCAATATCCCCTGCTAGCTCCCTCAACACCCTGGGTTGGAGAGCATCTGGATCCACTGACTTGAACACGTCCAGCCCCTCCAGAAGCTCTCTAACCCGGTCCTCCCCAACCGGAGCTCTGGAGGCATTCCCCTCGAGTCCGTCTGGCATCACAGCGGTGAAGTCCCGGTCCTTGCACAAGGAAGACCCTGTTTGATCAGAGGTCAGGAAAACAGACCTTATGACATCAGGCTGAGAGCCATAGGGCTCTTTAGCCTGGAAAAGTGCAGGCTCAGGGGTAACCTGATGGCCACCTATAAGTTTATCAGGGGTGACCACCAGGATCTGGGGGAACGTTTGATCACCAGAGTGCCCCAAGGGATGATGAGGTCAAACAGTCATAAACTACTGTGAGACCATTTCAGGCTGTACATAAGGAAGAATTTCTTTACTGTCTGAACCCCCAAGGTCTGGAACAGCCTGCCATCGGAGGTGGTTCGAGCACCTATACTGAACACCTTCAAGAGCAAATTGGATGCTTATCTTGCTGGGATACTGATTTCCTGCCCTTTGGACGGGGGGGCTGGACTCGATGAACTTCCGAGGTCCCTTCCAGCCCAAATGTCTATGAAATCTATGAAATATTCCTGTAGACCAGGGGCAGGCAAAATATGGCTTATGAGCCAGATGTGGCCTGCCAGGCAATTGCCCACAGGCACCCACCAATTAATTGCACCCCACCCAGCCTATGCATCTCACTCCCATCCTGATGCGTAGAAGGGCCCAGCCCAGCCAGCATGCAGCTTCTGGGCAGGGCTGCTGATGGCACTACTGCAGCTGCCAGGGGACCTGCTCAGCTTCCCCAGCTCCACCAGCTCCTCCTTGTCTCCCTTCTTGAGCACTTGCTCCAGGAAAGAGGTACAGAAGCAGTGGGTGTGAGGAGAGCTGTGGCAAGGTGGAGCTGCAGCTGGGTGGGGGCAGGGAGCATGGGACTGGGGCTGGAACGTGGAGCCCATTCCCAGGCGGTTATAGCTTGAGTGGGCAGGCTGTGTGTATGAGGGAGGGTGGGGAGTGTGGGGACAGCACACAGCTCTGGCCATAGCTGCACATAGCAACAAGAAATGAAGCCTGCCTGGCCTACCTCTATCACACAGGGCCACCCAACATGCACCTACAGCACCTGCCTTTCATGCACTACCAGGGAAAACCCTGAGCAATGGATCCGGCTGCCTTCCCCACTACATGCAGCTGCCAGGAGTCTGTCAGAAGTGGTGGGGAGCCCTGCCTTCCACGTCCATGGCAGCGGCCAGCTCCATCATGCAGGGCTTCCATCAGTGGTGCACAAGTGCCAGGAGATACAAGTGTGCCATGGGGAGCCTTTCATGATAGAGAGGGGCTGGGCAAGCTGCGCTTCTTGCTTACATATGCTGCTCTGGCTGGAGCCATGCACTGCTGGGCAGCAATGCCATGAGTGCCCCAAGCCTGCTGCTGCCACCAGCAGCAGGAGCTGTGGGCCATAGGGAGGAGTGTATGGGGGGGGCCCCCACACCTCTCACCTTTTCTCATACCTCACAAACTCACCCCGTGCCCCCACTCCCTAAATGTATACCCCCCTGCAACATATCCTTTGCCCCCCCACACACAGCCAAACCCCCTCACAGCCCGCCCCACACTCACACCCCACTATACACACTTTCAGGTTCACTGCTGAGCATGTGGCAGGCCCCCCCATGCTCCTGTGGGATGCTCCATCCACCCCAACATACACAGACACAGAACCTAACCACACCCCACACACTCCCCCCCACAAAATATAAGAGTAAAAATTTATTTTGACTTATGCAGTCCCCTCTATATACACTACACAAATAGAAATCAAAACAATTTTTTTTTTACAATACAATTAAAATATGTTATAATAAATGTTTAACTTTTGCTATATGATTTGGTTTCTTTCTGGTTCAGATGACAACCCCACCTCCCAAAAGGAGTACTTCTGGGGCCAAGGGGAGGTACTTCCAGTGGCAAAGGCCAGGTGTTACAGCCAGGTGTTGGACTTCGGGTCCAAAGATGGTGACCAGAGGGTGGGGCACCTGTCAAGGGGTGGGGCTACCCTTACAGCCCTCAACAGCTCAGTAAAACTCATTAAACAGCCCTCCAGCCAAAATAATTGTCCACCCCAATATAGAGCAATCTGTATTGCTTGCCAAACCTGGAAGAGTAAAACAAAATTTATTTCAATATATTCACAAGTCAGCCATCTAACTTTAAGAATGAAGGTTGTCTTTACAGAATGGGCAACTGGATTCTGAAAAGCAATATTTCAGAAAAGGATTAATCAGTGTTGTTGTGCTATGGCAGAAAGGGCTAATGCAATCCTGGGATTTATAAACATGAGAGTATTTCAGGCTCTTTAATCTAGTAGAGAAAGGCAGTAGTTCCAAGTTAGTCCCAATTTTTTCACAGTAAGAATGAATAACCACTGGAATAAATCAAGAATCTGATGGGCCTTCCATCTCTTGTTTTGTCAGATCAAGGCTAGATGAATTTCTGGAGGGGATGCTTTAGATCAAGGGTGGCCAACCTGCAGCATGGGTGCCACAAGTGGCATAGGCAACCTCTGTGTGTGGCATGTGGCAGACTGGGAAAGAAATACACGGCACAGCAACAGATAGAGCAAGAAGCAGAAAGTAACAAATGGGGAGAGAGTACAGGGATGGAAGCAGAAAGCACATCAGGGCGGGAACACTGGGCTGGTAGAAGAAAGCAGAAAAGCAGATTGCATAAGGGATGGGCACTGGAATAGAACTTAATCCTATTCTTATAAATAAACTGAGTGGCTGTGGCATAGATGACTATGCGGTCAGGTGGGTAGCAAATTGGCTTAGGGGTCTCACCCAGAGAGTAGTGGTGGATGGGTCAGTATTGATCTGGAAAGAGGTGGGCATTGGAGTCCCACAAGGCTTGGTCCTTGGACCTGTGCTGTTCAATGTCCTCATCAGTGACTTAGATGACAGTGTGGAAAGCACTCTGTCCAAATTTATGGATGATACCAAATTATGGGGTGAAGTTAACACACTAGAGGGTAGGGAATGAATCCAGGTGGATCTGGACAGGTTGGAAAAGTGGGCAGAACAAAATAGGATGCAGTTCAACAAAGACAAGTGCAAAGTGCTGCATCTAGGGAGAAAGAATCATCAACACATTTACAGGCTTCGGGAGGACATTCTCAGTAGCACAGCAGTGGAAAGGGATCTCAGAGTCATAGTTGACTCCAAGATGAGCATGGGTTGTCAATGTGACAAAGTGATCAGTAAAGCTAACTGCACTTTACCATGCATTAGCAAGTGCATAACAAACAGGTCCAAGGAGATAATACTTCCCCTTTATGCAGCACTGGTCAGGCTGGAGTTGGAGTACTGCATCCAGTTTTGGGTGCTGTGCTTCAAGAAGGATGTGGACAACCTCAAGAGGGTGAGAGGAGGGCCACTGGTATGATTAGAGGCCTGCAGGCAAAGCCCTACAAGGAGAGATTGAGGGACCTGGATCACTTCAGGTTCCACAAGAGAAGGCTGAGAGGTGATCTTGTGGCCACCTACAAATTCTTCGGGGGTGGGGCAGGCGAGAGGGCAGCAAGGAATAGGAGGTGTTCTGTTTACCAAGGCACCACTTGGAGTAACTAGGAACAATGGCCACAAACTGATGGAGAGCAGATTTAGATTAGACATCAGGAATAATGACTTTATGGTAAGGGTTGCCAGAATCTGGAATGGGCTTCCAAGGGAGGTGGTGGTCTCCCCTACCTTGGGGGTCTTTAAGAGGAGGCTAGACATGCATCTGGCTGGGGTCATCTGACCCCAGTGCTCTTTCCTGCCCAGGGCAGGGGGTCAGACTTGATGATCTACTGAGGTCCCTCACAACCCAAACATCTATGAATCTCTGAATCTTAGGGGGGGGGTTAATTTGTGGCATTCACGTATCACCTGGACAAGGGAGAAGAGGTTGATGTCATATACCTTGACTTCAAAAAAGCCTTCGATCTGGTATCCCATGATCACCTCTTGGCAAAACTGGTTGACTGTGACCTTGGGTCCAGCATGATCTGCTGGCTGGGAAATTGGCTCCATGGTCAGACCAAGAGAGTAGTAATTTATGAAAGTCAATCATCATGGTGCCCTGTAACCAGTGGGGTCCCTGAAGGCTCTGTCCTTGGACCCATATTGTTCAACATCTTCATTAATGATTTGGACATTGGAGTCAGAAGTGGACTGGCCAAGTTCGCCGATGAAACCAAACTTTGGGGCAAAGCATCCACACCAGAAGACAGGTGGGTGATCCAGGCTGAGCTGGACAGGCTCAGCAAATGGGTGGACGAGAACTTGATGGTGTTTAATGCTGAAAAATGCAAAGTTCTCCACCTTGGGAGGAAAAATCTGCAGCATCCTTATAGGCTCGGCAGTGCTATGCTGGCTAGCACTACGGAAGAAAGAGACTTGAGGTTCATCATTGACCACAAGATGAACATAAGCCCATAGTGCGATGCTGCAGCAAGTAAAGTGACCAAAACACTGGCTTGCTTCTCAAGCAAATCCCGGCATGTCATTCTCCCCTTGTACTCGGCCTTGGTGAGGCCGCAGCTGAAGTACTGTGTCCAGTTTTGGGCCCCACAATTCAAAAAGGATGTGGAGAAGCTTGAGAGAGTCCAGAGGAGAGCCACGTGCATGATCAGAGGTCAGGAAAACAGACCTTATGACGACAGGCTGAGAGCCATGGGGCTCTTTAGCCTGGAAAAGTGCAGGTGACCTGATGGCCACTTATAAGTTTATCAGGGATGACCACCAGGATCTGGAGGAACGTTTGATCACCAGAGTGCCCCAAGGGAAGGTGAAGCTGAACAGTTATAAACTCCTGCAAGACCATTTCAGGCTGGACATAAGGAAGAATTTCTTTACTGTCTGAGCCCCCAAGGTCTGGAACAGCCTGCCATCGGAGGTGGTTCAAGCACCTACATTGAACACCTTCAAGAGCAAATTGGATGCTTATTTTGCTGGGATCCTATGACCCCAGCTGACTTCCTGGCCTTCGGGCGGTGGCTGGACTCTATCTTCCGAGGTCCCTTCCAGCCCTAATGTCTATGAAATCTACGAAATCTATGAAAGGGTTTGCTGACAACTGGCAACCTCTAGGATAACACATTGCATCAAAAAAGCCACCCTTTAAGCTGAATATAAAGGCAGTAATTTCATGCAGAAAGTAAAAAACTATACTTGCAGGGGTTAATAATACATTGTGGGCTTTCTAGCCTTATCTGAATAATTTGCTTTTGGTCATTCTTTGGTTTCTTTTGCAAGTTTCTTTCTATCCTATTTCTCACTGTAGCTCTGCATATACCTTATATACACTTTGGAATGTTGTTTGTGACATGGGACTGAAGTTGTCTGTACACAAACTGAAAAAAAATTCCATAAAATGGACAAAATTTGAATCTAATAGGAATATTACAGGACATGATTCCTTTCTCTCAGTTTGAAAGAGGAAACATTAAGATTCCATATATTTCTTAAATTTGCTTGATTTTATTCTCTCCCAGTATAAAATCAGCCACAGTCAGTAATTCAGGTTGGAATTAGGAATTATCTTTGAAAGTCATGATTACACAAACAGTGTATACCAGTGGAGAAATCATGTCCTGGAAGAAATCTGAGTGATATTTTGGAATTTTTGACACGGTCATGGGTGACTCATGCCTCCTGAGTCAGGGGGGCACTTGCCCCCACAGCAGCCAGTCAGTGACGGGGGGAGTCCCCCTGCGTCAAATTGCACTGACACAGAAGTGCCAGCAGCATGCCTGGAAGGGCCAGGGGCATGACTGGAAGTGCCAGTGGTGCTTCTCCTGGTGGCCCCACTCCCCAGCTGACACACTTGGGGGGGCACCAGTGCTTCTGCCTGCCCCCTCTGCCCATTGCCTAAGCAGGGAATGCTGCCTGACAGGGGGTGCAACAGCACTCTCAGGGGTGTACCCCCTACGCGTTGCAACTGGCCACAGTAATAAAAGGCCAAACAAGGCCTAATGGCAGAGTAGTTAAGACAGAGGTCAGCATCCACTAGCATGCATACCGAGCATGACACATAAGGCCATTTTGCTCGACATGCCACCCCCAGCCCAGGCTTTAGGCAGCTGCTACCAGCCACGGAGCCCGGGCTGTTCCCAGAAGAAAGCTGGGAAGCTACAAGCCCTGCTGCAAGCAGCCTGGGCTCTGCGGCTGGCAGCAGCTATCTGAAGCCTGGGGCAGCTGCAGCCGGGAGGATGCAAACAGCTATTCCAGGCTCTGGAGCCCCTGCATCAGCTCTGTTCTGCCAGCAGGTGCACATGAGCCTCAGAGCAGATAGTGAGGATAGGGTCTGAGGCAGTGCAGCCCTCCACCAGTGTCCACTCTGAGGTACATGTGCAGTCACTGCCAGCATGGAGCTGATGCCAAGGGCCTTGGAGCCTGCTGCAGCTGTTTGCAGCCTGCCCACTGCCTGCTGCAGCTGCCCTGAGCCCAGGCTAGCTACAGACGACTGGGCTGGGCTCTGGAGCCCCATCATCAGCTCTGTGCTGTCAGCAACTGAGTGGACAGTGGGGGAGAAGCCAGGGTTACACTGCCTCAGGCCCCTCCCACACCATCCATTCAGAGGCATGCATGCACCCTCCAATACGAAGCTGATACTGGGGCTCCAGAGCAAGCGTCCCAGTGGTGGGGCTGGGCCAGGAGACTCCACCCCTCCCAGCACTACCACTGCCACCTGCCCACCCTGCACAGCAGAGCCTGCCCTACTCCCACCCCCTTCGAGCCCAGCCCGCAGCCTCTGTGCCCTCCTCCACTGGGAATAGGCTTGCACTGCCCCTGCCAGGAGCACCATACCTTTGTGGGCTTAGCTGTGCCGTGTGGGTGGATGGTGGCAGTGCTGGGAGGGGTGGCTACAGGTTGCTAAGGTGAATTTTGGAATGGCAATAGCCTTCCCAAAGCCCCCCCTTAGTGCTGCCCCTGCAGATGGCTGATGAATGGGCTGTGGGATGGGGCCTGGGCAGGCCATGCTATGGCCCAGGAGCTGGCACTCTGGAAAAACACAGGGGCTGCAATGGGCCCAGGGCATTGTTGGTTTGGAGTTTTCTGGTGTCCCACCAGCCTGGCTTCATGCATGCACGCATCTGGTTCTGTGTGCTTATCTGCCTCTTCCTGGTTCTGTGTGTCTTTGTGTGCACACAGGTATCTGGTTCACTGTGTGTGTGTGCATGTGTCTGTTCTGTGTATGTGTGTGTCTGGTTCTTTGTGTTTGTGCACATGTGGTTCTGTGTGCATGCATGTGTTTGCGTATGGTTCTCTCTGTGTGTGTATGTACCTGGCTCTCTCTCTTCTTTCTTTTTTCTCTCTCTCTCCTCTCAAGGTGCAGAGGCACATCCAGTGAGCTGAGACCTCGGGCTTTGTCAAGGTGGGCTGACCCATGATGTCCTGAGACCCCCTGGGCGTCTCCACTGGCAAAAACTGTATATATGTATATGTGTAAATACTTCTTTTGTTTTTTGTGTCTTTTTTGGTTTTTTTGTCTAGAGTGTGCAGGCAGGCCTTACAGGCCGTGAGCTCAGGCCTTGTCCTTAAGGCTCAGATCCTCAGACCACAGTTTCATAGTTTCATAGTTTCTAGGGTTGGAAGGGACCTGAGTAGATCATCTAGTCCGACCCCCCGCCATGGCAGGAAATAATACTGGGGTCAAACAACACCAGCAAGATGTTCATCCAACCTCCTCTTAAAAACCCCCACGGTAGAAGCCAGGACCACCTGTCTTGGAAGTTGGTTCCAGATCCTAGCCACCATGACCATGAAGTAGTGCTTCCTGATATCTAGCCTAAACCTGCCCTCTGCCAGCTTGTGACCGTTATTCCTGGTCACTCCTGGCGGTGCTCGGGGGAACAGTGACTTCCCCAATGCCTGCTGATCCCCCCTGACTAGTTTATAACAGGCCACAAGGTCCCCCCTCAGCCTTCTCTTTTGGACGCTGAACAGGTTCAGGTCCCGTAGCCTCTCCTCATAGGGCCCGCCCTGCTGTCCCCTGATCATGCGAGTGGCCCCTCTGGACCCTCTCCATGCTGTCCACATCCCTCTTGAAGTGCAGCGCCCAGAAGTGGATGCAGTGCTCCAGTTGCGGCCTGACCAGTGCCGCATAGAGGGGGAGGATCACCTCTTTGGACCTGCTCGAGATGCATCTGTGGATGCATGACAAGGTGTGGTTGGCCTTCCTGACTGCCTCCCCACACTGCCGGCCCATGTTCATTTTGGAGTCAATTATGATTCCAAGATCCTTTTCCGCCTCCATGCTGACAAGAGGGGAGTTCCCCAACCTGTAGGTATGGTGCCAGTTTTTCCTCCCCAGGTGCATCACCTTGCTCTTGTCTGTTTTGAATCCCATCCTATTCACATTCCCCCACCCTTATAGCCTGTCTAGGTCTGATTGAAGCCTGATGCTACCTTCTAGCATGCCCTAATCCCCCCACATCTTAGTGTCATCAGCAAATTAGAACACAGTGCTTTTTACCCCATCATCCAAATCACTGATGAAGATGTTGAACAGTGCGGGCCCGAGGACTGAGCCCTGCGGGACCCCACTGCCCACGTCCTTCCAGGTTGAGAAGGACCCATCCACTACCACCCTCTGGGTGTGGCCCTCCAGCCAATTGGTGACCCAATTGACTGTGTGGGCATCGACACCACAGCCCCCCAGTTTCTTAATGAGAACAGGGTGAGAGACAGTGTCGAATGCTTTCTAGAAGTCCAGGAAGACTATGTCCACTGCTACTCCCACATCTAATGATCTGGTAACCTGATCATAGAAGGCCACCAGGTTGGTGTGACAGGACCTGCCACTGATGAACCCGTGTTGGTTGCCCCTAAGCATGCAGTCCCCACCTGGCCCCTCATGGGTCTGTGGCAACATAATTTTCTCAAACAGCTTGTCTAGGATCGAGGTAAGACTGACTGGTCCATAGTTTCCTGGGTCCTCCTTCCTCCCCTTTTTGAAGATTGGAACCACGTTGGCCCTCTTCCAGTCCTCTGGGACCACACCAGAGCACCATGAGTGCTCATAGAGCCGTGCCAGTTGTCCTGCAACGACCTCGGCCAATTCCTTAAGGACTCTAGGGTGGAGATAGTCTGGGCCGGCTGACTTAAACAAGTCCAGCCCCTCCAGAAGCCTTCTAACTAGTTCCATGCTAACCTTTGGCCCAGGTGTGCCTCCCCTGGGGCCCGAGGGGGACCCAGGAGGGAGGTGGCTGTTCTGGTCCCTACTTAGGAAGACAGAGGCAAAGAAATCGTTAAACATGTTAGCTTTGTCGTATGGTGTCACAACCAAATTTCCCAATGCATCCTGCAAGGGCCCCACATTACCCAGGACCTTCTTTTTCCCCCCTATGTATTTAAAAAAGGACTTCTTATTGTCCTTAATCTGGGAAGCTAGTCCCAGTTCCATTTTTGCCTTGGCCTTCCTAACTGCCCCCCTACAACTCCGAGCGACTGCAGAATAGTCATCCCTGATGATGACTCCTTCCTTCCATTGGGTATATGCCTGCTTTTTAGCAAGGAGACATTCTCAGATGCTTCTGGTGAGCCACGGAAGCTTGTGTGCTCTCCTGCTCCCTTTGATCCTCATTGGAATTACCTTCCTTTGTGCCTTGGACATCTGGCTCCCCTCCCCTCTGGGACCTCAGTGCATCCTCAAGTATCCTCCTTAGCTCACTGAAGTTTGCCCTTCTAAAGTCTAGGGCTGCTGCCTTACTGCATTCCCTTGCCACCTTGCGCTGGATGGTAAATTCCAGCAGGTAATGATCACTGTCGCCCAGGTTGTCGAGCACTCGCAGCCCCCTCACCAGGTCATCACCCGTGGCCAGCACTAGGTCCAACACGGCATCCCCCCTGGTGGGGCTGTGCACCTCCTGGGTTAGATGGAGGTCCTGCACTCTAAGAACCTACGTGAGGGGTCAGACCCGGCTGACTGCTCCTCCCAGCAGATATCCAGGAAGTTCAGGTCCCCCATGACTACCACATCTTTAGCCTTCACTACCTCTGTGAGTTGACCTAAGAATTCCTGGTCAAGCTCTTCTCCCTGGTTGGGAGGTCTGTAGTAGACCCCCACCATTAAATCTCTCACCCCTCAACTCTAACCCAAAGCATCTCAGAGTGCCCCTCCTCTGACACCTTGCTAATTAATGAGGATGTGTATTCCTCCTTGATATAGAGTGCCACACCCCCACCTCTCCTTCCTATCCTATCCCTTCTGTACAACCTATAGCCCTTGACATTCACCGCCCAATCATGCATAGAGTCCCACCACGTTTCTGTGATCCCCACTATGTCCAGGCTGGTGTCAGCCATCAGGAGGGTGAGTTCCTCCTGCTTGTTTCTCATGCTATGAGCATTTGTGTAGAGGCATTTGAGGCCTCCCATGGATGTGTGTACTGCCCCCCTAGTCCCAGCATTGCCCTGGCCCCCATTGCTTACCTGTTTGCTCATTTTGCTTGTTCTTCTGGGCTGAGGTGTAGTTGTGGGTGTTGTTGGTCTGGCACTCTGATGTTTCCTCCACCCTCATCTTCCCCTTCCCCCGACGAGCCTAGTTTAAAGCCCACCAGAGGAGCTCTGCCAACCTAGAAGAGAACACATGCTTACCTTTAGGGGAAAGGTGGAGCCCATCCCATCCAAGCATGTCTCTCATCGTGATGTGCCAGTCATGGCTGAGGAAGCCAAAGCCCGCCTTGAAGCACCATTTCTGTAGCCTCCAGTTGGTCTCCGTGATGCACATTTCATGCTGTCTGCCTCATCCGCTCACTGGCAGGATAGAAGAGAAAACCACCTGTGCGCCCATCTCTCTCAGCACACGCCCCAGAGCATGGTAGTCCTCCATCAGGTGATCAGGGGTGCTCCTGGCTGCATCATTAGTGCCCACATGGACTAGGACCATGGGGTAATAATCGGTGGGCCAGATTACGGTCTGAAGCATCCATTTCATGTCCTGAATCCTTGCTCCAGGTAGGCAGTAGACCTCACGTGCCGAGGGGTCCCGGCGACAGATGGGGCCTTCCGTACCTCTCAGGATGGAGTCGCCAATGATGATCATGCGATGCTTCCTCCTTGTGGCCTGTACATGATCTCTACTGCCCCCCATTTGTCATCATCCCCAGAATAAGCATCTCTTAAAAGTCAAAAGTCTCTCCTCTTTTTTCTTTCTCTTTCTTTTTCTTTCTTTCTTTCCCTCTTTCTTTTTCTCTCTGTTTTCTTTTTCTCTTCTTTCTTTTTTCTCTCTCTCTCATTGCAATGTGCTTAACAAAAAAAGAATACATAACAACAAAGGTAGTATATGAAGTTTTATTTATTGTCAACAGGTTTCAAATTTTTAGAAAATCTGGTATTTACTGTAAAAAAATTAAAAGGGCAACTTTTATGTTTAATAACTGTATTAATATGCAGGACATCCTGCTACGTACCCCTCACCCCGGTTTTCTTTTTCTGGCATGTCAGCACTCTGGCATCTTACAAAACAGATATTGTGGCTTTTGGGGCACTCTAGCCAAAAATATTGCCTACTCCTGAGTTAAGGTATCTTACTACAGAGGTGTGAGGTCAAGCAGTGAGATATCAAGCCATGGGCTGTGGACTCATGCCAAAGACCACACCCACCTAATCAATCTGTAGATGCTTAAATGCTGGTTTAAATATGCAGGAAATGCAAATAAATTGACAACACTAAATAATCTTAAGAAGCAGTTGCTTCACATGGCTTAAAGATAATATCATGCTTAAATGCTTTGCTGAATTGGTGTCTTATTCCTTTTTGCCTGTTGTGGTATTCCAGGCATTTAGTTCCAACTCTGCAAGCAAGCATGAAGAACTTTAACAAGGTAAGTGGCTACCGTCTGTACATGAAACACTTCAGAAAGGATTTCCAGGAATACTGTCAGGAAATAAGAAGAGCATTAAAAAAATTAAACAGAGCAATAGATAGGTTGGTGGAAAGAGCTGCCACTGAAAAAAAAAAAGAAGTGTCACAGGAAAAAGAATAAGGGCTTGTGTAGATGAAATGGAAGCCTAAATTGAAGAAGTGGGTTTTAATAAACACTTTTTCATTTTAGGGCTGATTACCATCCCCCTCCCCCCCGTGTCATGTACACAACCCATTGACTTAACCTGCTGCTCCAGCAGGGAGGAGAGGGCAAGCTGCCAGCCAGCACAGTGGTCCCTGGGCTGCGGGGGGTGCTTCCCTCCATGGCAGCAGCAGTACCTCCCCCCCCCCCAGGAAGCCCTTGCGTGTAGGCACCCAGCTCAGGTGGTCCCAGGGAGCACTGGAGCAGAGAGAAGAACTGGGCCCCCATGCAGCTCAGGTAGTCAGGCAGGCTCCAGGTGGAAAAAAAAATCAGGTTCACAGCTTTTCTTGGGCAGAGCCTGCTTTCCCAGGCTGCTGCCAGGCTGCCTGCAGGACTTCCTGCAGATCTGTGGAGCTGCATGGAGCCTGGCTCTAGGGGCAGCAAACTAAAACTCTTTAAAGGAGTTTTAGTTTGCTGCCCCCAAGTCATTTAAGGTGCATTTTGCCACCAAATTTCCTATAGTGGCTGAAATTAATGTGCAATAGGCTGCTGATGCATCCAAACACCGACACTATTAAAGCAGTGCAAAAACATTTAGCCAGTTTAAAGTCTTGTGCACACATGCCTCTCATTATACATGGCCTAAGAAACTGAATATTGAATGAGACAGACAGCAGTCTCCCTTTTCTGTTATGCAAAGAATGCAATTCAAGTATTATAGGTGATGACTGAGAGAATTTACTGAAGTCCATAAAATACAAATAAAGTCAACATACCATTAATTCTTGAATGAAACTTTGAATTTAGAGGAAGTATTTTTCTAGATATAAGAACTCGTTTTTTCACAAGAGAAACCAGGAGACAGTCTCTTCATGCAAGGACAAATATTACAAGAGCAAATAAATCAAATAATATAGACTAAATACATAAAAACATAGTATTATGTACTGCTGAACAGGTAAGATAAATAAATAAGTCATCCTGATATAACTGTCTTAACTGAAAGTCTTGTATATGTATACCCGATTCAGTGGAATGAAAATAACAAATACATTTAATAATATAAAACAATTTTCAATAAAAGCATGAATATGTAGGGTACTACTATTAATTAAGCACCAATGTACAAAGGCATTCAATAAAACAGAAGGAAGCATCTCTTGACTGAAAAGGACACCATCCTATAAATATTTTCTATCAGTTTTAATTTGATACATGCTATAGTGTTTTACGTGTGCATGTCTGTGTTTGTACCTATATTTATATTTAACTGTAAAGCTTTACTAGCATACACACATTTTATCTTTTTATTGAGAAAGTAAGAAATACATCTTCAGCATTTTCCTTCTCCCTTGCTAAAATATTGAAACTATTTAGTTAAAGGCCAGTATGATGTAAGGATATCAAAACAGTGGTTTATTTTATCGTTAATGCTTTTCTCTTACTTCTTTATGAAAGCAAAGCTGTTAACAAGAGTGATGTACCAACGGGTTGGTTTCCCTGGTTCCCTTGACAGTGGAGAAGCAGGTGGTAACAGCCATCTGGAAATTGGCAAACCTCAACTGTCACAAGTCTATTGCCAACCTGTTCAGTCTGTGGAAGATGACTTCAGGGAAGACCATCACAAATACCTGATGGAGTTCCCTATCCTCTATGTTCCCACTCCCACCACTACCTGTGCTGCCCTCTTTGCCCTCAAAGGCAAAGAAAAATAAATGCATTAATAATTAATGAACAAGGCTAAAAGAAATGTGGCGGGAACAGCTGGCACAAACAATTATTTAGCCTGCACCTAAATTTTGGATGCTATACAGGATACAGGCTGCATTCAAAACATCCTTATTTCTCCAGATTTCTATGAGATCGTGCTTTGCTAACTGAATTATAAAACACTGTTACTTCATATTTCTTTTAGAAGAATTTTGCTTCCCTTTTCCTGTGATTGTTTTTGGACACACCTGGGGCCTCAGGATCTATACATGATGCAGGACAATGTAGTAAAGACCTAAAAAAGTTACAGGTATTTCTAAAGAAACAAATCCTGAATTGTAATATAGATGAGCAATACTGTAGCTTTAAACACAATTTATATGAGGAAGTAAATGGAAACAGGTGACTCCTGGCATTTTGAAAACAACAAGCCTCCACTATAATTTCCAAAATTATCCACCCACAAAATAAGATATGAAACCAAAGAAAGAATGAAGTCCTTACTTTCTTATTTTCAAAGTCTCAACAATTGCTAGATAATGATGACTCAGCAATTGTTGCTTTCCCATGCAGGTAAGCTGGACAAAAGAACAATTTAGTAAAACTTAAAGAGAAAGCTTTAGATCTAGCAGCAACTCCTAAAAATAAAGAACATGAAAACAATTTTTCTCTTAGCTAGAACCCAGAAAAGGTCCTAAATTCTAAGCAAGAAAGTGAAATCAATGGGTGTTTTTTTCTATTTGTTACAGTGCATGTTTTTTTCTATTTGTTATAGTGCATGTTTTTGTAACAGCTCACTTGCAAAAAAGTCGCGTTCACTTTTATATAGAATTGATCTTGATAAAGAAACTTCTACTCATGTAGTAACTGATGATTATAATACTTTAACACACTGTTAATGCCTAGTGCAAAACATTCAACCTTTTCATGAAGGTTTCCATATGCCATTTCTGTAGAATTTAAGTATTTAAGTCACAAAACAGCATTTTATGTTAGGCCTGTGTGAAGCAGTTAGTATTAGCTTTGGATTCAGATTTGGCTGATGCAGGGGACAGTGATTTGATTTGGTGACTGAATCACTGTCCTGAATTGATTTGGCCGAATCTGATTTGGAGATTTGACCACTGCCAAATCAGCTCAGTCTCCAAATCAAACGTGCCCTCTCCCCGCACCTGCTCTCCCAGCCCCATCAATGACCATGCCCCACTTGGCCCCAATGTCCCAGCTCTTTTAAAAAAAAAAGCCCCGCACTCACCAGCTCCTGCCAAGTGTGTGTTGGGGGGAGATCCCTGCTGCCTCCACTGCCCCCCACTGCACAATGGTTCTGCCATGAGCCCCCATCCCCCTCCCGCTCTCCCAGCCACATCAATGGCTGCCCCACCTGGCCCCAGCATCCCGGCTCTTACAAAAAAACCCCAAAACCCCACACTCACCATCTGCTGCCAGGTAGGCAGGGGGAGGTGATCCCCTCTTCACCCCCCTGCCCTGTGCTGCAGGGGGGTGCTCTGCCAGAAACAAAGAAGACCTTCAGTGGGAAGTTTTAACAGGTGCTAAGAAGTATCCATCTGATTGAAATATCATTTCCTTCTCACCAGTTAAGATATAAATATTTTAGCAGTACTTTTGACCAGAGCAGAAAAATTCATCTTCCCATATTCTTCAGCATTAGGGAGGGGAAGTGATTTTCGATCAAATCAGGAAAAAAAATAATTTTCCTCTCTTTCTTTGATCTTTCTTCTTTCATAGCTCCTTGGAATCCTTTGGTGAATTGCAGTAAATGATGATATGATAATTATACTCTGCTATTTTACCTAATCTGAAATGTTCCTTTGGTTTGCTTTAAGACCTTTAGACTTTCTTGACCCTACAGACTGCTGTACCTAGGACTTATTACCCTGTTATGGTAAAAACAGTGCATATGGTTGGACGGCCTGCCCATGATGCATGGTGGTGGCAGTGGCTGGGCAGAAGAGGTTGTTGGGCACTGGGGAAAAGCAGCTTTCTCCCCCTTGCTGCTGCCATCCTTTCTTGCTGTGGCCACCCAGAGCCTGCATCCAGGCTGTCCTGTGGCTCCTCTCTGCCACCAGCACCACCTCCATTCTGCCCAGGAGGGCAGCAGTCACAATGGAGAGGAGCTGCAGGAAAGCCCGGGCAGAGGTTCTGGCAGGCTACAGCAAGAAGGGCCCAGCAGTGGCAAAGGGGAGACAACCGCTTTTCCCCCATGGCTAACAGCAATTTCTGGCCAGCCGCTGCTACCACTGCACCAGAGCTGGAACGGGGCAGCCTGGGGTTGTGACTGTGCACACGGGTCGTAGCTGATCCAGAGCTGGTCTTCACTGGCTGGGGTGAGTCCAGAGCAGGCACAAGGTGGGCTGTGGTTGCGTGATCAGCTGTTTCTGGGCAATGGTGGTGGTAGCAATGATGAGGAGGAGGCTCTTGTAGGGGGCGGGGCTCCCCAAAACTGCCTATGTGGCCCACAGGCCCAAATCATAGAATCACAAGGATGAAAGGGACCCTGAAGGATCATTGGGTCCAGCCCTCTGCATGAGCAGGACAGACATCTGGGGTCAGACAACCCCAGCCAGGTAACCATCCAGTCTCCTCTTGAAGACCTCTAGGGTAGATGATTGCATTACCTCTGAGGGGAGCATATTCTAGACACCCTAGTTGTAAAGAAGTTTTTCCTAATGTTCAGCCTGAAACTATCTTCCAGGAGTTTGTGGCTGTTGTTTCTAGTTTTCCCGCAGGGCATCCTGGTGAACAGTTGTTCACCGAGCCCCTGATGTATGCCTCTGATATAACGGTAAGCCACAATCAGGTCCCCTCTCAGACTTCTTTTCTTTAGGCTGAAAAGTGCAAGGTTTCATAGTTTCATAGTTTGTAGGGTCGGAAGGGACCTGAGCAGATCATCTAGTCCGACCCCCTGCCATGGCAGGAAAGAATACTGGGGTCAAATGACCCCAGCAAGATGTTCATCTAACCTCCTCTTAAACACCCCCAGGGTAGGAGCCTGCACCACTTCTCTTGGAAGCTGGTTCCAAACCCTAGCCGCCCTGACTGTGAAGTAGCGCCTCCTGATATCTAACCTAAACCTGCCCTCTGCCAGCTTGTGACCGTTATTCCTGGTCACTCCTGGTGGTACTTGGGGAAACAGTGACTTCCCCAATACCTGCTGATCCCCCCTGACTAGTTTATAACAGGCCACAAGATCCCCCCTCAGCCTTCTCTTTTGGACGCTGAACAGGTTCAGGTCCCGCAACCTGTCCTCATAGGGCCTGCCCTGTTGTCCCCTGTTCATACGAGTGGCCCTCCTCTGGACCCTCTCCATGCTGTCGACATCCCTCTTGAAGTGCGGCACCCAGAATTGGACGCAATACTCCAGCTGCGGCCTGACCAGTGCTGCATAGAGGGGGAGGATCACCTCCTTGGACCTGCTCGAGATGCATCTGTGGATGCATGCCAAGGTGCGGTTGGCCTTCCTGACTGCCTCTCCACACTGCCGGCCCATGTTCATCTTGGAGTCAATGATGACCTCCAGATCCCTTTCCGCCTCCGTGCTGACAAGAGGGGAGTTCCCCAACCTGTAGGTATGGTGCTGGTTGTTCCTCCCGAGGTGCATCACCTTGCATTTGTCTGTGTTGAAACCCATCCTATTCTCGTCCGCCCACCCTTGTAACCTGTCAAGGTCTGATTGTAGCCTGTTGCATCCTTCCAATGTACCCACGTCCCCCCACATCTTAGTGTCATAAGCAAATTTGAACAGGGTGCTTTTTACCCCCTCATCCAAATCACTGATGAAGATGTTGAACAGTGTGGGCCCGAGGACCAAGCCCTGCGGAACCCCACTGCCCACGTCCTTCCAGGTTGAGAAGGACCCATCCACTACCACCCTCTGGGTGCGGCCCTCCAGCTAGTTGGTGACCCATTTGACTGTGTGGGTGTCTACACCACAGCCCCCCAGTTTCTTAATAAGAACGGGTGAGAGACAGTGTCAAAAGCCTTCCGGAAGTCCAGGAAGATTATATCTACTGCTACCCCTGCGTCTAACGATCTGGTGATCTGATCATAAAAGGCCACCAGGTTGGTCTGACAGGACCTACCACTGATGAACCCATGTTGGTTGCCCCTAAGCATGCAGTCCCCTGCTGGCCCCTCCTGGATGTGTGCCAGCGTAATTTTCTCAAACAGCTTGCCTAGGATCAAGGTGAGACTAACCAGCCTATAGTTTCCCAGATCCTCCTTCCTGCCTTTTTTGAACATGGGGACCACGTTGGCCCTCTTCCAGTCCTCCGGTACCTCACCAGAGCACCACGAGTGCTCATAAAGTTGTGCCAGGGGACTTGCAATGACCCCGGCCAGTTCCTTTAGAACTCTAGGGTGGAGATCATCCGGGCCGGCTGACTTGAATACGTCCAACCCCTCCAGAAGCTCCCTAACTAAATCCTCGCTAACCCGTGGCCCATGTGTGCCTCCCCTGGGGCCCGAGGGGGGCCCAGCAGGGAGGTGGCTGTTCTGGTCCCTACTTAGGAAGACAGAGGCAAAGAAATCATTAAACATGTTAGCTTTGCCGTCTGGTGTGATGACCAAGTTACCCATGTCATCCTGCAAGGGCCCCACATTACCCGGGACCTTCTTTTTACCTGCTATGTATTTAAAAAAAGACTTCTTATTGTCCTTAGTCTGGGAAGCTAGTCCCAGTTCCATCTCTGCCTTGGCCTTCCTAACTACCCCCCTACATCCCCGAGCAACTACAGAATAGTCCTCCCTGGTGATGACCCCTTCTTTCCACTGGGTATAAGCCTCCTTTTTAGCAAGGAGACATTCCCGGATGCTTCTGGTGAGCCACGGAGGCTTGTGTGCCCTCCTGCTCCCTTTGATCCTCGTTGGGATTACCTTCCTTTGGGCTTGGAGGATCGTCTCCTTAAGGAGCAACCACTCTCCTTGGACACCTGGCTCCCTTCCCCACCGGGACCTCAGCGCTTCTCCAACTATCCTCTTTAGCTCGTTGAAGTCTGCCCTCCTAAAATCTAGGGCCGCTGCCTTACTGCATGTCTTTGCCACCTTGTGCTGGATGGTGAATTCCAGCAGGCAATGATCGCTGTCACCCAGGTGGTCCAGCACTCGCAGCCCCCTCACCAGGTCATCACCCGTGGCCAGCACTAAGTCCAAAAAGGCGTCCCCTCTGGTGGAGCTGTGCACCTCCTGGTTTAGATGGAGGTCCTGCACTCTGGCCAAGAACCTGCGGGAGCATTCAGACCTGGCTGACTGCTCTTCCCAGCAGATGTCCAGGAAATTCAGGTCCCTCAGCCTCTCCTCATATGGCTCACCATGCAAGTTCCTGATCATGTGGGTCGCCCTTCTCTGGACCCTCTCTTTAGCACATCCTTGTTGAAGTGCAGCACTCAGAACTGGACACAATACTCCAGCTGTGGCTGTACCAATGTTGAGTAAAGTGGGAGAATCACTTCTTTGGATTTACTGGAGATGCATCGATTGATGCATGCCAGAGTTTTATTGGCCCTAGTGGCTACTACATCACATTGCCAGCTCATATTCATGCTGGGGTCTCTTGTTACCCCAGGTCCCTTTCATTTGTAGTGCTGGTCAAGTTAGTGATGCCCAGCCTGTAAGTGTGCTGGAGGTTCTTCCTTCCCAGGTGCAGCACTTTGCATTTCTCTATGTTGAACCTCATCTGGTTCCATTCTGCCCAACATGCCATCCTGTCTAGGTCTGATTGTATCTGCAGCCTATCTGTGGGTGTGTCTGCAGAACCCCATATCTTGGTGTCATCTGTGAACTTGGCCAATGGGCTTTTCACCCCCTCATCCAGGTCATTGATGAAGATATCGAACAACACTGGGCCAAGTACCAACCCCTGGGGTATGCTGCTGCCCACATCTCACCAGGATGACACTGATTAATTCATTTGGACTCTCTGTGTCCTACCCTGCAACCAGTTTCACATCCCCTTATGGTCCTGCAGTTGAGACCGATAGCTTCCAGTTTTCTGATCAGTACCTCATGGGATACCAGGTCAAAGGTTTTCTGGAAGTCGAGGTATATGATGTAAACCACTTTTCTCTCTTCCATGTGATGAGTCACCTGATCATAGAAAAAAAATGAGGTTGGTCAGACAGGACTTGCCCACAACAAAGCCATGCTGGTTGTCATTCAGTATCATGACTTCTGCAAGTTTGTCACATATAGCCTCTTCGATAAATATCTCTAGGATTTTCCCTGGAATACAAGTTAAGCTAATTGCCCTGTAGTTTCCTGGGTCTTCTTGCTTCCCCTTCTTGAAAATGGGCACAACATTGGTCCTCTTCCAGTCTTCTGGGATTTCTCTAGAGGCCCATGATTTTTGAAAGACCTTTGCCAGGGGTTTTGCAATTACTTCAGCCAATTCTTTCAGTACTCTTGAGTGGAGTTCATCCGGTCCTGCTTATTTATATACATCTAATTCCTTTAATTGATCATACAGCAGTTCTATGGTAATGGTGGAAATGGTGTCAGTCCCACCCTGCTTGTTCTGTGCCCTACCTGGCATGTTGTTCCCCTTGGTCTTGTGAAAGTCCAAGGCAAATTAGTCTTTGAGGAGTTTCATTTTTTCCCGAGTGGTAGTGACCAGGTATCCTGAGGCATTGAGCAGCAGCCCCACACTCCCATTAGTTTTCCTTTTACTCCCCATGTAGCTAAAGAAGGACTTCTTGTTGCCCTTGATCCTTGTAGCTAGTTTTAGTTTGGTTTCTGCCCTAGCTTGCCTAATCTGTTTTCTACAAGTGCAGGTCACTGTCAAGTAGTCTTCCTTAGAGGCTGTCCCAAGCTTCCATTGTTTGTATGCCTCTTTCTTTTTCTTTAGGAGGGCTGCAACATTCCTGCTTAGCCAAGAGGGTTTTTTGACCCTTTTGTTACTTTTTCTCCATAAGAGAATGGATTTTATCTGAGCCTTAAGGATTGTATCCTCAAGGAACAACCCTTCTTCTCATGCTCCCTTTACCTGTGGTCCTTGGTCTCTCAGGGCATTCTCTACTAGTGACCTGAGTTTATTAATATTTGTGTTTTTGAAGTCTAAGACTTCAAGCTTGGTATAGTTACTCACCGCTGCTGTAGAGGGTTAGCATTTCCCAGCCAAGTGAGAGAGTAGAGGCATTTGTTCATGTGTCTGATTCTGATATTATATCAGTATCAGTAATGTAATAACACCATGACAAAAATTGATGTAAAAGAATCATTTTGTATAGTTTAAACATGATTAATATTTATGTAGGCAAAAAGGGTTTTCATCACTTTAAAGTAAACAGGAAGAAAGGAATGAGATAAAGAGATCTATGACATTTTCACGTTCACTTCACTATAAAGTTACTTTAATGGGTTAATTATAAACCATTAGTAACTGAACATATCACTTCATATGTGTAAGTACTGTAAAGCATGTAACAAAAATTGTCTTTACACCAGGGTTTTCAACCTGTGGTCAGTCCACGGGCCCCTGAAGGTCTTCAGACTATGTCTAAGGGCTCCAAAAATGATGACTATGATCAATAAAAAATATGTGAATACCCATATTTACAATTCAAAGGGGTCCACACCTCCCTTCAAATTTTCTGAAGGGGTCCACACCTCCATTCAAAAATTTTTAGGGGTCTGCAAATGAAAAAAGAATGAAAATTACTGCATTACATAAATATGTTCCTCTTAATCCTTTCTCCCCGTTCACTATAGGATCCATAGGGGACCCATTAGGGGACTTAAGATACTGACAACTGTATCCTGAGATCAGGTTAGGTATCCTGCCCTTTGATCTAGTGAAAAATCCATCAGTATTTTATGATCTCTGCCTTTCAGACCTCAAGGTGAGACCTACAGGCATTCTTTTGTCAATCTATGACTGGAATAGCTGCTTTAGTGATGTCACAATATCTGTCCCCACTAGAGAAGCTTAACAAACTCTTGTGCATGGCTTTCCATGGAAGTTCACCAAGCACTTGAAAACAAGTTATTATTTAAGTAGGTAAGTAATTCAGTGGTCTCAGGAAAGCTTCACAAATTTGTTGTGACATTACAAAGTACCCTTAAGGGGCTCATCAGCCATCAAACTCTCTCGTATTACAGACCTTAAAGCATCTTTTTCACTAAGGATTCAACACAGCAAGCAGACATCCAGTTCCTTTGAAATTAGGAATGAGATCCTTCACAGAATTATTGATGAAACAAGCCTGCCTAATCTTCCTCTCGGTTCAGGAAATGGCATACATTTCCCTGCAGCTCCATCCTCATAGAATTTCTATGCAGCAGAGCAGAAGGGACCAGACTTATTCATTCTCATGAGCATAACAATCAAATAGTAAAATAAAAAGGGTAAAGTGAGGCCAGAAAATTCTGTGTGCTTGTGTGTTTCTACTCTTTAATTTTGACGCAAGTGTTTAAAAACATGCTCATACACACAGACATGAACAAAGCACTACACCTTCTAGTACTGCCTAACATTTCCTAAATGTACTTCACAGCACTGGTCACCAGGAGTTGGAAGAAACTATATTACAGAATTATTTGTGTAAACGGAATGAAGCTTTCACATTCTATTACTAGCTAAGCATTTGAAATGTTTTCATTAAAACATTTTGGGATTTGGGGCATAAAACAAAATCAGAGTTGGAATCAAATATCTGTACTGTATACATGCCTTCATTATTATTTAACGTAAATATATTACGGTTGCACCAAGAGGTATCAACTGATCCCTGACCCTTATAGTTTACAACTTTAAAAGCTTACATATTTCACAAAGTTGATCAGACACTCACCAGCAAAGGGGAGTTGCCAATTATTTATGGCACTGCTTATCATATAATTTAGCAGTGTTGATTTTGAGATTAGTAATTTAACTTAGTTTTAAAAAATGGTTTGGAATCTGTAGAAATTACAGTTGTATGATTTATAGCTGGCCTTTTCATATAAAGAATTACTTATTTTAAGAAACAATAGCTAACCTCTTTACTTGAAATTAAAGGGTCTAATCCCAATGGCTAGGGGCAGACATTCAAAAAGCTTGAGCCTGAATTGGTTCATTCTTTGTAGGTTAGTCTAACCTGTCTAGGCTAAACCAGTTTGTGACCACAGAGACATCCCCTCTGGACTGAGGAAATTCACTGCATGTGCCTGCAGTGGCTCAGGCTAGAAGCTGGGGAATGCTAGAGCAGCCCTCCCTTCCCTTCCTCAAGGATGAGCTGAGGGGAGCATGGCCAACCCCCGGCAGGATGCTCTGATTAGGGAGGGGTTTTCCCTCCTTCCTTGATAATAGAATATTTATCAGCTTTGTTATTAGCACCCCATCAGAAACAAAGCCCTTCTCATTAGTTCAAGCTCTTCTTAAACAGCTTTTTTCAAAGGAAAGAACACATGGACATTACCAGCTGACCTGTTGATTAGCTCCAAAAAGCCCTATATGGACACTGTCCTGTCTTCCTTACACAGACATCGCTCAGCATTAGCTAGCATAAGACATGATGGCTATGACCCGTGTGGAGGGAGAGAGGAGGAAGGGATCCCTGCTTAAGCAGTGGGTGGGGGGGTGGAGGGGGCACAGGGAAGCTAGGCAGACCTTGCTGTGCCTGCAAGTCTCTGCCAGAGCTCTAGCCAGGAAGTGGAGGGGAGGGTCTAGCCCAAAGAGCATGCTGGGATGTCGGGGGAATCTGATTAAACTTAAACCAGGAAGGGGTCTGAGGCAGACATTGCATAAGCTGCTTTGACACAAATCATTTAAGTCTGATACTACATTCAACTAGGTTTATCTCAAACCAGTTTCAGCCATTTTCAAACTGGTTTATGTGCACTGCATGTCTGTTCTGTTACAGGATTAAACCAATTTCTGATCACTTACACTAGTTTATGCATAATGTCTGTCCCTAGCAAATAACATTTACATTAACAGGACAAACACATTTAAATTAGTGAAAGCTGTGATGACATTAAGAGGCATTTGGAATGTGCTTTCATGAGCCCTAAAAAGTAAATGAGAAAAAACCTGTTGTATCTGTAATATTATCTAAATCAAAGGTTTCCTATTTTGAGAATGTTTTATCCTAATTCAGTGATTTACCAACAAAAGGCTGCACTTGGAAATGGGGTTCTGAGCCAAAAATGTAATTGCCTACAGAAACATTTGGGAACCAAAGTATATATGTAAAGATAAAAACTAAGTTGTCAAATATTTTCTGCTTCCACAAAACAAACTAGCTCCTTAACTCACATGTAACAGTGTCACTGAATTAAAATGGAAAATCTTCAGACATAAATTTTACATGGTGCTTCTGGCCACCAGAGAAAGATGTTTCCGAATCTTATTATGCATTGATGGAAGAAGCTTGCAGGGGCTCCTGAGCAGCTTTGTTAATATTCCTTAAGTAAATTGAAGGATAGAATGGGATGATAGCTGTGCCTCAGATGGCATTCATGCCCACTACAGATATTGCTAACGCATCTCCGCCAGAGATGACTCTTCCCTGCAGCTCTAAATGCCCTGGCATGAACCAGATTTCAGCAAATGGTGCACATGCCCCAAGTACACAGATAGTTAAAACTAATGTGCACGTTTGTGAGTTCCCCTTATTAAAATATTGGCAGCACATCACTGCTATTACAGACATACATAGCCCAGAGTCAGTTTCTTGAGATTTCATTGTGAGTTTTGAATATTGGTGTATGAATATTGATTAGGAACAGCTATGGGTTATGGTTGATATATCAGTTAACTGTCTCTTATTTATAGGTATGTTTCTCCTATTGTTTCCTACTGAAGTCTCTTCTTTCTGATTTAGTGAAGGGCTGGCTTTACTTTTGTAGGAAAGGAATGTTTTAAAAAAATATTAAATCTTATATTTTTGGTTAAAATGTGGGGTAAGCTTCATTAAGACAATGAACTCCAACTCACTAGGCAGTCATTGCAAAGCTGCATAAATCATGTGTGAGATGATTATTATGCAGTTCATTTTGCAAATAAATAAAAATGCTGCATATGAAATGACTTGTCACTAACTCATTTATCCTCAGGAAATGTCTGAAGAGTCTGTGTAGCCATAGGCTACACAAAGTCTATCTATTTTGGAGAGTGATTATAAAACAAAAAGGAAATAATAAGAGATTAAGCCCATGTCACCAAGCCCACATTGATTCAGATGCACAGCTGACCATAGCCAGCATACACATTGAATGCTCCAGTTCAACCCATTTTACAGCCACATTCAAAGCACAACATTCAGCTGGAGTTTTGTTGGAGAGCTGGTAATACATGAAATGTTCTTGTTCATACTAATTTATCTAGATAATGGGCGCATCTACATGAGATGCTTAATGTGCAGTAGCCTCATAACACTGCGCAGTAGTGTGCTGGTCAAAAACTATGCTAATATGCTACTGCACAGTAAGCATCACAAAAAAAAATTGTGTTCTGGCACTACTGTGTAGTAACTGTAGTTAGTTAGTATTTAGTTAGCACTTCATTTAGTTAGTACTTCATTAAGCAAATACTAAACTAAATGCGAAGTAATTACTATGAATTCATGAATGTGTAAACCAGGGGTTAGCAACCCCCAGCACGCATGTAGAGCATGGCATGCAAGGCCATTTTGCTCAGCACACTACCACCAGCCCGGACTCTTAAAGAGCTACTGCCAGCCACAGAGCCAAGGCTGCTCCCAGCAAGCGGGGAGGTGGTAAACCCCGCAGCAGGCAGACTGGACTCCATGGGCTGGCTCCAGCCGGGAGGCTGCAAATGGCTGCTCCCAGCTCTGGCATGTCAGCACACCAGGATCCCCCAAGGTAGACATTGTGGTTTTTTCAGCACTCCAGCCAAAAAACATTGCCTACCCCTGGTATAGACGCACCCAATGGGACTTAATATAAACTGTCTCATGGAGTCTGTTCCTCCATGATCCAACAATATAAGCAGGTAATGTTTGGTGGGGTGTGTGGCTAATTAATTAAATATAATTTTAAAATATATATGCACAACAGGGAATTAATGTTAGTTACAAAGATAATCTTAATACCAGAATTGTTTGAATTCAAGTGCTTGACTTTGCAATCTTACTCTTTCTATTGGATAAAAAAATATTAGCAATAGGATTATAATTTAAGTGTATAGCTTTTCTCTTCTTATTTGTATTTTTTACATCCAGTACCTTTAGACAATGTGAAGTCCTCTGCCTTGCTGCAAGAGGCAGCTGCTGCTTTGTATTTCAGTGTAGCCTATTGCAGAAACAGTCATACACATCATACAGAAACCTTCCCTTTGTTTGGTCTTGTTCTGTTAATGGAAAATAGGGATAATTTATTCTGTTGTTTCTTTGCAGAAAGTAGAAGCAATATCAGCATGTGATTTCTTGGGATTTCTGTTGCCATGTGTGTGAAAAGCTCACACACAGAATCTGACAGAGGTAGAATTCTTAAATGTGCCCCTATTACTGCTAGAATTGAAGAAGAATAGCCTAACAACAGGTCGTGGATCAGCAGGGTTTCAGTGATAACTAGCTTTCCATTTTCTTTGAAAGAATATATCATAGCAGGCTGTGTGAGACAATCTAGAGAAGAATGTGCAGGTCTTTCCCTTTACCTCCCTTTAGGGTAACTGAATTAATATTTTCCTGTCTTTTATACTTGAAATTTGCACGCAAAATTTGGAGGCTACAGAGGAAGATTCCTTCCCCCCTCCAGCCTTTATACTTAAAACGTATTTATTGTTTCAGAAAACAAAATAAGAATATTACATACAGAGCATGTTTACATTAACTTAATAACACAGCTCAGTAGCCTAATAATACTGCAGTAGCATGTCACAGAAAAAAATGCTAATATGCCATTGTGCAATAGTATTAGGCTACTATGAAGTTAGCATCACTAAAGAGCCATGAACCAGCTCTACTGCTCAGTAGCACCAGTTACTGAACATTGATTTAGTACTTTGCTGTAGAAGCACTAATATAAATGCACAATAACTACAGCATATTAATGAACATGTAGACATGCCCACAGAGAAAAAGACACATATACACAAGAAATGAGGTACAGAGGGTACATCTACATGAGAAGTTATGTCACTGTAGTGACAAGTAGGGGTGTACAAAGCGGGCCGTATTCAATTTGATTGGGATTCAGATTTGGCCCAATTCGGGGGACAGTGATTCAATTCACTGATTTGGATCACTGTGCCAATTCAATTTGGCCAAATCTAAATCTGAAGATTTGAATCTGATTCAGAGAGTCAGCGATTCGATCATAGACTAAGGTACCAGGCATGGCTCATGAATGTTGAGATGGTAAAGCACATGGAGTGTCCCACAGGAGCGCGGGTCAGTGATCAGCCATGGGAGAACCTAGGGTGTCCCCCCAGACCCAGTAGGCACCAGTCACTGAGCCATGGGGTGCGGGAGGGTCCCCCACATGGCCCACAACAGACCCATAAGTGGACCAGAAGTCCTTCTGATTCACTTGCACTTCCACCGCCGAGCGCACTAGGGACCCCCCCTCCATGCTCCTGAGGGATGCTCCATTCACCTCACCATCTCAGCATTCACAAGCCACCTGATATCTTGAGGTATGTAGAAAAAACGTATAAAACTGTGTCTATGGCCGAATCGTCTAATCTCTCTGAATCTTTCTAAATCAAGTCAGAGGCTTCTGATTTGATTCGGAGAGATTAATGGGTCTCCTAATTCAATTCAGATTTGAAGATTCAGTCACTGAATCAGGCCAGAACTCCTCTGAATCGAATCAGCGACCAAAGCTTCACACAGCCCTAGTCATGAACTGCACTGATGTAGCTCATCACTATGGTGATGTAACATCAGTGGGCACAAACGGTGATTTCATAGATTTCATAGACATTAGGGCTGGAAGGGACCTCGGGAGATCATCGAGTCCAGCCCCCTGCCCAAAGGGCAGGAAGTCAGCTGGGGTCATAGGATCCCAGCAAGATAAGCATCCAATTTACTCTTGAAGGTGTTCAATGTAGGTGCTTGAACCACCTCCGACGGCAGACTGTTCCAGACCTTGGGGGCTCGGACAGTAGTGAAATTCTTCCTTATGTCCAGCCTGAAACGGTCTTGCAGGAGTTTGTGACCGTTCGACCTCGTCATCCCTTGGGGCGCTCTGGTGAACAAACGTTCCTCCAGATCCTGGTGGTCACCCCTGATAAACTTATAGGTGGCCATCAGATCACCCCTGAGCCTGCGCTTTTCCAGGCTAAAGAGTCCCATGGCTCTCAGCCTGTCATCGTAAGATCTGTTTTCCTGACCTCTGATCATGCGCGTGGCTCTTCTCTGGACTCTCTCAAGCTTCTCCACATCCTTTTTGAATTGTGGAGCCCAAAACTGGACGCAGTACTCCAGCTGCGGCCTCACCAAGGCCGAGTACAAGGGGAGAAAGACATCCCGGGATTTGCTCAAGAAGTATCTATGGATGCAAGCCAGCGTTTTGGTCGCTTTACTAGCCGCAGCGTCGCGTTGCAGTCTCATGTTCATCTTGTGGTCAATGATGACCCCCAAGTCTCTTTCTTCTGTAGTGCTATCCAACGTAGCACTGCTGAGCCTACAAGGATGCTGCAGGTTTTTCCTCCCAAGGTGGAGAACCTTGCATTTTTCGGTGTTAAACACCATCAGGTTCTCATCTGCCCATTTGCTGAGCTTGTCCAGGTCAGCCTGGATCACCCGCCTATCTTCTGGCGTGGATGCTTTGCCCCAAAGTTTGGTGTCATCGGCGAACTTGGCCAGTCCACTCCTGACTCCAATGTCCACATCATTAATGAAGATGTTGAACAGGATGGGTCCCAGGACAGAGCCTTGAGGGACCCCACTGGTCACAGGGCACCACGATGAGTGACTGCCATCAATTACAACCCTCTGTGTCTGACCACAGAGCCAGTTTCCCAGCCAGCGGATCATGGTGGAGCCAAGGTCACAACTGGCCAGTTTGGCCAAGAGGTGATCATGGGATACCAGATCAAAAGCTTTTTTGAAGTCAAGATATATGACATCAATCTCTTCTCCCTTGTCCAGGTGATAGGTCACCTGGTCATAGAAGGAAATGAGATTGCTCAAACAAGACCTACCCGCAACAAACCCATGCTGGCTATCCCTTAGGATGTTAGCCTGGGCCAGTCCATCAAGGATGGCCTCCTTAATAAACTTTTCTAAGATCTTCCCCAGGACAGAAGTCAGGCTAATGGGCCTGTAGTTAGCCGGATCCACTCTCCTCCCTTTCTTGAAGATCGGTACCACATTGGCCTTCTTCCAGTCTTTGGGCACTACACCAGAGCGCCAGGAGTTTTCAAAGATCCGTGCCAGGGGCTGGGCTATGATGCTCGCCAGCTCCTTGAGTACCCTGGGGTGCAGATTGTCAGGGCCGGCTGACTTGAAGGTATCCAGCTTCTCAAGGTGTTCCTTCAGGAGGTCAGCATTGATGGAGGGTAGGGGATTCCCATCACCAGGATCTCCCTGTCCCATAGCAGGCATGGGCGTCCCATGGGACTGATGAAAGTCTGATGCAAAATACCTATTTAATAGGTTGGCTTTTTCCTGGGTGTCAGTTGCCAGTTGCCCCATCTGGTTTAGCAGGGGTTCAACGTTGCCCTTGCTTTACCTCCGGCTCCCCACATATCTGAAAAAGGACTTTTTGTTGTCCTTGATGCTTGAAGCTAGTTGGAGTTCAGTTGCAGCCTTGGCTTTCCTGGTTTGCTCCCTGCAGGACCGGACCAGTGCAGAATAATCCTCCTTGGAGGTGAATTCCGCCATTACTGCACATTAGCAGTGCTATACTGTGCAGTTGCTCATTGCTACTGCACAGTAGGGTTGGAAACAACCTGTACAGTGCTGGAATTATGCAGCCGGGTGCACGTGTAGATGTGCCAAGAGAGAAAAGAAGCAATATGGTACATGCTTCTGGTTTGGAATGAGGGACGTTAGAAAAAAGTATTTTGAGCACAAAATTACAATAGCATTGACACCTCAGTTCAGCTGCCCAAATTTACAACAACAAAATCCCTTGGTATCTTTTGTTTTGTTTTGTTTTTTTACTTGGGAGTTAATATGAAAGAAAGAGACACATGAATTGATGCTTTGAGGAATAGTTTACTAACTAGGTTACCTTTGTCAGTCCCACGTCAAAGATGAATTCTAGGTTACATTAGCCTTTCATGCAATGGAGAGTTTATATTTTCAGCTCCAAAGATTTTTTTTTTCCTCTATTCTAAAATGAACTTAATATTCAGTAAGTGTTGGATTGACAACCTGGGAGACCAAAGTTCTACCCAAAGAGCAGTGGTGGAAGATTGGGCCATTAAAACTCACACTTCCGTAACAGTGCAAAGTTGCCTGCAATCTTCTTTTAATGTACAACCCTGCCTGGGAGGTAATCATTGGCCTTTCTGCCAATTGCAATGACCATGGTGATCATTTTGTGATATGAACACCTGCCCTTTGGAAACAGGTCTCTGGCAACCAACTCATTTCACATACAGTGAACAGCAATCAAAAGATAATGACTTTTGGCTGCTGGTGAATACAGGTGGATCCAAATCAGTGATCTAGAAATAAAAGAAATATTCCATTACTAATAGTCAAAGTCATGCAGCCCCATTTCAGTAAGTTTAATGTAATGAGGTAGGGGGCTGCTCAGGTAAAATTGTGTGTACTCTGTAATACTCCTGTTATTTTCAGCTGCATCTCAGCCTCCTTCTCTGATGAAGCATAAACCTAAAACTAAATTAAAAGACAAGTTAAAGTAAAGGTGAGTGGCAGAGGGAGACGAGAAGACATGATAGTGAAGGATAGAAAAGAAAATACCTTAAACAAGGTAGGGACATTAAAGTACATGTGATTGTCATTAAATGACAAAGGCAGCTGTGAAGCAGAAGAAAGAAGATTAAAATAGGGTGAAAGAAAATGGAAAGAAGCTTCATTTTCTGCAAGATATAATATGTCATGGAACATTAAGATAAAGATCTACCCGACAGTGGTAAGGCTGATGTTACTACAGAGAGGAAATTTGAATGAGGAGTGGGAAAAATGAAAAGGTGCTTAAGCAAACTGAGTTGAGGATGCTAAGGCTGATATTGGTCATTTAACTGAGAAACAGACATAGAAACAATGACATTAGAAGATGACTGGCTGTGTTGGAGCAGCCCTAGGCTGGCAGGCTGAACCCCCAGTGCCCTCTGCCAGCAGGCCGCCACTTCACTCTAGCTCAATGTGTTGTGGTCCTAGTTGCATGCATAAACATAGTGCCTGGGCTGAATAAACTGCAGTATGAACCGGACTGGAGTTTATTGCATTGTGCCAAATGCACATGTAGATGCTCCCACTGAGATGGCTAGGGACATATCTTGTACACTGAATATCGTGGGAAGAGAGATGGAGATGAAAATTAAAGGTAAAAGGAAAAGAGAAAGGCCAAGGATGAGATGGGCAGAAGCAGTCAGAAAAGATATGAGCAAACTTGGGTTGTAAACAGAAGATGCCAGTGAGAGAAATAAATGAAGCAGCAAGTCCCAAGACAGTTGAGTGGGACTAAAAGACAAAATGAGGGAGGAAGAATCAGCATTTCTAGTATCTGGGGGGAAAAAGTTTTCCTTGAACAATTATTTCATGATGATGCTAATGGTGTTTTCCCATATGTATATTGTTGCTGTTATCTTAGTTTCAGTGCACCTGAGATATACACTCCCCTCCTTTCCTTTACCAGACATGAATTAACAATCTGCAATGTGGCATCAACTCCACGTGTCATTTAGAGGAGAGTAAGGAGCCTTTCAGTTCTCTTCCAAACATCTCTTAATCTCCTAACCAAAAAAAGTATTCTATAGATCCTCAAGGCCAGCAACAGTGTTGTTTCCCAAGTAAGTGGTCATCTTCCATGAAATAGGGAGTCTGCAGTCTATTCTGGACTCACTGAAAAAAAATCACTCTACCAAAAGTTCCCAGAATGAAACACAAAGCTAAATTTAAAGACATTTCCCTGCTTGGAGTGTTGACTGTGGTGGATTTCATTCATTAAGTGTGTGAGGCCATGCTTTTATGGTAACTTATCATCCCCTTCAGCACTGCCCACATGCATTGCTTTGGGTGGGTTGCCTCCTAAATCAGAAGCAGTTAACCTGCATAGGTGGGTTAGTTAGCTCAGGAACTGGCAAACTGGTACATTCAGCAGTGATGAGTACCCTGCCCCCGGTACTAGGTGGAGGTGGTCACACTGTTACCAGTTTAGGAGGCAGCTGGCGCAGAGCAACATAATTTGTTTCAGGATGCTGCTGTTGCCCATGGAAAATTTACTGTACTGGCATGGCCCAGCTCTCATATACATTGTATAAGGTTTTTGAATGCACTAGGCACAACAGTGCCAGAGAGGTAGCTGTTCCAGTGCTTAGTGTTGCAATGCTTAAGTCTCCCCTGTGAAAGTAGTCCTGTTGCAGTCAGACATCTGTCTGCCACCTTTCTCCTAATGTTCTGTTACCATATACACCTATGCCACCCTATAAATAATAATGATGCGTCAGTATAAACTATTTCAGTTCACAGCTGGCACTTGATATGTTCTGAAGAGCTATGCATGCAGCCTGTAATACAGAAGTAATTTAATTTGCTAATCATAAAAATTAGGTGAATCACAGGCAAACTGAGCTGAGCAGCAAAAACACTAAAAATAGCAACAGCTCACCCCTGGCCTAGTGCAACACTCAGCTGATGCAGGGAGACAGATGGATCCTCTTTCTGTTTCTACATTCTGTCTACCAAAGCAACTGGTTATGTCATCACAATAATAATCAGGACTATATTGACTTTCAGTAGCACCTGCCCTGCCACTTTTGTTTGCCTTTTCTGCTTTGTGTGCCCAGTCTGACTGAAAGCACTCATCTGTGCAGCTGCTGACATAGAGGACATGAAAGACAAAGAAGTTCAGAAGCAATGAATTAGGAAGTTATTCCTATATAACTTTACTAGAGATATCCTTTCCCTGCATCTTGCGCTTTAACATCAGAAAATTAAGAGGCTTTATAGAACCATTTTGATTCATCAGCTCCCCTTCTACATTTTATTCCTATAAACATTTTTGAGGGGTCTTATAACAGTATAGTTATGGTATCTTGCTAGTTTCCTTAGGCATGAGTTAAATCTTGTTTAGTACTAGTGTCAAAAACTACTTCTACCTTTAATATGTAAGGCTATATATAATTATTTAGGCAGGGCCATTTTATCCATGAGCAGTCTAAGAAAAATTAAAACATGATATCTGTCATCTTTTAACAAAGTCTAGGTATTACAACACCAACCTAGTTCTTAAAGAAAATCTTAAGCAATTAGGGCCAGATTTTTAAAGATATTTACACTTAAAGACACAGAAGTGCCCACTAATATTTTTCCAAAGCAACTAAGCAAGTGCTTAAACTATTTTAAAAAATCCCTCTAGATATTCATGTACACCTTTAATCATCCTTGTGCCTGAAGTAAATAATTACTTTTGATCTATAGAATCCTTTTTGATCTATAGAATATCTATAATCTATAGATGCTAAATACATAATTCAATTTTAAAGATATGTATCTTTAGATCTGACTGGCTCTGATAGCCAGTGCTCTTAGCTCTTACAAGCTGGATACAATTTTGATTAGTCCACTGGGATTCTGGAAAAACTGAATTGAAATTTCAAAACAAAAGTTGTTTCAAAAAGGAAAAAGAATGTTTGCATTTTGCAAATGTCAAAATGGGATGTTTTGAGAATTTTAAAACTTTTTCAAAATGTTTTCAAATTGGGAGATACATTTAAGCCAGTGGTCTGGAAACATGGGTACCCTGGTCCTTCTGCTCCCAGTACTGTTCAAACATTACGCATCAAGTTTAGTGATTGGATAAAAAGCATAAACATCACTGGGGGGCAAGACAATGTCCACTTCACTCTGATCAATCTGGCTTCCTCTCCTTCTGGTTCCATATACTTTGTTCTCTTGGCTGATCGGTGGGCTAGCTTCATTAAGAGAGTCTTTTATTTTTGCATATCCCACAGCCTGGTGATTAGGATATTTTGCATGGAAGTCAAACCACTTCTGGCTGAGAGGCAACCTGGAATCTGGGTGTCCAGATTCTTTGGAGGGTTCCTAAACACTAGGCAGCTGAACAGATCCTCCTCCTTCTCCGTGGTGTGTTTCCAACTAGAGTTTCAGAGACTGATGTACAATTGATGTGCTTTTCCAAGCAGATTCAGAGTAAGAAAATTTCTTAGACACAGTGGGCATGTCTACATGAGACACTTACTGTGCATTAGCATAATAACACTGCACAGTAGCGTGGTGGTTAAAAACCATGCTAGTAGCCTATTAGGTTAATGCACAATAAATGTCACAAAAGAACCATGCACCAGCGCTATAGCGTAGTAACTCTAGATACTACACATTCAATTAGCACTTCATTAAGAAAGTACCAAACTAAATGTGCAGTAATTAGGGCACATTAATGAACGCATAGACGTGCCAAGTGAAAATCTGCACAAAAATTACCACTTATGCCCCTGGGGTGACGGGATAGAATTTGGCTGTTTTTAGACATTCAAGAACTGTGTATATGAATAACAGGCCAAACAGAATTTTGCCCAAAATAATCACATATTAGTTTGGTTTGGAGTCTCACTCTAAATTCACCCTCACACTTTTCTTTCCTTTTTGCAGTCAGCTGAGTTGAGGGCAGGTCTTAGTCAGCAATATGGAAATACAGGCTATGAACAGACATTCAAACAGCCCAAGGCAGAATCGATCTACATTGCATGGTTTTCTGTGAATGGCATAGTGTAGATTGGAAGTGAACAGGACACACATTTGCCCTTTGGTGGGGATAGGGACGCAAATTTCAGACTGAGTCCTGCAATTTTTAAATTAGTTTCTGTGTGCTGAACTTCTGTTCTGCTTTGGGTATAGGCCAGTTTCCGATCACCTATACCTGGCTGCATTCTACTGACTTCCTCATGTGGCTCTGCTAAAGTGACAAAAACCAGACCTTGATTCTGATTGCCAAAAAGGATATGTGCTCTTCCTAATAAGATGTCTGCAGGCATTGCTCATATACAAATTCCTTAATACCCCCAAATACTTTCTTTTTATATATAGGTTTGTGCTTGTTATTATGTTTGTCCCAGCCTGAGCATGCACATGCTGATTTATTTCCCTGTGCAATACAGGAAAAAGCACATTAAGTGGAGAACAGACTCCTCCACCAAGTCATTACAAAAGATATCAGCCCACACCCTCTCAATCTTTGTAGAATACCCATCTCCTTTTCACATTTCTCTTAGCAACAAACATAGTGGTTATGCCGATAAATTTGCAAGTTTATTTATATTTCTGCTTCCTTCCCTGCCCGAGTTCATGAATAAGTGAAGAGACTATGTTTTGGGAAATGTTTTTAAAAACTTGGTTTTATACATATATCTGCTTCAGCAGCAATGGGGGTGAGGTGTTTATGCAGAAGTAAATGTACGTCCAGGAATATAACTGTAGTTAATGGTTTCCTTTGGTTGCCATTGAAAAGGAAACATATATGCAGTGGGAATAAGAGTGCATAAAGACACCATGCAGTAAATTCTTCACAAGAATATATTGAAAATGAATTCCCTACTGCTATCATCATTAGAAAATGCTGCACTATCTGAAATCTCCCAGTTCCCTTAAGCCATGGAATTTTAAAGAGCTTCTGCCACCAGATGGAATTAAGTAACATACTTGTCAAAGCATTGACTCCTCTTGGTTGATATGCAATCTCTGTATTAATTTCATTACACAATAGACTATCTTTAAAAAATCTTTGGAGTTAATGTTGCCTTTTCCACAAAGAACAATAATTAGGCTGTCTAGGAAAAAATAGGATTGGCTCTGTACTCCCTAGTTTTCTCTTTCACATTGAAGTTCCTGTGCCCATGGATAAACATTGCTGCAGTGCTTCACCGTCACATCCGGCAGTGGGCTTAGTGCATGTTCTCAGTAGTACCTTAAAAATTCTATTACTTGGTTGTGTGTGTTGCGGGAGGGGGGTGGGACTGTTCAAAGAATGAAGTTTCCATTAGCTCCCTCTTTGTTCTTTCTTTGCCACAGAAATGCATCAAACAGTTTTGAAGCAATTAGACTGTCCTACTGAATGACATCTCTTCCAGCTTGCAAATAGCTCACAAAGGTTACCACATTTGCGTAATATCCATACACTGCTGTAACCTTTCCAGATCAATCAGTGACTCGAAGTATTTCTTTGAGCTTGTTCGCTGCGTGTTTTGAGGTGGTGATTCATACATAAGAACAATGAGGCATAAAGTTCTGGAAAGACAGACATTCCTGCAAAGGAAAAGCCTCTCACAACATAATAGGCAAAGTTTGAACCATTATATTATTCCTGAGCTATATTTGCATTTGTACATGTCAATAAACACTCTCATCCACTTTATACTTTGTCCATGCAGCTGTAGCATTTTCAGCTCTCTCTTGGATTATGCAGGTCCATTCAGATCTCTGTGAGTGACTGAACACCTTCCAGAATAATTGTGCCAAAGCAGTGAAGGCCCTATACTGTATCGCATTCTATCATCCAATGGTGGAGCTGCAGTATTCATAACAGAATAATTCTGATCATTCCCTCTAATCATGAATCGGCTTATCCCTCCTGGGCACAGAGTGAAACAAGCTGGAAAGAGGAAAAAACTGCAGACACTAAAAAAAATAAAATCTGCTAAATGCTCAGAATTTCATGGACATTTGTCTTCTCTCTCAGTCTCTTCTGTCCTCTGTTTGTTACAAGAGGACAATTTCCCTCTGGCAACAGCAATGCTGATCTCCCTAATTTCTCTAAAGATGTTGTTAAAACACAGCTGCTGATAATCTTCTCCAACGCCCCAAAAACAAAGTAGCATAATTTTAGCAAAATTCATATTGCTCACAATAGGCGATTGCTATTAACATTAATTGAAAACAAGTAAAAGGCCATTTTGAAAGACGTTCTATGATGTGGATGTGGTTATTTCTGAAAGTAGAAGACTTGATTCAGTAATCCAGGTTGACACTATCAGTCCTATTTCTAATGTTTCGATGAAAGGGGAAGATAACTACAGTATATAGTATCAGAGTCATCTTGGAGCTTTCTTGTTTATAATCTATCTATTATAAAATACTAGCAAAGGGAAAAATAAGTTGAACCTTACTGCATTATAAAATGCTCCTGTGGAAATACATACTGGTCCTCTGTATTCAGAGGAGCATGCATTTTTATTGAACAAAACCTGGCAAGGAAAAGATGAAATGCCCCTTGCTAAAATATTTGGAAAATTGACTTAAACTGCTGACTCTCTTTTTAATCTGATCAAAGGGACTTAATTAGTCATTGTTACACGAGGCGATGATGAGCAAGTGAGGGGGAATATTCACAATGCGTAACAAATATGAGCAATCTATTAGATTATCTAATTTCGACAAATGGGATTCAAATCAGATTTAGGGCATCTTCATAATAAAACATCAGTGGCAGCCTGGCTAACTGCACTGAAAACTCAATTAGTGCCAGTGCTGCAGTGTCACTGAAACAGAAACTTGCTGACTTTTCCCTGTTTTGAAAATCCAACCCCTAGAGGCAAGAAATATTTATTCCCCCTCAAACATGCTATTCAGGTAAAAATAATGTTCTGTCCAATTTCCCTATTGGGGCTCCTCTCTGACTTCAGTCCCAGGTCTCCAAACTACAGCATGTACAGGTGCAACTCTCCACTTCTTGTGTATTTGAAAGAAGCACAACCAAAACCATTTGAGCACTGGAAAATGTAAGGTCATGCATTTAGGAATAAATAATGAAGGCCATATGTATAGCATGGAAATGATTTTAAAAAGGATTTCAGAATCATGAGGGGCAAGCAGCTAAAGAGTTCTCAGTATGATGCTGCAGTAAAAAGGCTATTACAGAAATCCTTGGATTGATAAACAAGACTGCAGTGAGTAGGCATAGAGAGGTAATTGTATCCCTGTACCTGGCACTAGTGAAAATGATAGTGGGATACAGTATACAGTTCAAAATGATGTTCAAAAATTGGAGAAGGTGCAGAAAAAGGTCGCAAAAAAACTGAGAACTGGAGAAAATGTGTCAGTCATGGTGAGATATTTTAAAGAGCTCAATCTGTTTCATTTGTCAAAAGTAGATGAAGATCAGACTTGATTTCCATGTGTATAAGTACATTTATAAAGCGTTAAGACCATCTACTAAATGGCTCTTTGTATTAGGAGGTAAAGGCAAAACAAGAATCAGTGACTAAGAGCTGAATCCTGAGATATGCAAACTGAAAATAAGGACACACATTTTTAACCTCTAAAATTTTAATCGCACATTTTTAATCCCTAAAATAAATCATCAAGAGAAGTGGTGTTTTTCCCTTCTCTTATTGTCCTCATTCAATACCAGATGCCATTCTGGGGGATGCATTGTAGCCAAATACAAGTTGCTGAGCTGCATACAAGGGTAAGCTGGTGAAAGTTAATAATTGGAGGTACACAGAAGGTCAGAATGAGAAGATCTAATGATCCATTCTGACCCTAAAATCTATACATCACATTTCAGTTATCCTCAGATAACTCTATTTCATTCCCATCCATCTAAGTGTCCAACTAAGAACTGACTTCATTAGTTTTAATTACCACTCTCCCCCCACACCATGACTTGCAAAATCCTACATGGCCCCTTCCATCCTTGTATTCCCTGGATATTCTTCTGCTGACTGGTGGAAAAGCCCCATATTGCTTCTTTCTGAGAGGTGGAAGGGGATTAAGTTGATTCACATTTATGGATAGGATTCAAGTCTCTATCTTTTTCAGGAACCTTGAACAGCTTTTGAATACTTCTAAGAAAGGAGATTCCACAGTTTCTCTAGATAGCCTGTTCCAATGCTCAACCAGGCTCATCATCAGAAAGGTACCCTTAATTTCCAACCTCAGTTTCCCCCGCTGCAGCTTGAGGCCAGTGCTCCTAATCCTTTACCCTTCAAAGTAAGTTCATCTCCTGGACTTTTCAAAGCTATCCACATGCTTCTAGAAATGTGGAGCCCAAACATGGACACAATACTCTAGGTGAGGCCTCAACAGAATAGAGTAGAAGAATCACTTCCTTGAATTTGCTAATGACACTCCTGCTAATATAACCCAATGTGCTGTTGCCTTTTTTTTGCAACAAGAGCACTGTTCATATGATAGTCTAGAATAATTTGGAAGTGCAGAGATGCTAAGATCCTGGTTTAACTGTCCCCAGTCTCTACTGGAAGGTAACCTGAAATTCCAATAAATTCTTCAACATTAGTAGCAGACTGGTTCCATAAATCTGCTTCTTTTATGAGTTCTGAAAAAAATGGGAAAATAATTATATTCCTTTCACTCATTTTCATAAGATGTTCCAAAAGTTTTTTAAGAGCTGGGACACAAAAATATAAAAATAAAACTCACCTTGTTGCACTGTGTTCTTAAGGAGAAGTACAGCTAAAATGAGTTTTTCTTCATATATTGCGTTTTTCCTCATTTTGTCTATCCCAGAGGTACCTAAACTTTTTCCTTTTGCATACCCTCTTCCAGATTTACCAGCTGCCTGTGTACTAGGGCTGTGTGAAGTTTCACTGCCTGTTTCATTTCCATGCTGTTTTGACTTGTTTTGAGCTCGAAAAAGCAAAATCGAAATGAAATGAAGGGCTTTGAAACAGCCTCAAAATCAAATGAGGCCAGACGAAATGTTTTAAAAGTTTTAAAATGTTCCAAGTGTCAAAGCTGAAGCTGGGCTTGCCTGCAGGGAAACAGAAAGTAAGGAGAGGGAGGGGGAAGAGAGGGGAAGGACCACTCCCATATTGACTGTGTAGCTGACCAGTGACTGTCATCCTTTCCTGAGGTCCCTTCCAGTCCCAGTGCTCTAGGGGAGGAATGGAAAAACAGGAGAAAAGGCAGCATCGTTTGAAGTAGCCTGCTTTCTGCCTTGGGGTCAGTTACTGAGCTGTCTTTCAGAAGCTCAGGAGTGTTAGACAACAAAGGCTACTACTACCATCTGGCACTCTGATCCACTACCCCTCGGTCCTCTAATGGCACTAATGTCACAGCTGGGAGTAGTCCAGACCGTGTCATGAGAGACAGGTGGTTTTCTCATCGGTTCTTCCAGTGAGCAGACACGGACAGTGCTATGAGGCCTGCATCAGAGAGGTCAACTGGCAGCTTTGGATCTGGTTACCAGGAGGGTTTCAGATTCTTCGACCACAACCCACACTTCCATGCAGGAGACATGCTAGGGCAGAAAGGACTACATCTCTCCCTGAAAGGTAAGCGTGTTTTCTCTTCTAGGTTGGCTTATCTTGTATGGCAAGCTTTAAACTAGGTTCACTGGGGGATGGAGATGCAGTGGTGCAGGAGGACACTTTGACATCAAGCCAGGTGATGGAAGTGGGAATAACCCAGGTAGGTGACAAGGGCCTGGGCAAGCTTGGGACCAAGAGGACAGCATAAACACCCATAGGAGATCTCAATTGCCTCCAGACAAATGCAGAAGTATGAGGAATAAGCAGGAGGAACTTGCCCTCCTGCTAGCTAGAAAAAACCCAGACCTGGTTGGGCTTACAGAAACCTGGTGGGATTCTACCCATGACTGGGCAGTAGACATCGAGGGTTATAAGTTGTATAGATGGGATAGAGTAGGGAAAAAAGGGAGAGTGGGGTACAGCTCTATGCTAAAGAGCAGTACACAACCTCAATGATCAGGATGGGTTCAGAAGAGGGGCAAACTGAAGTACTCTGGGTAAGAATGCAAGGGGTCATGGAGAAAGGGACTTAATTGTGGGCATCTACTACAGACCACCTCACCAGGGGGATGAGCTGGACCTGGAATTTTCAAGTCAGTTCACAGAGGCTGTAAGGACAAGGGATGTGGTTGTCATGGGTGACCTAAACTACCCAGACATCTGCTCTGGAGGATAAGTCAGCCAGGTCTGAATGCTCACATAGGTTTTTAGCCTGCATACAGAACCTACACCTAACCCAGGAGGTACACAATCCCAACAGAGGAAATGCCTTGCTGGACTTGATCCTTGCCACAGGCGATGACCTGGTGAGGCATCTGAGGGTGCTCGACTACCTAGGCATTAGTGACCATCATCTGCTGGAATTTACTAACTGGTGCAGGGTGGGGAAAACAAGTAGTAAGGCAAAAGTCCTCAACTTCACGAGGGCCAACTTCAATGAGCTAAGGAGATTAGTAAGAGTCACAATGGGGACTCAGAGCCTCAATGAGATGGGAGTCCAGGGCAGGTGGTTGTTCCTTAAGGAGACAATCCTCTGAGCTCAGAGGGAATCAGCCCCAGTGTGAACCAAAGGGGGCACATCTAAGCCCCAGGGCTGGGGCTGCAGAGAGAGTTCTCTGGCAGCTGCTGGAGAAGAAGCTACATCACAGTTCGGCAGCCTAATATGCCGCTGGTGCTACTGTGCTGCTCACTACATTATTATTAGTATTACCTGTTGTCATTTAAAGTGGTGGACTAAGATGAGGCTGTAGGGGAGGAGGAGACATCATTAGGACACACTACCATGTTGTGTAGAGGCCCCAGCGCCAGTGAGTGTGCACCTTAACACACACACAAAGTCAAACATGTCATGATTTTTGCTTCTCAGTAGTTTGAGGTGTGGTTTCCCAGAAACCCATGCATCTATTTCCTTGAAAGCTGGCAGGTTTCATAGCCTCAGAAGGGGCTATCATCCCTGCGGTTTTCATCCTGCTGTGCCTTAACACACACATGTGACACAAGTCACGGAAACCCCTGCACCTATCATCTTGAAACTTGACAGGCTTTGTGGGCTCAGTAGAGGCTACCAAGCCTTCTGTTTTCACCCTCCCCCTCCCCCCATGCCTATACACTTACAAGTTTTGCTTTCAAGCTTTCGAGGTACAGTTTCCCAGAACCCCCGCACTCGAAACAGTGCAGGCTTCATGCCCTCAGTAGGGACTACCATTCAGCTGTTTTCACCCAAATATGCCAAAAAATGACAAAGTTGTAGGCAGTTCTGTTTCCCCATTATAGCCTATGGGCAAAATGTCAAAACACCATCAAAACAACAAAACAGTTTCAACTAAATGAGATGGAACAGTGCTTTTGAAAGGAAACGAAACTCAAAATGAAACACTGTCCCATGGAAACAGTGAAACAGAAATCAAAATGAAACAGTGCTGTTTTGTACAGCCATACTGTGTACTCCTACCAGCATGCATTTTATATTCTAACCCCTTAAATGCCAATTATTATTAAACAAAAAATAAATCTGCCATTACACAATTTCTCCCACATACCCCCCAGAGAGGTCTTGTGTACCCCCCAAGCCATGCATATCACAATGTGGGAACCCCTGGTCTATCCATTTATCTGTCTTTGGATTTTATATCAAACTCATCACCCATTCTTATAGTATCTAAGCAACTTACATGTAATAATTGTAAGGACCAAGTTTCAGGTTAATTTCATGGAATTGAGCTCTTCTCATTTTTTGAGGCAAAATTTCTGGAGGAGATATGGCATTTTATATTTGTTGGTAGGGGTTCAGTGATTGGCAGAGGATTTTAGTATATGCAGTCACCATTTTTATGGTGGAAAGGCATTTTCAAAGCAGGTTTTTCAAAGGTGGTCAGGGGCTGGTTTTACCTGAATTTGTTCCATAGCTGGACCCTATATGTTTTGTCCTCCATCCTTTGTCCTAAGCTTTGTGATGATCTCAGAACTCAGCTATCACAATTGCTTATGCATTTGCAGTTTGATCAATTAACTGTTTTAAAAATTAGAACCCAAACCTTTATGGAACATCAGCAGTTGTCTCAGAGCCAGTAAAGGGTCCACAGCAGTGCTACAAACAGTTTGATGGAATGTGGATCCAGCATTTCAGTTTTCTGTTGAAAGCATTTTCCCTTTCTCAGAAGTATCACTTTGGTTTCCCTGAAATTCAGCTTGAACCAGTTGATTTTCATGCAATATCTTATTTCTTGAAAATATTCTGACATATTCAAAGTGATGACTGCATCACTTAAGAATGGAATACATATTTGAGCATACTCTTTAATAGCTGAGCACATAATCTGATGTAGATATTGAAAAGAATAGAGGATCAAAAGCATCTCTGTGGAACCGTGCAAGTCATGGCTTTAGAAGAGGACAAGTTATATCCATCATTATATATTTACAGAAACACCTTAATTCTAGCAACTATATTGCTGTAACATTGTTAGGATTTATGGGTGGATCCAGGATTTCAGAAAGATGGTACACAGGTTGGGCAGATCATGCTGGAGGAGCAGCACAGGATTTTTTTATGTCCCTCAAGCAGGTAAGAACCTTCCCTCCCCTCTCCCCTTCCTTCCATGCTCATGTGTTCTCTCCCCTCCCCCCTGATTTCCCCGGCTCCCATCTACTGCTGGCATAGCCACTATCCTTAACTGACATGGGGGAGAAGGGAGGGGCCCCAAAGCCATTTCTGCCCCACTAGAGCTGGGCTGCAGATGGAACCAGGGTCAGCTAGAGACAGTGGTGGCACCAGGATGGTTCCCTTTCTCCCCACCTGCTCCAGGGTTGACAGAGAACACCAGAGGGACTGGGAAGGGATGAAGGACCTGCTCACTGATGCCACTGTCCCTAGCTAAGCTCAGCTCCACACAGAGCACCATTAGAGAAGTCAGGAGTGGCTCTGGAGCCCTCCTCCAGCTGCACTGGGCAGGGGAAGAGACAGGAGGGGAGGGAAGTAGTGCCGAATGCTAATCATTGAGAGAAAGAGAGAGAAAGTTCTTATTCACTTCAGAGATTTTTTTAAAAGTCCCTGGCTGCTGCCCCCATGGTGTCCTTGACTGAAAGTTTATATTGGCATGAGCAGGAAATAAAACATAAGATTTCATAGATTTCATAGACACCAGGGCTGGAAGGGACCTCAGGAGCTCATCGAGTCCAGCCCCCTGCCCAAAGGGCAGGAAGTCAGCTGGGGTCATAGGATCCCAGCAAGATAAGCATCCAATTTACACTTGAAGGTGTTTAATGTAGGTGCTTGAACCACCTCCGCTGGCAGACTGTTCCAGACCTTGGGGGCTCGGACAGTAGTGAAATTCTTCCTTATGTCCAGCCTGAAACGGTCTTGCAAGAGTTTGTGACCGTTCGACCTCGTCATCCCTTGGGGCGCTCTGGTGAACAGACGTTCCCCCAGATCCTGGTGGTCACCCCTGATAAACTTATAGGTGGCCATCAGATCACCCCTGAGCCTGCGCTTTTCCAGGCTAAAGAGTCCCATGTCTCTCAGCCTGTCATCGTAAGATCTGTTTTCCTGACCCCTGATTATGCGCGTGGCTCTCCTCTGGACTCTCTCAAGCTTCTCCACATCCTTTTTGAATTGTGGAGCCCAAAACTGGACGCAGTACTCCAGCTGCGGCCTCACCAAGGCTGAGTATAAGGGGAGAATGACGTCCCGGGATTTGCTCGAGAAGCATCTATGGATGCAAGCCAGCGTTTTGGTCGCTTTACTAGCCGCAGCATCGCGTTTCAGGCTCATGTTCATCTTGTGGTCAATGACAATCCCCAAGTCTCTTTCTTCTGTAGTGCTATCCAACGTAGCACTGCCGAGCCTATAAAGAAGCTGCAGGTTTTTCCTCCCAAGGTGGAGAACCTTGCATTTTTTGGTGTTAAACACCATCAGGTTCTCATCCACCCATTTGCTGAGCTTGTCCAGGTCAGCCTGGATCATCCGCCTATCTTCTGGCGTGGATGCTTTGCCCCAAAGTTTGGTGTCATCGGCAAACTTGGCCAGTCCACTCCTGACTCCAATGTCCACATCGTTAATGAAGATGTTGAACAGGATGGGTCCCAGGACAGAGCCTTGAGGGACCCCACTGGTCACAGGGCACCACGATGAGTGACTGCCATCAATTACAACCCTCTGTGTCTGACCATGGAGCCAGTTTCCCAGCCAGCGGATCGTGGTGGAGCCAAGGCCACAACTGGGCAGTTTGGCCAAGAGGTGATCATGGGATACCAGAGCAAAAGCTTTTTTGAAGTCAAGATATATGACATCAATATAAGACTTCCCCCATACACTCAAAATTGAGTTCTAGGTAACAGCATCATGTCCTTTTTTGCTTGGTCTCTCTCTGGATCCATGAATTTTGCATTCATTTCTAGATGGTGGCATATTTTTAACCAAAGGGATAGAAGAGTTAATATCTAAACTTAGGTATGGAGGACTAGTCTGGGGATTACAGTATTTGCCTGGAAGATGACTTTGAGTCCCCTCAGTATTGGGATATTGGGGGGGGGTGGCTAAAACTCAGATCTGTCACCTTTCTAGTCAAGTACTTTAATATCCAAGCTACTACATAAAATGTGGGTCATGCTGCCACCATGTCCCATCCCACTCAGTGGGGTGAAGGGAGAGGTGCTTTTGCAATCCTCTGTGCAGCGTGGTTAGGCAACACTCTCAAAGTAAACAATTTACTGTTTTATTTTGGTTAACTCTATAATAACATTAAAACCCTTGGTCAAGATTCATTACTAGAAACATTCACATGAGGCAAGGAGAAGGAAGGAGAACTTGAGAGAAAAAGAGAAAAGAGAGAAAGAGAGAAAAAGAGAGAGAGAGAGATCACCACCCATGGATCCTGCATTGTCGGCGCATGTCTCTGTCGCTGGTGTTTCTTTCTTGATCCGTGGGTGATGGGTCGATGAGTGCACGTTTTTCCTGTCCGCCTTTTATCTTCTTCCCTCATGATGGCTCCGCCTCTGGCTGTCACTCACTTGGACTTGCGCAATTTAGAGTTCTAGAAGCTTCCCCATTTGAGTCAGTGGGCTCAATGGGGGTTCGTGGTGGTACCGAAATGTGAGCTTTGTTTTGCACATGCTCAGATTAGCAAACAACCAACTTTACACAAGCTGCAGCTTAAGGAGGCTGTTACAGTGCACTGATCTGCATTGCTTCCCACTTTCCCCAGCACTTGTTACCACAGAGTCAGCATTTGCGGCAATGTGCTTGCTTACAATGTTTGAGACAAACCTTTTAACTTCAGGCTGTCTCCAGGTTATTTCAAATGCTTAAAACAATTCAACTCCGGGTTATCACACACCATCATTACTGTTAGCTGTGAACTCAAAAAAAGGAGTAAGCCAGTCCTTTGTACCTAACCTTAGACATGACTTAATGAAGGGTTTTTCACTGTGGATCTAAGTCTCATGAAGGCACCTATTTCATGTCTACAAGTAGATGCCTATACCCGGGTTAGATTTCAAAAACTCCTAGGGAAAATAGGGGTTTGAGAATTGTATTCCAGGAGCCAAGTACTGAGAAGCTGGATGCTACGATGTTGAGTGTTGCCAGGCTTACTTAAGTCCTCTTGTGGACATGGTCCTCATTCTCTCTGGTTCAATTCCCTATTTTTAAAACAAGGAAAAAAATATCTCACAGGTAGGTAGTTTAGAGTTAAATGCATTAAGAAGTGTGAGGTGGCCAGATACAAGAGTAATAGGTATGTGCAAGGGCTTTTTCTACACTACATTTCTGATATACCCCAGAGAGGATAGTCCCAAGCACACCTCACTTGTGTCCTCAGCTGCACTTCAAACCTGTACATTTGCCAGTAGGGGAACTCAACCTCTTTCTGAGAATGCTCTTGTCTTCAGTGTGCTGAAGGGTGGCCACTAAGGGTGAGCTCAAAGCATATTTTCAGGTTCTTAGTATGCCTGCGGGCATAGGTAGCCAACTCAGGCCCATCCTGGCTGAGATATGCCACCTCCAGAATGTAGACAAGCCTTTCAGACAGATGGACTACTACTAGTCAGTCATGACAGATGTATATGCTGATGCACTGGGACAGACTCTTTGAAGAGTGAAGTCCTATCAGACTACGTATAGTGTGTAAGCCCTTATCCTAGCCAGGCACATCTATGGAGTCCCTCAGGGCTTGGTACTCAGGCCAGTACTCTTTAACATTTTCAACAATGATCTAGATTCAGGAGTCAGACATAAACCAGCCAAGTTCGCAGACATTACCAAATTAAGGGGGAGGGCCATCACACTGCAGGACAGGACAGGGATACAGGCTGACTTGGACGCAGTCTTTACTAGCTGAGCACATGATCTGAAGGTAGGCCAACCAACACCAGGTGGCCTTTAATACAGAGAAGTGCAAGGTACTGCACCTCGGTAGGAAGAACCCTCAGCACACCTACAGGCTCGGCAGTGTTACGCTTACTAGCACCATGACCAAAAGGGACTTGGGGGTCTTGACTGACCACAAGATGAATATGAGCCACCAATGTGATGTGGCAGCGGGAAAAGCTAACCAAACTCTGGCATGCATCCACCGATGCATCTCAAGCAAAACTAGGGAAGTCATCCTCCTGCTTTATTTGGCCTTGGTAAGACTGCAGCTGGTGTACTACATCCAATATTGGGCCCCCCACTTCAGGAAGGATGTGGAGAAGCTTGAGAGAATCCAGAGGAGAGCCACTCACATGATCAAAGGCCTGGAGGGAAGACTATGCAAGGAGAGGCTGAGGGACTTGGGACTCTTCAGTCTGGAGAAGAGAAGGCTCAGGGGGAACTTGGTGGCAGCCCACGACTTCATAAGAGGGGTACATCAGGACCTGGGAGAACATCTTTTCACCTGAACTCCCCAAGGGATAACAAAATCTAATGGCCATAAACTACAGGAAGGCCAATTTAGACTGGATATTAGAAAAAAGTTCTTTACAGTGCGTGTGTCCAGGGTCTGGAACGAACTCCTCCCAGAGGTGGTGCAAGCACCTACTCTGGATTCCTTCAAAAGACAACTGGATTTATTTTTTACTTGATCCCAGTTGACTTCCTGCCTATGGTGGTGGGGCTGGACCTAATGATCTCTTGAGGTCCCTTCCAGCCCCTAATGTTTATTAAATCTATGAAATTTGTTTCCTGTTGCTTAGCTAATGCAGTGTGTGTGATTAATAATACACACTTGTATTCAGTCTTACAGAGGGCATGTCTGCTTTGCACATTGCATATTCATAGTGCTTCCTCATCCTAAATATTGTCACCTTCAGGATGTGTGTAATAATATAATAGAGCAAGTCTTTCTCCAGTTCTCTGCAACAACATCAGTTCAGCATATAATGATAAGAGCTAATCCATCATTCTCAGATATGTTGAGTTCTATGGTCTATATTTATGTTAGACCTTAGTTCATTAAGCTATGTAAACTGCCTTTGATAACCTTTTCCCATGGTTTGGCAATTCTTTTATGTGAAGCCCAAGTGTACGTGGGTATGTACTCCCTTCTCCAATTGAAAGGGATGGTTAGCGGCAGGTGTGCTGTGGCTGAAACTGCAGACTACTCAGTTTTCCTCTGTCCCAAAAGAGCCAGGCCAGAACAACCTGGAACTTAACTATATACAAATGTATTATTATTTATATAAGTAGGTAAAAGATCAACCTAAATATAAATATATGTGCATATATATATATATATTTCCCTAGATATATAACCATAAACCTTATTCTGTGTAATGAGTTACCACCACCGGGGTTTTAGGTAAGTGACAGGTAAACACAGGTAAGTAATAGCAAGGGGTCCCAGCAGATCTCCCAGGCAGAGTTATGAACTCTATTAAACTACCAATTCACAAATATAGCAGAGCACAAAATATAAGGCGCAATATTACAAAATGTAAGGCGCTGTCTTACAAAATATACAACATATCAGCATTAGACAAAACTGAACTCTTTAAGCCCGCAGGGCCACAGACTAATCATGGGGCATTGGCTTTGCTCCAGCAACCATAGTTTCATAGTTGCATAGTTTGTAGGGTTGGAAGGGACCTGAACAGATCATCAAGTCTGACCCCCTTCCATGGCAGGAAAGAGTTCTGGGGTCAAATGACCCCAGCAAGGTGTTCGTCTAGCTTTTTCTTAAAGACCCCCAGGGTAGGAGCCAGCACCACTTCACTTGGAAGTCGGTTCCAGATCCTAGCTTCCCTGACAGGGAAGTAGCGCCTCCTGATGTCTAGTCCGAATCTACCCTCTGCCAGCTTGGGACCATTATTTCTAGTCACTCCTGGTAGTGCTTGGGGGAACAGGGATTCCCCAGATGCCTGCTGGTCCCCTCTGACTAGGTTGTAACAGGCCACTAGATCCCCCCTCAGCCTTCTCTTGTGGAGGCTGAACAGGTTCAGATCCTGTAGCCTCTCCTCATAGGGCCTGCCCTGCTGCTCCCGATAATGCGAGTGGCCCTCCTCTGGACAATTCCCTGCAGTGTTGTCCACATCCATCTTGAAGTGTGGCACCCAGAACTGGATGCAGTACTCCAGCTGCAACCTGACCAATGTTGCATAGAGGGGTAGGATCACCTCCTTGGACCTGCTTGAGATGCATCTGTGGATGCATGACAAGGTATAGTTGGCCTTCCTGACTGCATCCCAACAATGCTGGCCCATGTTCATCTTGGCATCAATGATGACTCCAAGATCCTTTTCTGCCTTGCACTAACAAGAAGAGGTTCCCCAGCCTGTAGGTATGCTGCTGGTTCTTCCTCCCCAGGTGCATCACCTTGCACTTGTCAGTGTTGAATCCCATCCTGTTCTCATCCGCCCACCCCTGTAAACTGTCCAGATCCGATTGCAGCCTATTCTTCCCTTTTAGTGTGCCCACATCCCCCCACATCTTGGTGTAATCAGCAAATTTGAACAGGGTGCTTTTTACCCCTTCGTCCAAGTCACTGATGAAGATGTTGAACAATGTGGGCCTGAGGACAGAGCCCTGCAGATCCCCACTGCCCACATCCCTCCAGGTCAAAAACGCCCCATCTACCACCACCCTCTGGGTGCGGCCCTCCAGCCAGTTAGCAACCCGTTTGACTGTGTAGGAGAAGGACGGATTCCCCACAGTGCTCTCGGGGCCCTGGCAGGGATGCTACCCAAAATAGGCCACACAGGAGGGCCTGGCTGGGGTGTTCCCTCCCCTGTGGAAAAAACCCTTTTACCCAGGTAACTCCTGACTCTGGGGCCTGGGTGGGTGGTCCTCATCCCCTTGGCCAAAATGCTTCCTCCTACGTGGAGCCTCTGGAGCCACAGTCTCCTTCTGGGCCACTGCCTGCTGGAGGCCCCGGGCACTGTCATGTGCACTGGAGGGCTCAACCTTCTGTTATAAGTTGGAGGCCTGGGCCACCTTGTGCAGCACCGGGGCTCAGTCCACTCCCGGACCCTCTGTCCAGTGTTGTCTGCACCAAGCCACTGGCCCCATGCCAGCAGCTGCAGGCCCAACTCACCTCAAGCGGCTCCAAGGATTTTAGCTCATTGGGTACCCACCATGCAGCAAAGCCTGCACCAAGCCCTGGTCACTTACCAGGTGTTGGCAGCCCGAGGCATCTCAAGAGGCTCCCAGGGCATCGGACCCGCTATGCACAATTGGTTCACTGAAACAGCCTGTCCACTTGCCAGGGGAATGGGGACCTGAGCTGCCTGGTGCAGTTCCCAGGGTCCTAGTCCACACTGTGTGCTGCTCGTGCACTGGAAGCCAGGACTCAAGCCAAGGGTTGGGACCTGAGCTGCCTCGAACGGCTCCCAGGGTCTGGGCCCTGTGCGCTACACTGCACTGCATGCCAGCTAGAGCATTGTACCGTCATCGGGAATTTTTGGGGCTCTTCTGGGTGCTGTCTCTGCCTGCTGGGCAGCTCTTCCCAGCTCTTCTTCTGCCCCACTCTCTCATTCATCCCCCAACGTGTCACAGCTTCTTTTATACCTTTTGGAGTCTCTGCCCCCATATTACAAATGAACCAGTTGGGTTGAAGGAAACTACAGGCTTCACCCAGGCCTGGGGCTCTTTGTCTCACCCCAGGTAGGGCAAGCCCCTCGCAGCAGTTACCTGATTGGTTGGCAGGTTCTACCAATCACAATGAAGATTCTCTGTGCCTGGATGTACTGGACTACTGTCAGTAAGTCTGCCACATATGTATTTATATCTCATATTTCTTTTATGCATGGGTTTAAACAAATATATGCATAAAAGTAAATGCCTAATAGTATTATTACTCTCTCTCTCTCTCTCTGCTTAGCATGACATAGGGTATTTTACACAGAACCAATAACTGTGATTTTCTATGAGCTGCTGAATATTGTATCTCTTGGACATGAAAATTTCACATAAATTTGATGGAGTACAAAGGTACTCCACTTGAAGTAAAATTCTTTTTACTGCATCTTTTAACCCCATGCACTTTGTTGCACTGCAGGGAATTGTATTGTCATTCTGATGCTTCAGCATGAAAGGCGCTATATCACTGTAAGCATTATTCAGAAGAAAAACACATGAAGTGCAGTGGAATGATAGTCCCGTAGTTAGGGTACTATGCTGGGATTGGAGAACCCAAGTTCCGTTCTCTGCTTTGTCATAGACTTCCAGTGTAAACAACACTCCCCTGCCTCACAGGAGCCTTGTAAGAATAAATTCACTCTAAGGTACTCCGATAGTAAGTAAAGGTTACTATGTAACTGCCTAAGACAGAGATATAATCCTAATGGCCTGATGCACTGGAGGTTTGGAGCATTTGTTGCCACCCTCTGCTAGTGAATAAGGGGAAAATATGAGAAAAGCTGCACTGAAAAAAAAAACCTCTCTGACACCATATTTTGATACATAAGGGGGAATTACAGCCAGAGAAAGAGGGCTTTCTTTGAATTAGCTTTCCACTTTGACATTTCCAAGTGGCACTTGGTTATGGGAATGAGGCATAGACTCCAAATTGGTGAGAGAGTGGACTGAACTGAAGAAAATAGAAAGGCAAGGACAGAAGAGCCTCCTTCATCTCCTCCACTGAAGAGTTTTACACAAGATGGAGTACAAGATTTTGTGGTGAGAGGTTCTCTATTCAAGCTGCAGAGAGAGCTAAGGCGCCCATCCTGTTGGCACCACTATATCTGAAATCACTGTAGTTGAGTTAGGTGGTGAAGCTTTGTGACCACACCAGGAAGAAATTTCTTCTTTCCTACTCAGGTTAGTTTTCTTAGGTTATTTTCAAGTGAAAAATATACCTGTTAATGCATCCTGCCTATTTATTTGGCTTGTTCCTTTCATTCAAAATGATAAAACAGTGGCTGAGTCTAAATATCATAAACCCGTTCATGTTGACAATTCACAGTTGACTTGAAAGACACTACAGTAACAGTAAAATTAATAGAAGCATTAATCTGAAACTCCAGGACACTACAAACATATAAGCAGTTGCTTAAAGTACAAATAGAATAAAAATGGAGCACTAGGAGGACAAAAAAGGCACCCTGTGCTAAAAAATATTTCCACTAAAGAGGGACATTATTCCATTAATCTTACACTAATTTAAGATCAAGCACAGCAAGTTTAAAAGGTTGGAATATTTCCCATAAATTCAATTTATGTACATATTTTAAAGTATGTAGAAAATGTATAGCACCATCTGGATTTATCAAAGGAATTTGCTGTGTGTGATGGGTATTGTACTGTGATCTCAATTTAAGCCGTACAAACAAGTTACAAATAGCAATGTCCTGCAATAAGGTTCTGAATGCACTTAAGAACTCAGATCAGCAAAGCAGTTAAGTGCCCACAAAATGGCTTGTAAGCGGGCCAATTTTGCACAGCGTACTGGGGAGTGAACCAAAGGCACCCAAAACTAAAAACTACTACACTTAGAAGTAAACAAAAAGATTCTTTAACTTGGTCTGTAACACGTTTCTACATTTGGTGGCCTGGGCACTCTGCAGCACATTCAGAAACAGAGGATGTTGTAGTTCACTGAACTGAGCACATGCCTAAATTAAAACAGTTGGTTAAGTGTTTTCTTGAGAAGGAATATGCTTATATGCTTTGCTGCACAGAGACCTAGGGATCTATTCACACAGATCCAAATAAAGGATTTGGGCTAGTGGTATAGGTTCTTGGCTTAAAATATTCTTTCTAAACAAGCTGTTAGGTAGGTATTTTTATACACATTCTACAAATATATATATATGTACAGGATCAATTATCTCCAGTTTAAGCAACTACTATGTTTATTCCAAGTAATAAATTCAACTTGCTAGAAAACTAAACTGCATATAAAAAGGTTTTCTGTGTTTCATTTGCAAAGGTGGAACATGTAAGTACTTAGGTCTTTTAAAAATCAGGCATGGAATTATTTGTTCTGCCTTATAGCATGAGGGCCAAAGGTTTGTCTAAGCCACCTTTTCAACCTTCTAATCCTGGTCTACTCTAGAGTAATTTAGTCCAGCCTGTTTAAATTACCGTACCTTCCCAGGGCTAATCTATGGGTTGCAAAACTACTAAGATTCTCCACAGCTGTAGAGGCTGTGCCCCTTTCTGACATTCTTCCTGCTCCAGCACCGTTACCATACCAAGGTTGCAAGACCTCTCTGGAAGCCATCTTGTTGTTGTCTATTCAATGAAGAATTGTATAACACCCAAATGTAGGATTTAAATGAGTCAGAATGGGGATGAAGTTACCACCTTCAAGCGTAAATAAGAGCTAAGTTGTTTTGAAAAGTAAATGGTGAAATATGAAAAACAATATTTTGTCACACGAGGAACTGGCTCAAGCACAAGCTCTTATGTGGCAAGTACTTTCTGTTTACTTTTTCTGTACAGTACCTAGCACACCCTTTGATTGGAGCCCCTAGGGGAAAATGCAATTCTAAAAATGAATAACAGTAGTTATCCATGGTAAGCAGTGCCTACTAATGGCTTAGTGCAGAGTGGTTTGGGAAAAGGAGATGAGGGTTCCATGTAGCTTGTAGACCTGGCTGTGTTGGCCTAGTAGGGTTAAATCAGTAAAGCCTCTTAGAGAGATAGTAATTGATTATTTTGGGAAGGGGGTGGGGCTGTATATGCACAGAAAAAGCATTTGAAAGTAATTAAGAATATTTGGAATAGCTGGGAAGAATTATTACCTTAAGATCTCAGAAAATGACTTTGCCTCCTAGTTAGCTCAGTACCAAACCAGGCTGCAGAAGTGCAATAGATGAATGAGGTACTGTGTGTTAGCAGGCACACAAATTAAAGTGAAGTTTGTCCACTCAGTCCAGAACACTCTTCTGTCTTCCCCACTGAAGTTACCCGCAACACCTTATTGCTCTGGGCATGTCTATACATGCTATTAAGTCAAAGTAGACTTACTCCACAGTAAAAATACTGCACAGTACACCTACCTGGGAGCACACATATATGTGCTCCCTCTTGGGAGCAGATTTGCTTCCAATGGGAACAGCCAGATAGAGAGCTGCTCCTGCCTTGCTCTGCCTCCCACAGCAGCCAAGGGGAGCTCTAGGCCCCCCCTGGGTTACAGCCCAGGGGTTGGGAGGAAGCACATGGCTGGTCCCCATGTGCACAGGGCCAGGACAGCTCTGTTGGCTTCAGTGACAACTGTCTCCTGGCCCTGTACAAATTAGGAGGGGTCCTGATATGCATGGGGCCAGGAGACAGCTGCTGCTGCAGAGCTATCCGACCCCATGCACATGGAAACAAGTCCTGTGCCCAGTGGGGCCTCCCTGTTCAGCCTGGAGCTGGCTAGGAACTGTCCCATTCTGGTGCAGGTCCCAGCCAGCTCTGGGTTACATGGAGAGTTCAGCCCCAACTTGTCCCCCAGAGCAGCCACCTCTATGCAGTGCAAAGCTGGCTGCTCTAGGGGACAAGCAAGGGCTGGATTCCCAGCCTCTACTTGCTCCCTAGAGTGGCCAGCTCCATGCAGGGAGCTGGGACAGGGGGCAGAGAGGTCCCCAGTCCTGGCACTGATCAGCTTCCAGCTACTGGGGGGAGCCAGGAAATTGAGCATTGCCAGGACTAGGGATGGAGAGTTTCCTGTCTCCTGTGGCCTCCTGCTGGGTAGGCTCACTGAAAGCAAATTTGCTCCCACTTAGCATGTACACATGTTTTACTATGCAGGATGTATTGTGCAGTTAGTTGACTATTTATATTTATAGGGAGTAGCTAACTGCCCAGTAGAGTAATTTACTGAGCAGTAAATGTGAAAATGTATAGACGGTCATACTTTACTGTGTAGTAGACTAGTCTACTGTGCAGTACAGCATCACATGTAGACACACAGTCTCAGAGGTCAGGTCACTGAGAAAGGGCCTTGCTTTTTGGAAGAAGGAACACCCACCAGCCAAGACTCCAAGGATCTTCTTGGAAATGCACCTCCCTACCTCCCCTTTACAACCACCTCACATCCCACAATGTCTCCGGTCTGTTGTCAGGGCACCAGGGCTTTAGCCTTCTCCTAGGCCCCCTCATAGTTTCATAGTTTCTAGGGTCAAAAGGGACCTGAGCAGATCAACAAGTCCCACTCCCTGCCATGGCAGGAAAGAGCACAACTTTTCTTGGAAGTTGGTTCCAGATCCTAGCCACCCTGACCATGAACTGGCGCCTCCTGATATCTAGCCTAAATCTACCCTCTGCAAGCTTGTGACTGCTATTCCTGGTCACTCCTGGGAGTGCAGGGGGGAAAAGGGCCTTCCCCAGTGTCTGCTGGTCCCCTCTGACTAGTTTGTAACAGGCCACTAGATCCCCCCTCAGCCTTCTCCTATGGAGGCTAAACAGATTCAGGTCCCATAGCCTCTCTTCATAGGGTCTGCCCTACTGTCCCCTGATCATGAGAGTGGCCCTTCTCTGGACCCTCTCCATGTTGTCCACATCCCACTTGAAGTGCAGGTCCCAGAACTGGATGCAGCACTCCAGTTGTGGCCTTACCAGTGCCGCATAGAGGGGAGTATCACCTCCTTGGACCTGCTTGAGATGCATCTGTGGATGCATGACAAGGTACGGTCGGCCTTCCTGACTGCCTCCCCACACTGCTGGCCCATGTTCATCTTGGAATCAATGATGACTCCAAGATCCTTTTCTGCCTCTGTACTGATGAGAAGGGAGTTACCCAACCTCTGGGTATGGTGCCAGTTGTTCCTCCCCAGGTGCATCACTTTGCACTTGTCAGTGTTGAATCCCATCCTATTCTCATCCGCCCACCCCTGTAACCTGTCTAGGTCTGATTGCAGCCTATTCTTCCCTTCTAGCATGCCCACATCCCCCCACATCTTAGTGTCATCAGTAAATTTGAACAGGGTGCTTTTTACCCCTTTGTCCAAGTCACTGATGAAGATGTTGAACAATGCAGGCCTGAGGACTGAGCCCTGCGGAACCCCACTGCCCACATCCCTCCAAGTCGAAAATGACCCATCCACCACCACTCTCTGGGTGCGGCCCTCCAGCCAGTTGGCGACTCATTTGGCTGTGTGGGTGTCAACACCACAATCCCCCAGCTTCTTAATAAGAACAGGGTGAGAGACAGTGTTGAAAGCCTTCTGAAAGTACAGAAGGACTATGTCCACTGCTACCCCTGCATCTAAGGATTTGGTGATCTGGTCATAGAAGGCCACCAGGTTGGTCTGACAGGACCTGCCACTAATGAACCTGTGTTGGTTGACCCTAAGCATAATCTCCCCTGCTGGCCTCTCGTGGATATGCACCAGAATAATTTTCTGAAAAAGCTTGCCCAGGATCGAGGTAAGACTAACTGACTTATAGTTTCCCGGGTCCTCCTTCCTCCCCTTTTTGAAGATGGGAACCACATTGGTCCTCTTCCAGTCCTCTGGCACCACACCAGAGCACCACGAGTGCTCATAAAGCCATGCTAGGGGTCCCACAATGACCTCAGCAAATTTCCTCAGTACTCGAGGGTGGAGATCGTCCAGACCAGATGATTTGAATACATCAACATGAGCTAAGATCTCCCTGCACCAGTCAGCCCTACTCAGTATCTGTATTTCGGATTCCATCTTCTCCAGCAGCAGCTCCTTTTACTGCTGGAGTCTTTCTGCCCTTTCTTCACTGTCTCCCTCTCTAATATCCAAGTCTCAGTTGTCCAACTTAAAGGGCCCTCCCCCTTTTCTGTTCCTTCTTTATTTTGGGGGGAAAAGGTGGCCCCCTTACACTCAGATTTAGGAAGTGTCGCAGGGCACTGAAGGGAAAGGTACAGGTGCCGGTTGCCGGGGTGACCGCAGTTTGGTCAGCTGACCGGAAGGGGGCAGGGCCTGGCCTATGTAAACAGCCTAGGCTGAGGCCAAGCAGGCAGTTCCCCACTAATATCCAAGGGAGAAGGAGCTCTGCTAGAGTAGGCAGCCTAGAGAAGCTTGATGGCCTGAACAGCTTTGGTTTGAGGACTGGGTGGAGAAAGCCCTCGTAAGGGTTTGATTGATGATTAGCCAGGTGGCTTAGAGGTTTGCGTTTAGCCAGGAGGCTTAGTTCTGAGTTGAAACCGATTGGCTCGTGTTAATGCTTTTGGTTGTTTGTTGTTACACCGGAGGACCAGGTGAGGCTAATAGGGGTTGGAGCCTCCTATGTGGGGACCCCGGTGCCAGAAAGGGCACAGCATTTAGGGGTGCATTGACCCCATCCCTGAGAAGGGGCACAGTGCATTGGGGCCAGATAAGGTCAAGGCCGCCTGAGCCCCACAGGAGTGGTAGACCCGAGGAGGGGATTTAGGGGCCAGGTATGGCTACAGCCACCTGCGCCCCAAGTGCAGAGAAAGGCTCCAGTGTGAGCGTAAGTGAAGAGAAAGGCCCCAGTGCAGGTGTGAGTGCAGAGAAAGGCCCCAGGGAGGGCGCACAGGTGAAAGGCCCTGGGGAGGGGATTTGGGGCCAGGCACGGCTACGGGCACCTGAGCCCTGATTGTAAGGCAGGGCCCCAGTGTGGGCGGGATTGTGGGAGAGAGCCCTGGTGTGGGCACGGCCGCGAAAGAGGCCAGAGAACGTCCGCGGGGAACATGGGTATCTGTGAGAAGCGAGAGACCAGGGAGTGCTTGTGAGGGCACAGGCTAAATGGCTGCAAGAGAGGCCAGGGAAGACGAGCCCAGGGGACCTGTGAGGCTGTGGGTAACTGAGACGAGCCCAGAGGGTGTCCATGAAGACGCGGGCTATAGCAAGTCAAGCAAGGGGCCGCCGTGAGGGCATGGTAAGGGATTGACTAGACAACATCTGGGACAGCTGCGAAGCTTGGGGCGTGATAGCAGGGGTGGTAGGAGCCATGCGTAGCCCTGAAGGCTTTAGGGCATGGAGTCAGCTAAGATGGGGCACAGACCAGGATACATCAGAGGTACCATGTTCAAAGGGTCGAAAAGGGAGCCTCCCATAACACTAATGACATCAAAGACGTGGCAGGTGAGAACAAGGTTGCATTGACACCTACTTGGCACGGTAGGGAGCTCTAGAAGAGATCACGGCTGCTCCTAGGACCCCGCCCCATGACAGGAAGTAAAAATAGTTTAAGTACCAAATATCACCTGATTGGGAAAATAGACTTGGTATGTAACCAGTCATTTAACTGGTTACTAAATATATCTAAAAATATATCTATACAACTAAATGTATGTCAGCTAATAATTGAATTAATAATGTATTCAGCCCCATATAAAAAAATGTGTAATTTTGGAAACTTTGGATTACTGAACTCTTGTTCCTCTCTTCTCTGTTGGACAGCTTGATCCCTGAGCCAACATTAATAAGCAATACACTTGCTCTTTGCGTAAAATCTAGCCTATTTGAGCTTTCATTAACACTTGGAGAAAGAAGCATCTGGATCATTGAAAAAAAATGTGAGTAGTGATATCTTTCTGAGCTGCTTAAAACTATGGGTGAAAAAGTCACTGTGTAAGTTTTTATTTGTAGTGCAGTACCACCTAGACACCAGTTTTAATTTTATCTGCACTGTACAACCAAAACAAATTGTAGATTCTGCTGTAGAGAATTTACAAATTATGCATAGGAGTAGAGAAGGAGGTGGATTTATGAAATAATTAATACTGAACAGTGTAAAAATGTTTCCAGTAAGAGAAAGCATTATAATATAACCTAGTCTTCATCTTTAACACAGTCCATCAAGAGCATTAATAGCCCAGGTCCTAGCATATGACACTGCACCCGCCGGGCCTCGATCATACAATCCCGTGCCGCCCGGCCCAAGGACTTGGTGGTAACCTTTCACTCCGTCCCTTAGGGGAGGTGCTACTGATCTCCTGGTTCAGGTGGTCTTCCCCCTCCTTATCCCACCTGCCATGACTTCAATGATATTTCAGTGGTGGAGGGGTACGACTGTCTGATCCTGGCTGCCTCCCCATGGCCAAGGCGTGATGTTCTTCGCGAGGCTCCAACCTCCCCTGTACCTCGCCCTATCCCAGCCTCAGCGGTGTGCTATTGTGGTTGCCAACGGCTGACCCTTACTTGATGTAGGGTCCCTCCTGATTTTAGTCATGCCCAGGAAGAAGGCCCAATAAACCCAGACCTTTTCCTGACTCATGCGAGCTTAGGGGCCCTAGCTCCCTCTGGCTGCGATGCTCATCAGTGACGACAACAAGAGCAATAATGGAAGTGATACTAATGATAATAATAATAACAATAATAGGTCCACCAAGAGGCTATGGTGACCTTTCTTCAACACCCCTTCACAACCTTCCCTATATCTCTGCCCAGGCATGCCTAGTGCAGTGCCATCCCCTTAAACCCCAACTACCCTTCCCCTTAACAGCTACTATATAAGCTTGGGTGGGGATTTTCTCACATAAGTATGCCCTCTACGTTCCTCGATGAAGGACCCCTCCCTCGACGGGGTTCCAGTCTGTGTCCTCTGTTGCAAGCGTGAAGGTCTCAGTTGGCGTTCTTGTATGGATACCTCTTGCTTCGTACTTCTGCCGGGCTCGAGCCCCAGTTGACGAGGTCTCTCCTGTCGGCTCCCCTCATGGCCCGAGGGTTATATACAGCCAGGACACCTGTGTCTTCTCGGGTTCGCTGGCAGCGTCTCCCCCTGGGCACGGTTCGGATACCTTTTGTAAGCCCAGAGAAGCGTCTCCTGTTCCCTCTACTGCCTTAGTGGTCCCCAGGGCTCTTCTCTCGCCACTCTCTTGCCACTTCTCCTTCCTCTCAGTCTGCCTATTCCTCCTTCTTATACTCTTGAGTCGGTTCTCCTCCCCCTCTCTCCCAGCTGTTTCCCCTTTAAGTAAACCGTGGCTAATGAGTCGCGTGGGCTCTGCCACCTCTTTCCGCTTTGCTGCGGTTCCCGCTGCCACTTCCAGTCCCGCCGCGTCTCGTGCTGCCGGTGAGTTGTTTTTGCTCATTCTTTCTTTCTCCTCCCTCTCCCTGGGGTGTGCTGTCCCCCAGGGTCCCTCTTTGACCCTTCAGGGTTCAAGTCTCCCCCTTGTCCCAGGACAGACACTTTCTTCCTATCTGGACATTTACCAGTCTTCCCAGGTCTGTTAGTTAAGCTCTGTGTTTAAAGTATTCTCTAGCTTGTATTACTTTATTGCTGCAGTCATTTCATGTAGTTAGTGTTTGTTTTGTTTCTGAGAGTCATTAAGATCCTTATGAATAACACCATATATATGAAAATGGATTTTGTAATTATAGAAGTTGCCATGGGTGACTGAGAGAAAAGACTTGAGGGACCTTCTCCTTACCTCTGGGAACTATCTTGTGTACGTAACAGGAAACAGAACAAACAGAAAAAAAGGGACAACTCCTGTAGGTAAAGACAGAAGGACAGATGTCAATGTATTCAACAGAAGTGTACTTGGCATTGAATGGTAAACTGTATTATATACCATCATATTTTCTAGTCAAGGCATTAGGCCAAGGGTATTTTTAAAATTTAATTAAATTGGATATTGTTTAAAGGAACAATTTAAAATTTCCTTGTGAAAGAAACCCAAGTTAGAATGAGGAATGATATGCTACAATATTGTTTCTTTCCATTTTATTTTACTTGTTCTCTTTAACAATTTAGTTGTACCATCAGACTCTGGAGGTCTTCAGTGAATACTGATGCATTAATATACTTTCTCTTAAATAATAATTATTTGATTCCTAAAATATACAAAATTACTTGTTCTGGGTTTAGTCACTCATTGATTTTCCTTGTCTTCTGTATGGATATGTTCAATATTCAGAATCTTTAGAATTTTATTTAAAAACTCGGGAAACTCCAATGAAATGAAATTAAAAATAAAAACACATTAAGAAAATTACAGTAAATGAAATGGTGTGATAGGTCTCCCAGCATTTTGAGAACACCAGGGATATTGCTGAGTTAATGTAGAAATTGTTACTGCCACCTATTGGCAGCACATGGAAATATGAAGAATGAAACATTAGGAAAATAATGAAAACTAACTATTGTAAGATCTGTTTCAGCTGTATACCTTCCTTTCAAAATTATTTTTCTTTGACATAGTCTGCACCCTCTTTATAGCTTTACTCCTGGTAAGTAATCTGGCAGTTTATTTCCTAGCACAAGTATTTTCAGAAGCAGCAACTTTGAAATTGTAAAGCTGCTAATCACACTCAAAACCTTATTTTGAAGTTACATTTACTCAGCAGCTAACAGAAACATCTAATGTTATCTATACACAGTTAGGTGACACAGGACAAAAGGGGTTAAAACAGCAAGCAATCATGAGATACACCTATTTTATCTATGCATTCAAGAAATACACCTTCCAGAAACCTATTGAGAATCAAAAGGATTGAACGTTGTCAAGTGGCCAGCTGGGTAGCTCGCCTTCCCAAGAGTCTTTGCGACCTCCTCTTTTGTTTCTCCTCCTCCAGAGAACTATACACATATATAGATAGAGGTTCTAGATGTGTATTTTCATAGCACCTCAGTCCACTGGACGAGTCTTAGAGAGAGATCCACATGCCCACGTTCTTTCCTGCCATGTCTTTGGTGTTTATAGGAGTATATTCAGTACCTGAATGTGCAGTTGCACCTGGTCATCACCTACTGTACTATGATGGTGAGGGCTTCACCACCCCTACACCCTCGCCCGGTCCACTGGTAGCTTAAG